>NW_020897690.1:12012364-12146489 GCF_003984885.1 Neopelma chrysocephalum
GGCTGTTAGCATTAACATCCCCTGACTCTGATAAAGGTTCAGAAAGTAGGCAGTCATTCTTCAGTTTTCAGGAGTTTAGTCAGCTGAAATAGATTTCAGTTAGTGCCTGCTCACAGAGACTCTTTCACAAGAAACAGATCCTTTCCAAAGCTTCAAGAGGGCTGTGACACTCCAGATGCACATCTTTTGTACTACAGCTTAGTTGATTTGAATACATACTGGTAGAGTGTGTGACCAGGATAAATTCCTTTCTCAGCCTGAACGAGCTTTAACTTTTGTTACTCACCTACCAGAGTAAAGGAAGTGCTTGGTGGAAGCTGTTTTCCCGGCCCGAATCAGGCTGCTTTCCCATAAGCAGGGCTAGTATACAAGTGAACATGTAAGAGTCTTTGATCAAAAGAGAGCGAGCACAAGGAGGGCATTACTGTAGTGATTAGGATATTCTCTGTGCTTTGGATTATGCTATTGCTTGCTTCAGTGACTTTACAGAAGGAGGAAGCAGAACTCATGATCACCAGCAAGACTTAATGGGTCGATTATTGCATTCTCTTCTGCACTGTGGCCTAGAACATCTGGAAAGTTTCCCCTATTTAACCATACTCAGCAAGTGTGTAAGGTGGGTCTTGAGGAGTCAGAAAATATAAATTTGAATTCCTTAGGCTCAGTTAAGCTTTGACCTCAGGTCTCCTATTTGCTGGTTTGCTGTTTTAAGAGGGAAACGATTAAAGGTAGCCCACCGTGACACCTTTGCCTCATTTCTCCAAAGAAGATAGTGATCCTTGCTCAGTGTTCTTTTCTTTTTTCTCAACATGTAGCTATATTTCAACATTTGCTGGAGAAGATTTAGGACTTCAGATTCAGGAGATAAATGCTTGCTCACAACTCTTAATTCTTTGCCTCATTTTAGTCTAATTAAGACATTACATTTTATACAGAAATTATTTAAATTAATTGCATTTTATTTTATTTAAATTTTTTATTTCTCAAGGAAGTAATTGTTTATTCATCATTTTGTGTAAACTAGCTCTTTTATCTCTTTGCACAAACTGTAGTATTTGGGGAAGAGGGCTGGTAAATTTAGAAAGCATTTGGAGATGAGGAGGCAATTGAGTTTTAGTGTTGTAGTGAGCTAGCGTTGGCTGGCAGCCAAATGCCCACTGATCTGCTCTCTCACTGCCCCATCCTCAGCAGGTTGGAGGAAAAAATAGGATGAGAAAGCTAATGGGTTGAGATAAAGACAGGGAGACTCCTTACCAGTTACAGTCAGAGGTGAAACAGACTCAACCTGGGGAAAATTCGTCCAAATAATTCCAATTGAAACAGATTTGACTAGTGGAAAACAGAACCCAAACATTAAAACAACATCTCCCTTTTTTTCACAGGCTCGACTTCAATAATTCATTTCTGACTCCTCTCCCCTCCACCCTGAGCAGTGCAGGGGGAAGAGGGATAGGGGGTTGTGTTCAATGCAGAACACTTTGTCTCCGATGCTCCCTCCTCACACTGTTGCCTGGCTCCAGCACTGGTGTTTCCATGGGCTGCAATCCTTCAGGAAAATTGGCCAGTGCTTGTGTGTGTGGTGCTGCCAGAGGGGCCTGGATGCTGCTCTCCAGTTTTAAACCCCCATGTTGATGATTAGTGTCATCTGTCTGCTTGAAAGCCCATCTTGATTTATTTTATAGAATAGAACTGTATTTGGAGCACATCAGGTAAATAATACCATGTAGTCCATCAAGCAAGTTTTTAAACATTTAACAGAGGAAAAAAAGTGAATCTATGCCCATTTTGCTGACATACATGTTTAAGGAGGGCCCTCCTTAGAGTTTCTGACATTACTACAAAAATAAATATATTAGAAGTACATGGGTGGGTTTGAACTTGATTTGTGAGATCTCCAACTCTGCTTTTGACTGTATTTGTGCAAAAAAAGTCTGCTTGTGAGGTTCCGAGAAAGGATGATTCCGTGGGTATTGTTCATATAATGTTAATTAGCAATGGAAGCAAGTAACCTCACCACTGCTGGTATATGGAAGGTCTGCAGAACAAAAACAATATGAGAACAGAATCAATAGAGAAAAGCATCAAAATGCTTGAGAGGGAGGGAGGGAAGGAGGGAATGAAAGAAAGAGGCCTAGCAGAAAAAAAAACTTGACACAAAAAGTTGTACTGCTGCAAAGTTTTAATATAAAATAATATAAAATATAAAATATATAATATAAAATATAACACACCTTTCCAGACCGTGACAGCTCCCTTAATCCACAAACCAGCAAGTGATTTTTAAATGAATCTCTCTTCACTAAAGCCCACTAAGAAAAATTTTTCCTTTTTCACTCAGTAAGTAGACTTTCCTTAGAACTTACATTATGTGTTTTTGACAGATGGTGTTTTATCGATCATGATTAGTGTGTTTCTCTGGGGGAGTGTGTGTATACAGATCAACCATCAGATTACTTTTTGTCTCCAGTTTTCTTCTGGGGCTTCTACTTATCTTTCCAAGAATTGGCTGAATATATAGTAGACATAAAGACACGAGTATATCCTTTAATAAATATAAGAGTTTTTTAAAATAACAACAACATAAACAAAAGCAAAAAAAGACAAGGAGAAAAATAGAAATATATAAATATTTATAGATATTATAAAACCAATCCAGCCAAGCTTGAGTTATTTCTGGGAAAGAAGTAATTTATATGACCTGCACACCTTGAAATAGAAAAATTAAACAGAAAGGGTGGAAATGTTATTGCAGATCATAGAACCATAGAACAGTTTGGGTTGGAAGGGACCTTAAAGATCATTCAGTTCTAACTGCCACGCAGTGGACAGGGACATCTTCCACTTCACCAGTTTGCTCAGAGCTCCATCCAATCTGGCCTTAAATGCTTCCAGGGATGGGACATCCACAGCTTCTCTGGGCAACTTGTTCCAGTGCCTTACCACCCTCACAGTAAAGAATTTTTTCCTAACATCTAACCTAAATCTACTCTTTTTGAGTTTGAAGCATTTCCCTTTGTCCTGTCACTACATGCTCTTGTAAATAGTCTCTCTCCATCTTTCTTATAGGCCCCCTTCAGGTACTGGAAGGCTGCAACTGGGTCATTCTGAAACCTTCTCCTTCCCAGGCTGAACACACCCAGTTCTCTCAGCCTTTCCTCATAGGAGAGATACTCCATCCCTCTAATCATCTAGGTGGCCCTCCTCTGGACTCGCTCCGACAGATTCATATTCTTCTTCTCCTGAGGACCCCAGAGCTGGATGCAGCACTCCAAGTGGGGTCTCTCCAGTGCAAAGTAGAGGGACAGAATCCCCTTCTTGCCCTGCTGGCCACAATTAGCTTTAACCCAGGACACAATTAGCTTTCTGGGCTGTGAGTGCACATTGCCAGCTCACGTCTAGCCTCTCATCCATCAGCACCCCAAAATCCTTCTCATCAGGGCTTCTCTTGATGTGTTCATCCCCCAGCCTGTATTGATATTGGGGTTTACCCTGACCCAGGTGCAGCATCTTGCACTTGATCTTGTTAAACCTCATGAAATTCCCAAGGGCCCACTTCTCAAACTTGTCCAGGTCCCTCTGGATGGCATCACATCCTTCAGGTCTGTAAACTGCACTGCTCAGATTGGTGTCATCTGCAAATTTGCTGTGGATGCTTTTGATCCCTTCCACTCGTCTTTTTCCTAAAATAATGGTTTCTAAATATATATATATATATATAAAATAATAAATCAGCTTTCCCCATTTTGGTTTTCTCAAACTTTTGAATACGCAAGTGGACTGGGAGAAGAGGAGGCTTGAACTCTTATAATTCTCACTGGAAAGATGTCTGAGGGGACATCTGTCTTACTAAAATCTGTTTATTTTGTTATAATATTTTACAGGAAGAAGTCTAAAATTATTTTATCAAGCCACCTAGATATAGACCTTTGTATTTATATAATTGTATTTTAAATGTATTACTTCATACATCCTCCATTTCAGTGTTCACAAAACAAAAGATTTGACTGTGAGGAAATGAAATGAAATATTCTAATGTCTTTAAAACAAATATTTCTTTGAGGTTTTATTAGCTAGAAGATTTGTCGATTTTGGCTTTCATCCTGATATGATATTTAGAAAATATCACTATCATGGTTTCTTGATAAGCAGAATACCATTTTTCAACTACCATTAACTAGAAGTGAGAATTCTGTATTACCAAACTAGATACATTTCTGTGTGAAACTAATTAATAATCTATTTATCATATTTTATTTATTAGCTTTAAAAAAAATGGACATGCCCTTAGATTGTTTCAAGTTCTGGATACCTGACTAAGCTCTAAAGGGAAAAATGAGTACATTATTTAAAATACAATTCAGTGTAACTGCCAAAGAACATTTCTGATTTTCTTTAATAATCTGGTATTAAGATGAACTTCATTTCAAAGCTTAGGAAAGTTAAAGACTGAAGGTTGGAGTCAAGGAAGACAGTTTTTATACTTGGCAGTAGCTGTCACCTGCATAGAGATAATAAAAAGATCCTCTGAAATTTAAAGCTATACTTTATCTCAGTTTAGGTACCCTCAAGCTTTATGCATTTGAATCCATTCTTTGTATTCACAAAACTCAGTTAATTGGGCTAAATGACTGTTTTATTGAAGATAAAGTATCAAATATTGAAAAAATATTTGTGGTAAAATTATGAACCAGATCTAATCTTTTTTTGCACAGTTTTGTGAGTTTTCTTAGAGTGTGGATGGCATGCAACAAAAATCTTTCTAAACAGAAGAGCAAAGTTCAGGATTAAAGTTGTCTGAAGGGAAATCATAGACTGGTCTCAATAAGCCATGGCCAAGAGTAGTCTGGCAGCGGGATGCCCTTGGGACAGCTGGGTGCCTGAGGCACTGTCCCTGCATTTATGGCTCCCGTGCCTCCCTGTGCTGCTCTCTCAGAGGAACACTGCTCAAGCTCAGGGCGGTCATCTCCAGGCTCCTTCCCGGTGCTGGTAGCCGGGCACTGCTGCTCCTGCAGGCCGCAGGTGCCAAGGAATGCCCTGCGCAGAGCCCCAAGGACCCACCTGGACAGGGAGCATCCTTGTGTCTGGTTGGGGCATGAATGCCTGTGGGAGAAGGAGATCAGTCTCCAAGGAGCTTGGTGGGCACCAGGCAAGCTCCTGCCTGCACTCCTGGTGCTGAGGGCTCTTCCCAGGGAAGAGTGGAAGGTGCGTGGCCAGTGCTGGTGTTTGTGGTGCTGCTGGCCTGGCCTGGGTGTTGCTTTCCAGGCTGGGCCAAACCTGCCCTGGCTGGGGCAGTGCTCGACTCTGGGGTGTGGCTGGGTCATCCCTGGTATTGGTAGCACCACTCAGGGCAGGAGACGCACTCTGCAGGTTGCTGACAGCCGCTCCTGTTGTGGCTGTGCCCTCTGCATCTTTCTGTTGAAGCAGCTTTTTCCCACCATGGTCTTCTGATGCATCTTGGGACACTTGGCTTTTACAGTAATCTTCCCAAATCTCCAAGGGCACTGGACTTTTGAGGTACTCTTCCCACATCCCAGAGGACAGCTCTTTGTGAATATTGTATTCCGAGTCCTCTTCCTTGGCCAAGGTCCCCAGCTCTCTGGGGCCATGGGTTACACTGGTACTCTCTGCATACTCAGGCTTAGGACAGCCTCAAGTGCCTCCAAGCTTGTCAGCTTTGTCTGCCCAAGGTGGAGAAATGTGTTCCCCTGGCATATGAGAAAGGAGAGAGGGGAGGTTTCTTGAGGACTTCTTCCTCACTATGAGGAACCCGTGTTCCTGTGTAACCCATCCTGTCCCACACAATCCCATCTTGTCCTTGGCACTCACCCCCCTGTGTCTGTCTTTGAGCTGCCAAGACCACATCAGCCCTCCTGCTGCTGGAGTTCCTTGTCCTCCAGTCTATCCTGATGCCGCAGAAGGGTGGCTTTTCTCCGTGGAGCCCTGTGCTTGGGGCAGGCCCGGCCACTCCTCTCCAGCCCCTATTGAGCCTTTGTCTTGCTGGACACAATAGTCCGGTGGCTCCTGCTGTCCTGTGGGGCTCTGTGGGAATGGGAGTGGTGGAAGCCTGTACCCCTGGAGGGATGAGGCCTTGGCTGTCCCAAGGTTCTGCATGTTGCTGTCATGGCCCACATGTGGGAAGGAAGAGGAGGAGGAAGAGACATGGGATGAAGGTGGCAGCTCCTCAGGGGCCTGGGAGTTGGCATTCTCCAAAAGGATTTCTGTGTTGGTCTTTAGCCTCCTCTGCTGCAGACCTGCCCGGGTCACCCCAGGGAGATCCTGCCTCCTGAAAGAGGTGCTCTCCTGGGATTTGGGCACTCCAGGGCCCTGCTATCCTTCAATCCCTCCATGGTCAGAGCAGGGCCCTGCATTAGTTTTACAGCTAGACAACCCCCTTCTATTGATGCATGGTTTAATGGACCGCTGTGTGTTCATGGGCAGTGCCTGTCTCACAGTGGGCTTACAGAGCACCCAGGCTAAGTCTGGCACACTGCCATATTTTGTGAGGCTGTCCCATCATTCCTTCCTTTCATGCCTCAAAGTTTTGGTATCTTGAATCCCCAAGTGTTTGACAAGGCACTTTTGATTCCTCAGTTGGTGTAAAAGAGGGTATTCTGAAACTCCATTTAAGCTCAGGCCTGGGCTTCTGCTCTTGCCTTGATCTCAGTTGTAGGGCTCCAGATCTGTCTCTGCTTCATTTTTGCCTTTGACTGTACCCCTGGAGAGACCTTGCACCTGGTTTGCTCCCTTGCAATGTATGGGGCTGGCAATGGAGCCTGTTCCACGCCTGGCTCTGCCCGCTGTGCTCAGGTTCTGTGGGATTGTGGCCCTGGTTGGTGATGATGCTCCCTGTGTTGGGATCACCGCTTAGACAGCAGTCAACTTTTGTGCTCCTTGACTTTCTGTCCTGGTAGGTTTATGCTTCCTCCCTTCTGTCAGTGTGATTAATGATAATGATGTATGGGGAGTAGCATTGTGTCTCTGTTTTGTTTGGAAATCAAACAAGAGATAATGGTGAGAAAGTATTTTTATGTGACTGTGGTCACAGGTTTAGTAATCCTTTTGTGAGATAGGGTAGGATGTGTAGAAGAGAAGCTACAAACTGTGTAGAAGAGAAGCTCTGGAAAGGTGGTAGAGGGGCAGCCCATTTTGCAGCATTGTGATTTTAGATTGCTGTAAGTCCCTCGTCAGGCTGCATCTTGCTCCCATTCCCCTTTGGGAGCTAGGCCCTAGAAGCTGGAGATTGAAGCCTCTAGTCTCTGCACATGCAAGCCCATTATCAGATCCAGCCCACAGTCTATTGGTGTGTATACCTATTCTGTTGAAGGTTCCAAAATGTTTTTCTCCTTGTCAGCATCTTCTGTCCTTAGCCAGCACTCTAACTGAGAATCTAATTACGGCCAGTAGAGGGTAAATTTGATCAGAGATGTTACTATACCTCTGAGCCTCCAAAGGCATGCCTTGCTGCTTCAGCACTAGCAATGCTGCAGTGTTCTTCTGGCCCTCAGGAGTCCCTTTGTCCTACGGTGTATTTGTGTCTTTGCTAAACAGTGCAACACACCAGATTCACAATTACTGTATTACTATGTCAACAATTTGGTTTTATAGAGATTTTCCAACTTTTAAGAGGAGATTCTCTGATTTATTTCCCTGCCTTGTGCAGCCTCATTTTACTCCGTTTCAGTTCTCTGGGGTTTTCCTTTGGCATGTGAGAAGAACACATTAAAATAGTCCCTGCAGTTTGCTTTGAAAGACTCGGAGAGGATACATTGATTGAAAACTCTCTAGTACTAGGTTAATTCAGGTACTGCAGCTATTTCTCAAGCGTATCATAAAAACCTGCCTACTCTAAAGAAACAGAAGGCTGGCTTGTGTGTTGAATTTATTATACCCGATGTGGCAAAATCTTTGGCTTATGCTTCTCGTCTCTCTGGCTAAACTTGCTGCATTATATTCAGGCTATGAAAGCATGCAAATGACTGAAGAACATGTGTTTCATCCAAAAGTGCTTTTGAAAATTTTACTGATAATCTCCAGCTGTTTTAATTGCTTGACCAGTGTTCGAGCTGTGTAAATCCACCATTCCGTTCAATCCAGCTTGTTTTTACCTGAACTTTCTCACTCATAATCTGACTATCAAGTCAAATTCAGTTTTATTTTACTTTCCATAGCTAGAGGGAGTATTTCTGCTGCAAATATTTATTATTCTAGCATTAATGTATCCCTCAATTTGTTAAACATTTTATCTTTAACAACCGTCCCTTAGAAAAAACCCTACCAAATGCCTACATCACAATTTGTGTCTGTAGTCTTTCCTTCCCAGCCTGTCTAGATAGGACTTTTGATTCCTATATTTCAGAACCAAGTAGTAACTGTCACTTTGATCTTTCTTTGTTTCTTGGACATTTTTGCATTACGACAACTTTTGTTTTAAGAAACATGCTGTTGCTTGAATACATTTTGAGTTTTTTTCCTCTTAGAGAAGACTTTCCATTTGCTGTAAAAGGAGTTTGAGGGTGAACAGCTTAAACTTGCATATCTGACTTTTGTTGGTCAGATGTTTAACTTCTGCTCAGTGTGGGCACCTAAAAAAGATGGGGACAGATAGATCCAACCTGAAAGTATTTGAAATGTAACTGGGAAGCAGAACAAAGAAGAATGCTGTGAGAAAAGAGACATACCACCCCATTGTCTGTTCATTTGCCAAACTAGGGAAAGCAGGTTTCAAAGTTAAACATGTACATTTGAGCTGCTCACTCTCATCTCCTTTTATGGCAAATGGAAATAAAAGGCAATTTCCATAATAAAATTCATCTCAGCCAAAGGTATGTGTGTATGCCCACCCTCCTCCTTAACAGTCAGGAAGTTATAATAGGTATGGGCAACAAATTCCTTATGTAGTTCCTCTGGAAGTTTTCTGTCTGGCTGTCAGTGACACTTAGCTGGCAGCAATAGTGCCTGCTAAAGAGTTGTTTCTCTTGTAGTTGTTGCTGAAAAATTAGCCCTACTGAAAAAAAATCCAAACAAACAAAAAAATTAAAATTCTAATTTTCGGTCAGATTAGCTTCTGAACACAGGTCCTGAAAACTGAAGTCCTGACATTAGTCTGTCGAGGGCATGTGTGTGTATCTGGGGTAGGACAGGGCTACCTTTACTGAGGCTGCTGTGGTTTCGGATCAGTTTGGCTGTTTAGAGTTTATGTAGGTTCAATCAGGGTATTTAATCCACTTTATGTGGATTGATTTAAAAGTCAAAATATTCTTGATGTTTTAGGAGAAGTCATATTTTGAGTGACTTTTTTGTTCGACTCAATACCTCTGACATCTACAGTCAAATAGGCTGCAAAGTTTCTGGAAATTCTTTCTTGTTCTCTTCAGTAGCATGGAGGGTCTGTACCCTCAATAACTTTATTGGAGACCAGTACTTCTGTTGGAATAAGTTTTATGTGCTGAGAGCACTATCTCCATTTCCGTCTGTTGCTTTTTCAGAAACAGTGTTTTGGTTAATAGTGTTTGTTTGCCTGATTCCATTGATCATTTCAGAGGCCATTTAATACACTGATGGTAGGAGATTTAATTTTGTTTCCTAGTCTTTAAGCCCCTAGTTTTTCTGAGTTTATGAAAGGATAATATTGATGTGTATTGGGGATTACATTGGCTGGTTTCAGAAATTGTTTTGACTGTGCAATTATTGTCAAAATTGTTACAAAAAATAGCCATTTTAAACTTTAAAACATGCATGTAGCAGATTTAAGCTCTAGGGCTTCTGGAGTAGTTAAGTATTCCAGAAAGTTAGCTGCATCACAGAGAGATCTGCAGAATTTGACAAATCAGTTTTTAAAAACCACAATCTCTAAATATGTTCTACAGGACTTGAATATTTGAAAGGGTCTACCTTAAGTTTTTAATTATGCAATTGCATTGGAAGGCCAGGACTTAATGAAGCACTCTTTTCTGCTTTCAGTATCAACAAGTAGCAAAAGTTGATTCCTATTGTCTTGTACATAAACAGCTCTTTTGTGATGGCAGAAAAGACTTTGTGATTTTTATGCAGCCTACATAAAATTGCAGCATTAATGGTTGGCATTGCTAAGCTTTCACCCCTACTTAATAGCATGTAGGCTACCATCTCTCATGGGTGTATAGTACGGCCTGTCCTTTCACTTTACTAAAAAAATACAGTTTCTGAGGTCAAATAGTTATGAGGAAACATAATCTTCTTTGTTGCCAGAGCAGAGTATCATGGGTGATTTTTTTATGGTGCATAGTTAATATTCAGTTGTTGAATATCATCTGTCTATTGGTTGGATTTTTTTTTGAAGTTGTTTTTCAGAAATTCTTATTGCAGCCAGCAGAGAAGGAAAATGGGGAAACTTTTGAAGAAAACCGGTTTGTCAGTTCTTTCTCATTGGTTCCTGTAAGTGGGAGCATTTACTATTAGTGTGCCAGTTTAACAACATTATGCCTAATTTGCTGTAGCTTTTTCAATTTTTATTTTTATTTGTTGTCTTGCATTGATAAAGACATAATAGTAGCAGAGTCCTGCTGCCTGCTCTTTTAAGTGGGAATTATAAATTGATCTAGGTGCTTGTGAGGAAAGCTGTTATGTGTGCACTTAATCATGTTGTAAAACTACTTCAGTGTGTGCTATAGCATCATGAAAGGCATTGTTACAAATTTTTAACATGGCCTGTAGGTAAGGGGTATGTGCGTGTGGAAGATCCAGAACTATCATAATTTTTTCAAGGTGTTCTTCCTAAAACTCATCCAAGGTAGTCTTCTCTTTCTGTTGATCCTTTTACTGAGATTTCAAGCTCTTGCTACCATTCAGATTGTGTGGCTTTCCTTTTAGAGCAGATCAGGAAAGCCACTAGACAGATGCCCTTGGGACTTCGCACAGATTTGTGGTACAACTTTAGACAACTCACTTTATTTTTTGCTGCAAGCCTATCAAAATATCTAACCAGTTTATCTAGGATTATGAAAAAAATTTATATTCACAAACCTATGCAAGCTTTAAAAATACATTTTCCAGGCCTCTGTAGCCATGAAATGAGAGGTGATTCTCATGTAATTGCTAGAGCACTGAAGCTAGTAGGGAGGGTGGTCATGAGAGCTAGCAGTGCTATTGAATCTGCCTTGTTACTTTGTTTGTTTCACTGAAGAATGGAAATGATAAATATAGAAGACAAAAGTTTTTAAGTAGAGAAGATGCGGTAGACATTGTCAGGACCTGCTTAGTCCCATTAAAACGTGATAAAATTAGAAATTGTTTGATCTCAAGATTCTCTATTAGCATCAGATGCCCTGATTTGTTTCTCTGAAATTGAACTTGTTTGGCTTTAGATCTGCTTTTAGTCTCAGTTGTGTTGGAGTTGGCAGAGGAAGGAGAGTGCACAATTAAGCAGATCAAGTGACATGTACTTTGTGTACCCAGTGAATATGCTGTGGAGGACCAGTAGGAAAATAAATATTTCAAAGGAGTGATATACAATACTGATGTAGCACATTCCTTACATCTGTTGTTGGTTTTGAAGTATTTTCAAACTCATTAAAGGATATCATAAAGGATATAATAAATAAAGAGAAATCATCTTTATAGCAAAGTACAAGTTAAGAATTTTTTTTTTCTTACAAGTCTTCCCTTTGAGACTGAAGCATGCTTGGACTTGTGCTCTAATGAATAGTAAAAAAATATTCTAGTGATAAGGTTAAAGAGCAGTTTTCCTAACTGTTGAAGTTTCTATTTTAAAGCACCAGTTATTGCTTGAATGTTTTCAGCTGAGCATTCTTTTTTTCCCTCCTTCACTGGGACTCTGAAGCACTTTATGTAAAAACATTTTGAAAAAAAAGCCTTGCAAAACTGATTTTCATAATGATAAAATAAATGGAATTTGCTCTGAGCAACTGGCCGCTGTCCTCATAGAGTAAACCTTGAAGTAAAGTTGGAAAAAAAAAGTTATGGAAATCTTTCAAGATGCTGTGAAGTAGCAGCACTTGTAGGAGGAGTCCTTCTGTTCAGGTTCTTTGTTTCTGGGTGGTGGTACCACTGTCTGATCTTCTTTTCAAAGTAACACGATTCAGTGGTTGTTCTCAGAAGTTTTATGGCTTTCTTTCAGACATTTATGGTGGTATTTATATCTTCTGCCTTCAGATAGCTGAAAACTACATGTTTGCATCTAAGTGACTAGCTACCCTAGCTTGTATTTACTGCTGGAGAGAAACTGGCACCTCCAGAGATGGGTTCCTCCGACTTGCTTCAGAAACCAGTTTGAGGATGAAATTACTTTCCTTCTTTAGGTGCCTTTTTATCTCCTTTGATTGTAAGGTAGGGTTTGGAAAGAGCTCACACTTACATGTCTTTTAGCTGTCTGGGTTAGATGGAGTGAATCTCTCTTTCTAATGCAGTAGAAGCTGAATGCAGTTATTTTTTCTTCTAAGGGAACTTAGAAGACAGTCCAGGAAGAATGGGTCAAGAAAAGGCTTAACAGAGTGAAGTACTGTACTTGTAAGACTTTCCCAGATATGACCAAGAACAGAGATAATTCCTGTTTTGGAACAGCCTGGCTTCTACACCTAAAACTGGGCTGGTTTGTGTCACTGTGCTGTGTCAGAGCAATGTCATTCTTCGTTGCTTGATAAACATTATAAGGCTGTCTCTAACCTCCACAAAACATCACAAATGAGAAATACTTGTGTTGGAATTATTCTCTTTTGGCAGCAGAGACCAAACCCAATTCATTCCGTTAATAACACCCATGTTACAAAGAAGGACATCCTACAGCCAGGGAAGAAAATTACCTATGGTTTGCCAGTTCAATACAGTCCTTAAACTACAATGTTATTGCTTTTGTGGTGCACAGAAAAACTCACCACTAGTGTTCAATCAGAATTTTTCTTTCAAGAAAAAAGTAAGAGTGTGTTAGTCTGTTGGATTATTTGCTTGTTTTTGTGACTTTGGGGTGCTTTGGGACTACTTTCTAAACAGATACTCCTTTCCACATTTCCTTTGTGTGATGGCTATCTAAGAAATAAATTCTGTTTCACTTTGAAATTGGACGTCTGAGTTGGTTAATAGTTCAGCAGTTAGCACACAGGACAAGCAGTGTGCCTGAGCAGGGATGCTTGAGATCCTCTGAAGCATGAGGAGGTGCAATGAAGACACACAGTGATTGCAAGACATACTTAAGCAAGTGAATATTAGTCATGAACAGTGTAAAAAGCTTGGGGATTGTTGCTAGCATGTTGTTTTAGTTGAATTTAACTTCACACCTAGATTTATTTGGCTGAGGTTTTTTTAAATATGTGGAACACTTCAACATTATTGACAAAAAGCATTAGCACTGATAAAAGGAGATGGATTCATTTGGTTGGAAATCAAAGTCTTTGACCAGCCAAGTAGTGATCACATAGCTCTGTTTCTAGATGGCAGCAAATCATCAGAATGGTACGTGGGCTGCATATACTGTTTGTGAATAGATGGGGGCCAGTGTAGATTTTGCTCCTGTAATTGTATTCTCTACTAATTTCTCCATCTTATTGCATTTTTTGTTCCAAAACACTATTCTGATTATGACATAAAAGGGTTTACCATTAATTTCAAACTTTCTTTCAATTTTTTCATTTGCATGTGAATCCTTTTACACACAAAAGCAATGGTGTTTGTAATGGAATTGGATGCTGTCACTCTTTACTCTGGATGTATTATTTATTTTTGTCAACTTTTGCCTTGCTTTCTGCTTCACCTGTTTTGAAGATCTTTAGTGAAATCCATTAGTTTAAAGAGGTGGCTTTCTTAATGGCTTATGCACCATCTCTTATTTTATTTCCAGTTTATTGTAGTTTTTATTTATAATTTAGTAAGTTCTGCAAATACCTGGTGCTTTAATTATAGTGGAATGTGTATTGCCTTTACAATCATATTGTCAAACTGGTGTTGTATACTACCCTAAAACACCTTGATTTTTGTCATGTAATGGTGCCTGATTAAGACTAGAGGACGGTAGCAGTCCCTTTTCACCTTCAGAATCTCTGAATCTGTCTGTTGTTTAGTGTTTCAGTTACCTTATAATGCTGCTGCTCATTACACTGTATTTTTGTTTACAACACTCTAACACATTAGTTTGAAACATTGCACTATGAAGTACTGCAAACTTAAAATTTTGCAAGTCCTGTTGAATCACCTGGCTTTTAGAATGTGTTAATTGTACATAAAATACTAAATGGTCTAGATGTGACTGGAAAGAGATCTGATTAATGCTTTTTCAAAAGATCGTTCTCAAAGGATAATGTGTATTAAATGTGCAATATTTTTTTCTCTCGTACCACATACAGGAACAAACAAGTTGTAGAGTTCCATTTACTTTTTCCCTGGATGTATTGCCATGACGTACAGTAGAAATAATTTTTGCCAGGACACTTCCTCTGAGATTTAGTTTTGAAGTGGCTTTCCATTTCCCTGATTTGTTTGAGGTTGAATTCCAGAATCACAATGTGTTTTCAAGAAGTGTCCATCCTGCCTCCTTTCAGTTGTGTAGCATTGCCAGTGACTGGGAGGGCACTGCTTATGCTAACATGAATTATTTAGCTGATTACCCTGCTGACTTATGAAGGTATTATGCTTAGTGCATCATAGGCAAAAGCTTTTAGGTTCTAAGATAGGAGCTGTTGAGATGTGCAAGGTGTTTATACAGGTTTTTTTCTTTATTTTCATATGTCACTGACCTCAAGTATTCTTGAATTATTCTAGTAAAGAAATGTGGACTTGTCTTTCTCTGTTCCTGGGTAGATTCCTTTGAATGCATTTGTGCACACCAGTTCAGCTCTTGAAGGGATAATTACCTCAAGCAGCAAATCCCACCTAAATAGAATTTGATAATTTTTTTCTGAACTGAGCTGCCTAATTATTGTTTTTCTCACAGGAAAAAAACAAACCACTTCAATTTCTCTCTCCTTGTGATACAGTGAAGATTCTGAAATCTAAAAGATCTAACCAACCAAACAGAAAGGTTTGCTTCTTGCAGCATACAAGAGTTGGATGATCTTTTTGACTGGAACTCAGGAAAAAAAGAGTAGTTTATAACTTTTGGAAGAAGGAGCAGGCAACTTAGGAGTAACACAAGGATGTTGTGAGGTTATGCAAGGAGAAAATTAGAAGGGCCAAAACCCTCCTAGAACTTAATCTGGCTACTGCTGTAAAAAAACAATAAAAATGTTTCTGTTAATACATCAGCAACAAGAGGAGGATTAAGGAGAATATCCATCCTTTATTTTATGTGGTGGGAAATAAAGGGACAAATGCTGAGGAAAAGGATGAGGAACTTAATGCCTTCATTACCTCAACCTTTAATAGTATAGACCAATTATTCTCTGAATACCCAGCCCCTTGAGCTGGAAGACAGAGACAGGGAGCAGAATGAAGTCCCTATAATCCAAGGGAAAATGGTCAGCTACCTGTTACACCGCTTGGGCACACACAAGTCTTGGTTGCATGGGATCCACCCAAGAGTATGGAGGGAGTTGGTGGATGTGCTCACCGAGCCGCTTTCCATCATTTACCAGCAGTCCTGGCTAGCCAGGGAGGTACCAGTTGACAGGAGGTGAGCAAATGTGGCACCCGTCTACAAGAAGAACCAGAAGGAAGATCCAGGGAACTACAGGCCTGTCAGTCTGACCTCAGTGCTGCGGAAGGTCATGGAGCAGATCATCCTGAGTGCCATCACATGGCACATGCAGGAAAAACAGGGGATCAGGCCCAACCAGCATGTGTTTGCAAAAGGCAGATCCTGCTAGACTGACCTGATCTCATTCTATGACAAGGGGACCCACTTAGGGATAAGGGAAAGGCTGTGGGTGTTGTCTACCTGAACTTTAGTAAAACCTTTGACTCTGTCTCACACAGCATTCTCCTGGAGAAACTGGCTGCTCACAGCAGTTGAACGTGAGCCAGCAGTGTGCCCAGGTAGCCAAGAAGGCCAATGGCATCCTGGCTTGTACCACAAATAGTGTGGTCAGCAGGACTAGGGAAGTGATCATCCCCCTATACTCAGGACTGGTGAGGCCTCATCTTGAATCCTGTGGTCAATTTTGGACCCCTCACTACATAAAGGACACTGGGATGCTGTAGCGGGTACAGAGAATGGTGAAAGGTCTGGAGACAAGTCTAGTGAGGAGCAGCTGAGGGAAATGGGGTTGTTTGGCCTGGAGAAAAGGAGGGTTGGGAGGACGTTATTGCTCTCTATAGCTACATGAAAGGAGGTTGTAGCCAGATGGGAGTTAGTCTCCTCTCCCAAGTAACAAGTGATAGGACAAGAGGACATGGCCTCAAGTTGTGCCAAGGGAAGTTTAGATAAGATATTAGGAAAAATTTCTTCATGGAAAGGATTGCCAAGCATTGGCACAGGTTGCCCGGGGAAGTGGATGAGTCACCATCCCTGCAAGTAGTTAAAAGACGTGTAGATGTGGCACTGGTGAACAAGGTTTAGTGGTAAACTTGGCAGTTAACAGTTGGACTCAATGGTCTTAAAGGTCTTTTCCAACCTAAACAATTCTATGATTCTATGGCTCATCGGTAGTTACTGTGTTTGATGAATCAGAGGAATGTACTCACCTGTGTTTGGCAAGCCAAGCCTGGACCACAGGTTGTACACAGACTCAGATCCTAGACTATGCATACTGAGGCTGGTACCTTCCATAGGGTGTGCCCTTGTGGTGCTAGAGAGGTGACCATAGCAGTCTTATTCAGGCTTTTATGGAAGTTTGCTGCCGTTTGCAGGCAAGTTGCCCGTGTAGGTCCTTCAGCTGAAGTGGATTGCCAATAACAGCACCCTTGTTAGAATACGCAGCGAATTGGTTTATTCTAGTCAGTTATCTGCATAATCAGGGTGGAAATGAAAGTAATAAATATACTTAAGTGTTTGGAAATGGCTTTCTTCCTCAAGATTTTTCAGTGGGTGAAAATTAGGATTAATTCTAAAGGAGGAGAACTGACCTTAAAAACTCCATTACAATTGACCTTAGAGCTACCATTCTAGCAGTTACTGAGAAACATTTGTTAAAACTTAATTAAAAAGATCACTGAAACCCGACCCATGTTATAACAATATTGATACTGGTTTTTGGTCATGATTTCTCTTCATTTATACAGACGTGTTAAAACCAGAACAATGTCTATCATTTCTGTAATGGACAGTGGTGTGAACCCAAGAGGTAGAATTATTGTGTGTTATTATTTATAATTTCTTTTTTCCATTTTTTTTTCCCAGTTTCACTTGTCTAAAAAACTCAGGGGCATGTTGGTTTAGAGGTACAAAACACACAAACAGGGAATCCCTTTTCTGTTATGTCAAATCTGCAGGAAGGCTTGCATATGCAGTTTAGTATTTTTAAATGTTTTACTACATTTTTTTTTTAAATCAGATCAAATAAGATATCAAATTAACCTTTGAGTGGCACAAAATCTTGAAAGCTTGATCATCATATAACAATTCAAATTAAGTGTAATCTCCTCTTGCTCTTTGTAATCTTTTTTATTGTTTGGATCCCAAATAAACTGTGTGCTATATATAATTTTTTTCTTGCATGAGTACTGAAAACCTCTTCCCTTAAGAGTTTTCTCATGTAAAAATTTTCCCTGCAGTGAGGAACTTATGACACAGGTTTCAACATAAAACTTAATGTAAAATTTAAATCTGTGTCCACTTTAGCGCCATTAAAGCTCAGCCTGGCTGTGTATTTTGGTGCTTTTAGGTACCTGCAGTGTAGGTAAATGTTCTTTTAAACCGTGTCAACTTGCCTTCTTCCATGGCAAAATAAAGACCAGTGCATGCTGTTGTCATACAAATGAACTAAGAATAGCTGAAAATTTTAACATACATTTTCAAACTGTATATCCAAAGATCAGAACTATACTGGGAGAGCCAGTAAGGTTTATGTTGTCCTGTTCTGGTTGAACAAAATGCTTCCCTCACTGCAGTTTGTTTCTCTCATTGTCTGAGAAGGCTCTTTCCTAATTTCATCTCCCCGAAAGCATTTTTAAATTGTACTTTATTCTAGATCTGTAACATTTTTAGCAGCAGCAGCAGCTAAAACAACTAAGAGTTGTTTTTGTGTGAGTTCTGTAAGTTTGTTGACTGCAGGAAGCAATGGACTCTAGGCCAGGCTTCCTGCTGGGTCTTCCAAGCTCTACCCTTAGGGATTTTGCTCTGCAGTCATTTCACCAAAAACAGAGAGAAATCAGAAAGCTTTGTTAAAACTGATGTGGTGCCCTTTGCTTGGGATTTTATGCAGGAGTCATAGACTATTTGGTGTGACGAGTTCACACACTTTTTTTTTGTGGCCTGTTACCAGAGACTATTAACTCCTTGGTTACCAGTATTAGTTATGGCCCAATATTCATTCTGTTAATAACAGTATCAGCTCTGTCTTTCAGAGAGTTGATACTTCTTTCCTTGATAAATTTTTCTAGCTTTTTTCCATTTACATTTTTATGACATATAGATTGCGTGTGCATATCTGCATATGTGTATACACATGCATGCATGTATCTCTACGTAGTGTACATATATACACCCCAAAGTACAGCAGTATTTATTCACCAAATTCATGTCTTGTTTAACAGATGTCTTATCTTTGGAGGAAACAGTAATGTATAGTAATATATGGTATATAGAGGTATTCCAGAGATAGCATGAATACTCAGTTGCTTTCAGAATAAATCATATCAGCTCTTGAATAGAGAACAACAGCAGTTAAGAACAGGAAATAAAAAAGAAGATAAAAGACACTTAAAAATATTGTGAGGATGTATGTGAAGAGGTTGCTAGTTGATAATTATACTGGAGTCTGGACAGGCCAACTAGTTGTACTGCCAGTACTGTCAGGTTCTGGGAAATGACAATGAGCTCTTCTGTCTGTGTAGCATTTAAGATTACAGAAAAGCACTTCAAATGTAAATTTTTCCTGTGAGTTCCTTATTAAATTATTCATATATTTTCAGTTTTGCTTAATGGACCTGTGGAATTGCAGTGTTTATAAAAAGAAGTATTTGTTTTGCTATTCTTCCAGACAGACAGGAAAGGTGATTTGAGGCTTATATGGGGTAAGCATGAGCTCTAGAGTGCAATATATGGCATACAAATTAATCTGTTATAAGTCCTCGTACAGACTCTTCTGGAGTTTGGATAAACATTCCCAAACTAGCTCTAGCTAGACTTGGTCTTCTAATAGTTTTCAGGATGTGCAGAAGGCTGGAGGAGGGTGGTCAGTGTCTGACAACCTTAACTCACAAACTGTAGGTGAGAGAGCTGGCCACAGCCCTGCCTGGGGCTCATCTCTTCTCTCTGTAACCACAAGGGGCTCAGCTGGAGGAAGCAGGTGCTTGTTATAAGCAGCCCTGCGAAAAGAGGAGAGGGGCTTGGTGTCAGTCTGCCTGGGGCAGGGACATAATACCACTTAGGCTCCATGATCCTGATGGGTCTCTTCCAACTCAGCATATTCTATGTTTTTATGATTTTACTCTATGCAGGCTGAAAGCATAACTGAAAGGAAAGGCATGACGGAAGCCCTTCTGCTTGGCTGAGGGAGGGCACTGCAAGTGGAAGTGTTACAGTTCTGTAAATAAGCCATTTGGTCATATTTCCTTTATATCTATAAGGCCTTAATTTTAAATGAAATGGTTTCTGTTACTGGTACCCTGCAGTGCTGTGGATCAGGAAGTACAGAATGGGCAAAACATTCAGAGGACTCTCTGTTTGGCCTAGTAAATAATCTTGATGATCTGTGCACCAGAAGTGATAAGTGGTCTCCCTTTTCTGCGTTTCCCTCTCTTGTGACTTAAGGTACCTATTCCACTTACCACTTCATTGCTGCCACCAATTGTTAGCAAGCTAAGAAACTTTTTCTAAATTTAAGTTCTGATTCTTCAGTTTCTGAACTTTGGTGGTATAACATGTAGCCTACCCTCTAACATGCTCTTGCTTTCTTGAGATTTCCCATGGGACAAGCACAGGCTTTTTTAAAAAAAAGTGTATGTTTTCATGACCGCTGCCAAATCATGATATTCATACTGGAGAGCAAAACCAGAGATAGGAGGGATGCATGTAAGGCATGAATAACCTTAACAGTTAGCATTGCTATGTCTTCTGTTTAGTGTGATATCCTGTTTGGGACTCTGAGCCTAAACAAAAATGTGGAGAATTCAGAGCATAATCAGCAAGGAAGACTTGAGAGATTTTGCTCTCAGGAGTAAACTTAGTCAGGAGCAGACTGGAATATGAAAAAGACAATAAGAGGAAAAGAATTGTTCTCTATGGCTGTGCTGGGCATGGCAAGAAATAATGGGACCACATTCTAACACAAGAGATTTCTCTGACTTACGTGAGAAAAATAGCCAAAAATATAGCTCATTGATGGATTAGGTTGCCTAGAAAAGGTGTGAGCGCTCCACTGGAAGCTGATAAGAACAGGTGAGACAAAAATGTCATGAATGGTATGTGTCTAGTCAGTCTTCCCTGAGGCAGGGGGACAGGCTTGAGTAAGCTCCCAGACCTATTTTTGTGATTCTCTGAATATTCAAGAGGTCCTGTGTTGTTCTAATGTCTGCTGGGAGCAAAGTAGCAGACAAACTGCCAGACTGGTAAAAGCAATGTAGGTTAGAGGACTGATGGATTCATAGCCTGTGGGAAAGATGGGACCAGGGAGCTCTGATGTTGCTTTTGCAGATCACTGCCTGCACAACCTTTGTTTGTTTGATTCATCAAACCAGACTGCTATTGCATCTGGGGCAGTAGCTCAGCAGCCTTCAACAGAGAGAGAGAAGAGAATAGGAAGGACAATGAGAAGAAGCAAATGAGCTATCCTTTATCCTTTGCTGCTTCCTCTGTACCCACATGCAAATAGATACCACAAGTAATCAAATATATGCAAAGCTAATTGCTACAATATTTGCCAACTCTGTGTCACATGTCCCCAGATGGTATGGTTCTCTTTCAGGAATATGTTGAAAGATTAAAAAATCCTCAACCAAATAAATGACCCACTGATTCTATTGCTTTTGCTAGTGAAAGCCACTGTAATTTACTCAGATGAATTTCTGTTTAGTTCCTCCATAAACTGGAATTTGGCAGACTTTGACAAATTTCATAATACATGTGTATTTCCCATTGCTCTGTTCTGCCTGATATTGAGCCCATCTGAAAAAAAATCCCTGCGAAATTCTTATTATTTGATATGGAAGAGGAGGAGTTGCACAGAAGTGGTAGGAAAGGTAGTGATAGACCTGAGAAGCTGCTTGTTTAAAGCTTGTTCGTGTGCAGAAATGGATGGCAGAGTTTAATGTACTTTGAAGACAATGACGTGAAAATGAAAGTAGCTGGCCTAAAAAAATGATGCCTCCTTATTAACCTGGGTTGCTTATGCTTGTGTTAGCCACTGACTGAGCTTCCTGGGGGGGCAAAGTATCCCACGATGTACCACAGTTCTGCAGCTTTCTTTTTTGATTTTCTTATTAACTTAGGGAGTGGGTGATGTGGGAACATCCACTGTGTCTACTCCTGAAGTCTTCATGTAGTACAACTTGCATTCAAAGAGCAGCAAAAGATTTGCTACAGTAAATGTACTTACATAGGCGTTCCCTAGATAGGGGAGGGATAGTTTTTTTCCATTTTATTACAGGAATGTAATTTTGCATTCAAGATTTCTGTGTATGTAAACTCTTGGTTTGTTACATGTTCCTGTGTATGTTTAATCTGCAGAGGTTATGCTGAGAGGCTGCTTAGGAAATCTCTCACTAGTTTGTCAGCAAGGATAGTTGCAGTGGGAGGAAAACTTTGTAATGGGTAGGGCGATGGATGTTCATCGTCATCATCAATAGTCCTCTGTGTGTGCATGCACATCCACGTAGCTCTCTTGAGCAGATTTGAAAAGTCCTAAGGTGCTCTTCAGAAACCAAGCAATGGCTTTCAGTTCAGACAGTTGTTTCCAGCAGATGTGATTGCAAGGCTGAGTGCTGAAAACATGGTCATTCCAGTCTATGTAGTTGACAGATGTTGTGGAATGGGTTGTTAAGGTTGTTCTTTGGGGAGCAACTGAAGATGTGTTAGAGCCTGGATAAGATATTCGACCAGATTCTCACGACAGCAGGTAATAATGCAATATAAATGCAGGCAAAACCCTCTACAACAGACTGGAATTGTGTCAGACGTCCTATGTCTGCTGTATCACAAATTATGTATTGCATGCCTTGCTTCCAGGTCTGATGTTTTTGAACTGGTACAGATGAGTAACAAAAAATTTAGGAGATAAGAGGCTGTGAATTACCATTTATATAGAGGGGTCAATAGCAGCTTTTTTTTTTTTAAATCAGAGAATAATCGAAGCAGTAGCAAAAATGCCTTTAGGGCTCTTGCGTGGAAGAAGTTTTCCTTTTTTATTTTCTCAACTTTCAGTTCCTTGACTTTAACCAGAGGAAAGATAATTCCTACTTAATGCTTTGTGTCAGGTGTGATGCTTTTCAAAATATAAAGGTGGCTGGCTTTCCTTACGATTTTACATATAATTTAAAGAAATATGCAGAATTACACTCAGTTGAGGGGTTTCTTTGTCCTTGGGTTTTATTTTCAAGGTCACGTGTTGAACCTTCAGAAGCAGGAGAATGCCTGAAGCTCAGAAGAACGTCACAGAGTAGCTGAAGGTTAAGGAAAAGAAACAAGAGAAGTGCTGTGACAAGATGGTCATGTATAGGAGCAGTAAACACGATTTATTTATTTGTTTATTTAATGCTCTGAGCCACCTAACATATTTCTTATTGTGGTGGGTTGACCTTGGCTGGACACCAGGTGCCCACTCAGCTACTCTATCACTCCCCTTCCCAGCTGGACAGGGGAGAGATTAAGATGGAAAACAACTTGTGAATTGGGATAAGGCAGTTTATTAAAGCAGAAGCAAAGCAAAAGATTGTGTGTGCAAAAGCAAAGCGAAAGATAGCACGGTTTATTCTCTACTTCCCATCAGCAGCGATGGTTGGCCACCTCCAAGAAGCAGGGCTTCAGCACACGTAACGATTCCTCAGCTGGCAGCTGTTGGAAACAATGAATACCTGCCTTCCTACTTCTTGCCTTAGTTTTCATATCTGAGCTGACGTCATATGGTATGGAATATCCCTTTGGTCACTTTGGGTCAGCTGACCTACTTGTGTCCCCTCCCAGGATCTTGCCCTCAATTGAGGAAGGAATGTTGCAGTGCTGATGCTGTGCTCAGCAGTAGCCAAAACATCGTTGTGTTATCAACACCCTTCTAACTATCAATGCAAAGCACAGCACTGTGAGGGCTACTGTGGGGAAATGAACTCGAGCTCAGCCAGACCCAATACGCTCATCTAAATCTGGGTCTATAAGAAAGTACTTATTACAGCGCTTCAAAAACTGTTTTGTGAGCAACATATGGCATTAAATCATGTATGGCTTACTAAAGCTCAAGAAATGCTGGTAGCTCTCTTCTCCTGACCTCAGAGGTAGTGCCACCTGGTACTCCTGTCTGGACAATACAGAATGAGGACTCAAGAAATTGTTCTTAATTACAATTTTTATTTAGTAATAGTAAAAAAGAAAAAAAAGTTAAAAGGAGTTAATATGTTACATGTTGTTCCTTTGTAAGTGTAAAACATATTTATTTGAAGTAAGGATTAGCAACTAACTGACAAGGGAGTGAGAACTCTGCTTTTTTTCTGTCCCTTAAAAGCTGTTCTTCTAGACATCTTAAATTCTGATTGCTGCTGTTGTAGGCAAAGCCTCATATGCAGTACATTCATTCTGTTTGATTTAGTAAGCTACAGTAAATCAATGAAAGGCCTCGCCATTAATACACTCTAGTATTCCTACTTACAAGAAATATATCAAGTCTGTTCAGGTTACTTTTGAATGCCACTGGTTGGTAGAAGTCATGGGTTAGAGGGGAAAAATTAATGAATTTCTCTTAATTTTTAGAGGGCAGAAAAAAGCTGCAAGCTCTTCCAAAAATGTGCAAGTACTACCTATAAATCAGGGTTGAATATTTAACTGTCTTAATCTGTGCATATTGAATTGTGTGTGTGTGTGTGTATGCATATAATGATATAATTTTGCTGATGGAAAAATAAGACTGAAAAAAAGAGATTATTCCTGTGGAGACTGTCTGCAGGTAGCTCCTTACCATTTCTTTAGTCTAAAGGCAAGTGTGTGATTACTTTGAAGACACAGTTGTGAGGGTGAGTATCCTCTGAGGTCAGTCTAAATCTTGTAGCATTGTGCTTCCTGAGTAGATTTATGTATTCGTGCAGCTCATCAGTTCTCTGCAGATATAACGCGTGAGGTCTTGAAAGCAATTTGATGTTGTAAGCACGGAGCTCATAAACTTTGCCTCTCAGCAAGGCTAATTGCCTTAGATAAAGCAGCAAACTGATAAGATTTCATGGTCTCTGGTGCCTGAACAAGCCTGAACTGTTAATGCTAGTATCTGTATTTCTACTGTAGTGCAGTTAGTACAGGAACAGCAGTACACTATCTAGCATTCCCTGTTTCTCAGCTGAACGAATACACTTGAGTGCTGAAATGAAAATCTTTGACTCTCGTATCAAGGGGCTGGTTTATTTGTACCCACCAGCACTTCCTAAAGATGCCCAGTTTTGTTGCTCCAAAGTGCAAGGTGAGAAATGTAAGGCTGAACCTACTGAATACATTGTGGAGCTCTACAGACTAGAGAATATTTATCCATATCAAGAGATCTGCCTAAATGTACAGGAGCCCTTTGGAGGTCAAAATGATTCCGAAGTTGCTGATTTGTTCAGTAACTGAAGATAATGTACCTTTAGTGCTAGAGTTTGCTATAAAATAGGTTAATTCATTTGCTCTCTTAGGAGCAAATATTTGTTATGTACTCTTTCCTGTTGTCCTGCAACAACAGGAAAATGAGTGTTTTGTTTTGACAGGCCTTTTTAGGTGAGTGCAATAAGAGTATTTGTTGCTGTCTCATCTTGCACTGGCTTATCTGCTCTGACAGATGGAGATGTTTGCCGGCATTTAGTTTGTAGTTACACTTAGGAGAACTTCACTGACTCCAGTGCCCACTGTGGTTTGAGAAGGGTGTTCTGTTGTCAGCTTCTCCTGTATATTGTGCTGCCATCTGATGAAATATGATTCTAGTCATTGTAGCCATCTGTATGCAATATCTGACCTGCTTCCTTCAGTGTTTGCAATTTCTGTGGCTTTTTCATGTTTTCTTTGTTGAGAATGACTAAAGAGTATTTTGATTTTATTTGTCCCTTTGTCTTCTGTGGGATGAGTGAATAAAGTCCCCTTTGCCAACCCATTCATCAGTCATGCAAATGTGTTGTCCAGTAAACTTCACAGTTCTTTGATTTGGCAAATGGGAAAGTCCAAATCTTTGTCAATGATCAGCATTTTAAGCCATTCTGCTATATGAATTGACTATCACACCTCAGGTGTAACAATCAACTGTGATAGGGATAACAACATTCATATTATGCCACCTCCCATGCCCACATAGCATGCTATTTGTATTTTTATTTTATTTTGTTTACCAGCTGCAATGGGCAGGAATAAATTCACTTCATTTTGCATCATCAAATATCATCTGGTTCTTCTGTAATCATTATTTTATTGATGAACTTATAGAGGTATTTTAGACTGATCATGCACAGTTGTCCTTGTTAGAGGTTGGTCTTGGTTGCATCCCATCTTACTATAGCCTAAGTATGCTAGTACTGAAGTTGCAGAAGACATTGGTATGACAGGCATAACCTCATATTTTGGAATGAGGTGTTTATCTTCTAGGAAGGTCAGCCCGAGAGGAAGATGGTTGGGCAGAAAAATTGAGAGGTTGCTTTTAAAAAAATAATCAGTTTTAGCTCATTATTACATTTATTTAAAACCATTCACTGTTAATTATATGACAAATAAAAAACTGTCAATCAGCACCTCTAACATTGACTTTCAAATATTCTGAAACCAAACTGGAGGACTGCATACAGATAATATGCTTAAAAATACCCATTAGACTTCCATGTGAGGAGTTCTGTCATATTGCTGTGTTCTGAGAGCTTAAAGAACATCAAAGTCGTTATTTCTTTGTATATCTTCGTGTGATATCTTTCAAATAAAAGCATTTAAGACCCTAGAATACTGAACATTGTGAGGAGAGAGCAACCAACATCCTCTGGAGCCTTGTGTGCATAGCTGTAAACTTAATCTTGGAGAAAACCTGAAGAGTCCCAGATACGTTATCATTTTCGTTTCTTCCCACCTTCTTGCTAGTTGCTTAGCAGATCAATAGGATCTTTATCTTCCCCTCCACATTTTTCCTTGTTTATCTTTGCAGGACCAGGCTGAACTTTTCCCTTCTTCCTCAAAGTTCTGCCAGGCATTTCTCCACTGCTTCTCTCTTGTGGTCGTTTGAATTTGACCTCCTTCTGTTCTCTATGTAGATGGCAAATAGCTTTGTGCACTGTTATTTCCCAGTCATTTTAGTAGACCTTCATACATTTTTGTGGACATTTGTAGAAACAGCTTGCACACAAGGCAAACTAGCTGTCCCTGAGCAGCTGGATATTTATGACCCATTAACATGTGCTGAGTTTTGAGACTTTCTCAAATGATGATACAGAGCTTGAGTACTGATCACGAGGGAGGTATTTGCTGCCTCAGTGCTTAGCACTTCAATGCATTTTTTTAATGCTTTGATGTTATATTTAGTGGTGTGTTGGAAAGTGTTTTGTGCTTACAGAATCAGGCTCTTTGTGCTGCTATTATATGTGGTATCTCTGGCTGGAAACTTTATTCTTCTTTGCATGAGCAGCTTCTCCATCAAAGAAAACTTGAGACTACTTTTTTCATGTTTCGGAAAACAAGCCAGTGACATCTGTGTAACTTAGGGTAGCTGTCTGTAACCAGAGCCTGACAGCTTAAAGTTCTAATCTGCAGTGCTACAAAATAGGGAGGGAAGAAAAAGAGTACAGCATCTGCAGGGGAAGAAACTGTTTAGCTTTAATTGACAATTATTCTTCATGGTATTAACTGAGCTGTAAAATCACCATGCTTATTTTGTACTGACCTCTACAGCTTTTCCCTAATCACGTATTTTAAAATGCTCTTTGGGGTTGAGGAGGTGAGCACTGGAAGAACTAAAACATACTTCTGAGTTTGAAAGATTAGAATTGCACCTGTTTTAAATGGTAGATCTGCAGGATTTTGCTTCTTTCTGTTAACTGTCAAATTTGGGTGAATTCTCATTTAGCCAGGATGCAACTTTTGGCAGAGAAAACAGGCTAGTAGTTGGGAGTTCTTTAAATTAGGAGCTGAGAAAGGCAGACAGGTGTTGGGGAGAATTTAGGTCAGACAGATACATTAATAAAACAGAGATGCTTTTCAGCCTAGTAAGGAAGAGGAGGAACAGATGGAGATCCTGGAGTTAAAATGTCAGAGCACAAAGGTAAAATGAGTGTGACAGACTAGAAGCTAAAAGAAAATGATGGCCATTGTCTGTACACCTGTGTGAGAGGCTAGAAAGCCAGAAGAGATGAACTTCTTTGTCCATAGTTACTGAGGCATGGCAGAATGACAGGAATTGATGGACATCTGTGATTCCTTACTGCTGACTGCACATAGGATGAATTAGGTCATAGATCTGAGTGGAAACTGTTCTATGATTCTATAAAACCAGGAAAGGAGATGTGTGACAGGCATACTGGTCTGGCTTCATTTTAATGTTCTCTCGTATGGTCATTCTACTTTGTAATGTGTGCATTGAAAGGAGCAAGGTTAAGTTTACGCGTCTAGCCTTAGGTTTTGCACCTTTTGAATACTGCAGTGCTGGTTTCATGTTTAGTTAATACAGATTGCTGTTTTTCAGTGGGTTTGTAAAAAATTTATTGTGCAGAAGGCTATATGGGAAAGCCTGAGCAAAAGTGCAGGAATGCAAGATTTTCTGCTCTTGTGTGAGTAATCTGTTCTGTTATGTAATCAGGTTGCTGACAGTTTGCTTAATCAGTATTTCATTTTTACAGAGAGGTACTCTACCTCTGCCATGGAATTTAATAAAGATGTTTTTGTTGTGAGACTTTTGTCATCCTAGCAGGACAGTGTTTTCCTCTTACTGGATGAATTTGGAAAAAGTACTTATGGTGAAAGATAACCTAGGGTGGGAGATGATAATTAATGGGAGATGCTGTCTTATACTATTTTTTCAGAAGTATTGCATACCCTGTTGTTCCATAACAGAGACATGCAAAAAGAGTTGATTTATCTCCCCTGTTGCATGGGGCATTCTGCAAATTCTGTTTGTCCCTTTCATAGCAGGTTAAAAAACTTTGCCATAAGAAATACAGTAAATAAGGAAAATAGTCTGATCCCTCCAGATGCTTGATAAAACTATATTATGCTCTTTTCCCTTGATACATGAGGCTGATGGTTTCTTAGGACTAATTGACATTTGTGTCTTCAGTCCTTAAAAACAAATAACAAAAAAACAAGTCCCAAAATAATGCTTGGCTGGAACTATAGATAAGATTGTCCATCACTGTCTGAGACAGTCCAGTATCCTCTTAGACATTTGAATAGTCTCTAAACACTGTAACTACATACAGCAGAGAGGCCCTGCTGTGTAGTACCTCTCCTTGTTTATCTCTCCAATTGGAAATAAGCTGGTATAGTTCATGTGTGCTCTGTAGCTAACTTCGCAACATATTTCTCGTAGAGTGGGGAGGGATCCTGACATTAAATTATTGAGGAGCTGTGAAACAGGGATGGTGTACTTGTCAGGTAGCTGTTCCCGGTTGCTTTCCTAAGACTGAGGGGTAAAAATGAGAGTCATGGAATCTAAGTCACTGAAGAAGCAGATCACTGGAACCATTATTTGGTGTCGGTCTTGTAGTGCTACAACTTTCTCAGTGTGACAGGGAAGAACAAGAGTAACTCTTTTGGCAGTCAGAAGTGCAAATAAAGGTACAATTTATTTGGAGACTGCAGGAAATGCATTATGGTCTATTTAGTTGAGACAGAGGAGATTGAAACTTCACTCTCCATGGATTCCTCAGTGAAACAAATTAAAATACAGCAATGGAATGGGGAGGACGGAAAAGAAAGCAAGGAGAAGTTATTGACCGTCCCATGATGATTCATGCCATCTTTGGAATTAAAAACTAATAGGAACTAGTATGGGATTGCGCTAGGCAGCTTGTGATGAGAACCAGGTATACCTTCAAAGCCATTCAAATACCTGAATGTAGAGACAGTGGGTCCTGCAGAGAAGTTTCATGGGAAGGCTGGCACAGCTAAGGTAGTGCGCAGCCATCTTTTCCTAAACACTCAGTAATTAAGTGGTAAGTCATACAGAAAATGCCATTATTGATCCTTGTGTGATACTGGAGATATTGGAAATGCTGGTATCTTACAGACATGAGTTTTGGACTCTTCTGTAAGGTAGTCTTTTCTCCGTGTGTCAAGCAGTGTATAGCATGATGGATTCTTCCTTACTCTCTGGAATTCAAATAAAGGCAGAGGCTTGTTGGCAAAAAAAAAAAAAGAGAAAAGTTAAACCAGATAACCTTTTATTCTTGCATTATTCATATCCGCATTGAACTGTAAAGGGTGATTTGCTGAACACTAACTCAGTTTCCAGGTAATGTGTGAGTAACACAGCAGCCACAGGCAACAAGGTTGATGCCTCCAGGTAGCTATTCAAACATGAAAAACAACCTTGACAGGTTTGGGTTTTCTTACTGCAATTGAAGCATCATTTTCTAAATAGCGTTTCATTTGATCATCAGCAAGAATGTTTGAAATCAAGTGGGATCTCTTTAAATATTAAGCAGTCCTGATAGCAATATTAATACTAAATAACATTTAGCAAACTAATCTGTTTTAGAGTGTCCATAAGAAAATAAAAACAGTAATAATTTCTAATTACTATTTTAACTTAGGGATGATGTTTATAAAACTTGTGTGGCTCTAAAAAAAGTTAGGTACTAATGCAGTTTTTCTACCCCCAAATCCCCGAGAAATCCTTTGCATTGGTAGCACAAAGGAGAGTATTTTTCAAGCGTATACTTGTGCATGACTCAAAACTAATTTTAAGAAAAGTAAAGTAAAATGTTGCAAGTCTGTGCTCTATAATGGGTAGTCAACTCCTGAGACTGTAAAAGGAAATACAGCCAATATCTTTGAAAGGAACTAACCTTTCTTCTGAAATTGAATTATTTTTGCCATTCCTCAGGAAATAATCATACTTCTGTGGCTACCTGAGAAAAACTTGTGTTCAGTGAATGCCCATTCATGCCTTCAGGAAGGTGGATGATGAAGGTGTGTGAAAGGAAGGAAGAATGGCTTTGCAACCTGTGTAAAGGATGCAAGACTATTTCCTCCTCAAGAGAAGGAAATAGTCTACATTTACCCAAGAACAAGAGCATGGGGCAGTATATATATTATGGAAAAGATAAGCGTAGCATTTCACAAGCAGAGCCTGTATGCTGCTAGGACCCTGTCAAGATGTCAGCCTCAAATCCTGAAGAAAAACAATGGAAAACTTAACAGTTTTCATGTATGTCATTGCAGCAGGATCTCACTCTTTTTAAATTAAAGACTTTAAAAATGTTTAATGATCTTCTCTTTAATGTTGTTAGTGCTTTATGCATGTCAATGTGTGATATCAGATAACGTAATTTAATGTCTGTTTTAGTGTATCTGTTATTATTCAGAAGTGGGTTATTCACTTGAGGACATTAGAGAAGATCCCCAAAGGGAGGTTTTATTAGTCCCTTAAGCAGATCATTTTTGATTCACATGAATACTTTAGTTGTTCCAGGCAACCCATACTAGAAAGGAAGGCTCTGGCAGGTACCAATGCCATTTACCCTCCAAAGGCCAGTGCAGGTTAGAAAAAACTCAGAATGGAAGTTCATTATCTTCCTGTTTCAGCGAAAAAGAGATATGTGGCCACCTCTGGGTGTGCACTGTTTGGACCAGGGATGGGGGCCAAAAGGTTGCAATTAGGCTGCAGTCCTGTTTTCTATACTCTGCCATGGTGTGTTTTCTGCAACTTCTAATCTAATACAAGAGGAGAGGAGAAGGAGGAAGGGTGTGACCAATGTTGATAATTACTTTTTCTGCTTAAATTCCATCTGGAATTTGATTAATTTGCCCCTTCTAGTGTAGTGTGCAGTGGGGCTTGTTCACAGTGTTATCTTTTCACACTGTTTTTCATTAACATGTTGTGTCTGACTCCTAAAACCCGGGATGTTTTAATGACGGATTCCTGGACACATATGCAGAGAGAGGTTATTTCAAATAGAGTGTAGCAAGCATGAAATGAATGTTGATAGTTTGGAGCAGGAAACCTGGTTTTTTTGTATGTGTGTGGGGGGGTTGTTGTTGGTTTTTTTTGGTTTGGTTCGGTTTGGTTTGGTTTTTGTTTGGTTGGTTTTTGTTTTTGTTTGTTTGTGTTTTGTTTTTGGGGATTTTTTGTGTTTTTGTTTGTTTTGGTTTGGGTTTTTTTCGTTTTTTTTTGTTTTGGTTTCTTTTGTGTGTTTTTTTGTTTGTATGTTTTTAACTGTAATACAGTATTTGTGGGTAGGGAGTGGTGTTGGGTTTGGTGGTTTTCTTCAGTGGTTTTTTGTTTGTCTTGGTTTTATATTTTTTTATTTGGCAGATGTATACTAGCAGAGTTTTTTTATGATATTTTAAGAAACAGGGAACACATTCGTGGTATATAATGCAGCTTCTAAAATAACTATCACAGCTAACAAGAGTTACTTTTCCAAGCTAAAATTTTGTTTACTGTTAGGTAATTATAACCTAACCAAGTAGAGGAACTGAAGTGCCTTAGTATTTTACTAATTCAGAGAAGCCTGATAATATATCCTGTATTGAATAAACTGGCCGACTGGATTCCACCAAAGAGCATGGTGTCAGGATTGGAGCAATTGCCAAAAACTGGCAACTAAAGTTTTGGTTTCACTTGGTGATTAAAGGGAAAAATCAAGATTATATTTAGGTAGCCTTGGGAGAGAAAAATGCAGGGAAGTCCACAGATTTTTGGAATGCTGAAATGTGGTTTTAGTGAGTGCTAGAGACTTGAGATGTCTCTTTGTTTAACTGTGCATCTCTTTATTTCATACCTGCCCATCAATTGCTTGTCCTCTGACCATTAGAAATGCATCACTACAAGTAGAACACAACTTAATATTTTCATTTTCAGTGCTGATGAAATACTCACTTCCATGAAATTGCATACCAGTGCCTTGAATGCAGTACATTACATTTAAATGTACCATGTGTTTTTGCTTGCTGACCTGTGTTGCCACAGTCAGAGTCTCAGGGTTTTGTTATGAGTTGGCTACACTGTTAAGTTGAGGTTTCTTGTGGTGTGTTGCCTTCAGTGTATATATCTCTCTCAGCATATATACTCACTCCCTATATTTCTGGGTAGTGAGAAGAAATGGCCTTGAGCCACAACACAGCAGTTGCTCGGGGGCACTCACTGTTAACTAAGCTGGGGAGTGAGGACTCTGCCTGGGTGACTGTGTTGCCCAGTGCTCTACAGACAGTACTACCTGAAATGCTTTCAGAGAAATGGGTCATTAAGTTTGGGTTTTCTTTTTAAGGGAGGGTGTCTATTTTTCCCCTCTGGGAGGAGGAAGCCCTGAAGCACACTCACTGCTGCTGTAAATTTTCTCTTTCAGCAGCCCTGCTATAAATTAGCTGGATTCCTTTTGGACATGAGAAAGCACATCTAATCAACACAAAACACAGATTCACTGTTGTTTTCTGTAACAGGAAGGGGAGAGGGATTTTTTTTGGTCAAAAATACTACTTTAAAGACAAATTTAGGAGCCAGTATCACCAGAGACACTCTGATGATTTTTTTTTCTTTACTTAGGTTTTTGGAATCAGTGCCTTTCTAATAATGTTGAGTGTATTTTCAAAATTATTTTCTAAATTTTAGCAGCCTCTTAGCTCTCAATATTTGACAGGCTGTTTAAACTGCTTTGTTGCTTGGCCCCGGCAGATGAACCTTAGGATTAAAGGGTGGGCTCAGTTCAGCGCAGGCTGTGTCTCACCTAAAAAATCCATTGCGCAGGCTGGAAAGGTAAAAAGACCTTTCCCCAAATCTTCGTTCGCGAAGATGGGCCATTAAATTACAGTAATTACAGTTGTAAGTTTATTCGAGGTGTTCCTTAAATGCAATAGAATATATTCTTCCCGTATATTTGAAGTGTGTACTTCCTTGGCTGTGACTCTTTTTGCTTGTGAGCAATGAAGGCTTTTCGTAACCAGCTCTAGAAGCATGAGAGAACTACAGTGTGAAAGCTAGCACTGTAGCATTGGAGAGGTTGTGTTCAGTTCTGTTTTCAGGCAGGAGTCATTCAGATCTGCCACAGATCACTGGATCCTTGTGAGGAGGTGGTATGTAAGTTGCTCAAGGCTATTCAGCATTTGGTTTAAGACGATTTTAATGAATATTGTTAAACATGTAAGTAGTCGCTTTTTCTAGAGAATGCAATTGGTTCCTTTTGTCTCTCAGACTCTTAGGATTTTAAAACAATGACTGAGGGCCTCATCACCCATCATAGCTGGATGGTTGTGGGAAGGCAGTTGTGATGTCAGTGTAGTTTGGAGGCGCCTGTGTGTATTTGGGGGGTGTCACTAATGGGCTTTAACTACTTCCAGCAGCAGAGGCTGAGGCAGTCAATGAACAAAATTCCAGGCTCTGGGAGATGTTACTTCCTCAGCTACAGTAGGCCTCTTTGCATACAAACTTTATTTTTCAGAGGTTAATTTCTGAAGGCTGAACTAATTCTGAGCGCTGAACTACACTGCCCTTCTTGGACTGTAGCTGACTGTCAGATTATGTCCAGGTACAGAGATTGATGATATGACTAGAATTGCTAACATGGTAAGTCTAAATGCAGTTTTTGTTTTAATGGTTGATTATTAAATGGATAGTTTCATTCTCAGAATCCTATTTGATACCTCAGCTTTCTGAAGGATTCCGTACGATTTTATTGTAATCAATAACTACACATTCCATAAAGGTGCTGCTTTGTGATTCATTTGCCATTCTGGATGTGAGATACAACAGCAGATGATGCTGATCCCCGTACAGAGGGGCCAGCAAAACAAATTTCTGTTTGAATTTATAACAAAAACTAAATCTCTAAAGCTATCATGCAGCTGCAATCCTGATGAGCTTACTTCAAAAGTAGCACCAAAAAATGGCTTCTGAGTCTCCTTGCAAGGTCAACCACAACAGTCCTGGGTCAGCGGCTTCCTGAGTTACAGATCCCTCGGATGGGTGTTTCTGCTGGCAGCACCACAGACCTGCTTCTATCTTCTCCAAGTAGTCTCACTTTCTCTCTTTTAGGAGCTCTGTTTCTTTAAAATCTGACAGATTAAGCTTTCCCCTTCCAGGCTCAGTCTTTCATTAGTCCCTTGGCTCAGGCCGGCCCAAAGCAGCTGGGAGCTACACCTGTAAGGCAACAGAACTGCTTGATCAGCAAGCACACGTGGGATGCAGATGGTACTATTGTGGTGATTGTAACAGCTAGCAAACTACAGCAGAAACATTTTTTTCCATGAGCTGTCAACTTGACCTTATCTGGGGTGATGTTTAGGGAGCTGGGATCACAACCATAAATGCAGACCATCGTTGTTGAATGTCAAGATGACTTGAAAACATTAGAGTGCTGGAGCTTCTAACAGACTATGTTCTTGTTTTTTTTCTTAACAGAAATAAAACATACTGTACCCTGGCCTGCTTGTACAAGTGAACTGTTTAGGCTAACATTTCCATTAAACAAAATAAAAATGCTGAACTCTAGCATGGAAAACTTCAGCTTGAACAGTTTGGCAAAGCTGCAAGCAAATGAAAACAGGGCTTTCTCATGGAAATGCCTGGCAACTTTAATACTTGGCTGCACTGTCAATCACACCTATTGTAACAGCAATAATGTCAAGTGCTTCCCGATTTATTATGTGCCATTGGGATGATGACCTGTTTAGCCAAACATTTTAATAAATCACTCTTTGGCAATTGACACAGATGACCAATACTGTGACATTTTTGAACACTTCTGAACAACAGATTTATGGTGAAACAGGGCTGGTTATTATGTGGGTAATAGAATAGAAAAGGTACGTATTGATGGATTGTGTTCAAACCAAGTTTCAGAGAGTGTCCTTGGGCTGAGCACTCAAGTTATTTTATTCGCTTTGACCTTTGCGTAGATGTTAGAAATGTTGACTAACCTCCCTGTTCTAACAATATCATTAAGTATTTTGGGGACACTTCTGCAAATGCAGACATATTCTTATATTATTCAAAATGCCTTGAAAGCTACAGGCTTTTGTGGAATATTAACATGATGACCTTTGCTTCACAACTCTGATAGCTAAGGAAATCTAATTATAGACACTGCAGTGTAACTTCGGTTTGACTTAATGTTGTGGTTTTTTCTGAGAAAAGAACCAAGAAACCAATCTCCTCAAAATATAATTTAGCCCATAAGGCGAGGGTATTTTATCCTACGGTTTTATTATAGTTTTCTTACTGCTGTGAGAAATGTGTTTCAGAGAACAGTAGAAAGTATTTGTAATAGCTTTTGGAAAGAGGATTAAAAATACTTGCAGTTCTACAGGCATCCCTTTGTTCCCTGTGTGGTTGGTGTTTGATAACTTAACATAGATTAGCATGGATATATTGTTAGGTATTGCTAACCTAGCATAGATAACCGAACCTAAAGCCAGAATGCATAAATAGACACCTTCAATGCCTGTGAAAAGCTTCTCAGAAGAAATGAATTTTATGGCTTGTTCTGATGTTATGCCCAGGTCACAGATGTGCCAGCTGTTTAGGAGGGCTTCTGTGGTTGTAAGACCACTGATAGAATGAAATATTATGTTGACTCCTGTCTGGATATCTGACCAATTCCATAATTTTTTGAAATTATCAGCAGTCACATAAAAATACCTAAGGTTTTCAGACTCTGGATTGATTCTGGAGTATAATAAAGGATGTTTGATTGTGGAGCCGAGAAAGCTGAGGGTCAATCTATGAGTACTACCACAGTTTTAGGAACTGTTACTTTTTAGCCACTGAGAGCCCTGTACTGTTACTGAGAAGCTAGGTCATGTTGCTTGTAGCCCCAGAAAGTGCAGTTAAGATTGTGGCCTCAGTTTCTAGTGCTTCCATCACAGGGCACATCTGACAAGGCACTATGGGACACAATTCACGAGAGTCCCTTTGTTTTCCCTGTCTCTGTTTGACTTTGTGTGCTGCTAGGAGAGAAAAGGGACACAAATGCAGGGGAACCAAAAGCAAATATTGTCTTTTCCAGCCACCAAACCTTTTTCATTGAACATGAACCAGCACCTATGTAGACTGCATTTTGTCCTGTACACACCATTGCAAGGCCTCTTCTGTTACTGCCCTCTGAAACCTACTGGGGTGGTTCAGTTACTCTGAAATAACAAATGCAGTTGTAGCACCAATAGACTATTATTGTTATAACACTTTATCACTCCCCAGTAATTTTTTCATAGTTCGCTGTGCTAGCCATGAGAGAATTTGCTTCTTGACATAAATATTTGTGTTTGAATGATATGCAGCTCTGTCATGATAACAAGAGTGGTCTCTCTGATGTGCTGAGAAGAAGGAAGAGACTAACCTGGGAGAGCTGGAAGGTTTATTTGGGAGATGGATTAAGAATTAAATGACCTTTTAAGTTAAAACCCCTTTGAATGGATTGAATGTGTCTGACCAAAAAAACCCAAACAACACACAACAAAACAAACCCTGGAATTCTCTAACAGTTTGAAAGGATATTTAGGCATTTGATATTATTCCTTCTTTGTGTTCTCCTTAGACAACTTGTATTCCTGAGAAAGGATAGCTTGGAAAGCAGTCATACCACATAGATGTGTCTGGGAGCCAGGTGAAACACTGTCTCATAGATTGACCTGTTATCCTGCTTTCTGAGACACTTCTGGTTTCCCCTGGTACCCTGGAGTTAAATTCCATTTTGAAATAAATGGATGCAATTTGAATAGGTTGTAAACTGCATTCAGTTTTTCTTGCTTCTCTATGGCAGTCAAGCAGGAATGATAGTCTTCTTCCTGATAGCTGCTGTTGGGAGAGCTACAGGAAATTGAAGTTCTGCAAAGAAGTGTGTTAGTCCTGATGATGTCCTTTATCACAGAGAGGAATACCTCATGGCTCTCCTCGAAGTCTAAGGCAGTCTGGAGGAGAAATATTTGGATTTTTTGTAGATAATTTTTGCCTTTATGTTGGCAAAGCAAACTGTATGAATACCAGAAAGCCTAATGAGGTGTCTTCATGCCCTTAAGACCTGCTTAAATGAGAATAAACAGAAATACATATTTTAGTAGCTACCAGTAAGAGGAATATCTTTTGAAGATGTTTGAAAGTGTATTGAGAAATTAGATTACAAAATATTTTCCCTTTAACATTTATGCAAGCAGTGATTAACAGTTGATGATACCAAGCTGAAACTCATCTATTTTGCCTCTCTCAGAAAAGCCCTGGCAGAACAGGCAGATCCTAAACTCTGACAGACAGGTCAGCGCATTCTTGGCCTTTGGGTGAATTGGCTAGGAAAAAAACCCAAGCCTAAAACAGTGTGACTGTGAGGAGTAGGGAGGTTAGTGCTGTGTTGCAGGAAGCAGCTACAACAATCACTGTTTCTGGCTCAGTTGGAATGTCCCAGCTGCTTTAAAGTCGTGTCTCAGGATCTCTTGTGAACTCGGTATCTTGCAAACTGCTGCTGTTGATTCTTTAACCTGCAAAGAAGATGGGAGAGAGACACACTTTTGATGTCAGGGCTGGCAGTGCTCGGACATTTTGTTCTCTTGTCTCAGAAGCCCAGATTGAGTACATGTTGAGACCCTGTACTCTATTGCTGCTTAACTGCTCTGCATCTAAGGGGAATAGGAAGACTTTTACCCTCTTCCTGCTCATTTTTCTTGTCATAGTAGTTTTAGTACCTTCAAGTAGTTACAGATTGATGGCTCTTTATCTGCCTGTTACCCTCACTGATGCACTTCCCTGCAGCCCTGACTTACAGAGGTCTTCTCAGAGAAAAAAAATGGCCCATTTTTCCTCTTCATATTTAGTTCTTGATCTCCATGAGCAGAGAACCAAATGAAAATTGGTGCTACTTGTGTACTGAGAGTTAACAAAGTATTTCTTCAGGACTGGCTTAGAGGTAAATGACATTGTACGAGAGACATAAATAGGACAGAGACATTCATGTAGCAGCCAGCAAGGGCCCTAAGCTAGTTACTGCTTATCCTGAGCCTATGATTGAGTTTTAATGGAACTAACCTCATGCTGTCAAATAGTGTTTTAAGGGTGTTGAAAAATCTTAGTTCTGAGAATGGAGACTGTAATTGCATAGATGTTTTTTGGATCAAGATGAAAGAAGAAAGTAGTTTGCTACTGTCACCTGTTACTGGATGTTTGTTCTCCGAAGCACTGCTTGACTGAGTTCTTGTGCAAAGTCAGGGTTATGCATGAGTGTGGGTGAAAGCTAAGGAGTGCTATCAGAAGATATTGTGACACCCTGGGGACTCTGGGTGGGCACAACTTAAAATGTGGTTGATATGTGTGAAGCTGTTATTCTGAAATACTTCTGTGTATACTGCTTGGCTGACAAGTTCGTTAACACACAGGCACCAAACCAGAGACAACGGAAGCACTGAACTGCAATTATCTTTGAGAAATAAAATGGTGAGTAGAACCAGAGGAACTTTTCCTGTTGCCTCTGCCTGTCCCAGACTTTCAAGGCAAGGTCAACCTTTGTGTTCTCTCACTCTCTCAGTTCTTTTTGTACCCTTTATCACCTCTATTCTTTTGTTCTTCCTGAGATATGTGCATTTCCTACATCCCTCTCACTGAAGACAGAGGGCAAAACAGAGATAAGCAAATTGACAGAGCAGCATGACTGCTTCACTTTATTTTCTGACCTTGTGGGTCTCATAACATGAATGAAGTGGGAAGATATCGGGAGTCAAATTGTAAACCAGTAAGACCAGATCCAATTGTAAGAAGGCACTTGACACAAGCCCAAATCTAGTTTGAAATGACAAAAAAAAGAGAGCAGAGAATATGCAGGGTGTGTGTTTTCCTTCATCTTGACCTGTATTTCTCATGGTAACTAATGGGCAGTCTTAGTTATGGAACTACTGAGTAGAGTCAGCTTGAATAAATATTTGATACATAACTCTGTAGGGTTAAATTGTTGTGCAGTGTCCCTGCATAGTAGTCAGAGTGTATATGCAGAAACTGCTAAATTGGAGAGGTAGCACTTGTCTTGCAGAGTCAAGGACATTAGGCTTCTCTCTACTTTCTGCCTCACCAACATGAAGAAGGTAAGAGTTATAATCTGCCAAGACGTGGAGTAGCTAAAGGGGTCCAAACATTGCAGTCTGACTCATGCTGCATGGCTGGCTAGGGTCAATCAAAATGTCTCAGCTTTTGTTTTTTTAATGTAAAAATATTTTTTGAGGAAAAAATCCAAAAAATCCTCAAAAAACCCTAACACCCCTCCCCCTCCCGAGTTAAAAGTTTATTAAAATAATATTTTTTAAAAGCCCTCAAGCAAAACTTTATGCCTGTCAAAATGAAGGGAGTAAAAGAGGAAAATACAACTAGGTTCTCCAAGCCAACTGTATGTTTTCAAGCTCAGTCAAGTAATTTTGCATTTTCTGTGTTCAAGATGTCTCTTTATCTGACTTGGTTGAAGGTCTTTGAATTTTTTCAGTTAAATGCTAATTTGATAAGTATTGTCATAAAGTAGCAGCAGAGCATATTTGACAGTGCAGCTGTTTTATGCTGGAAGCAGATTGGTTTGGAAAATAGAAGTTCATTTAAGCTTACTGTCAACAGTAAGAGGTTTTTGTAAAGGAGCTTTGCTGGAAAGTTTCTTCATTCCTGAGTGAAAACTCAGGGGAAAAAATAGAGTTCTGTGAAAGAGAAAAGGTTTTTTAGAGAGAAAAAGTCTTCTGGTTATCATATTGTCACAGGAAGCTGAAAGATTGTTGTATTTCCAATTCTGTGACTGACTTTCTATGTGGTCTTGGACAGATCACAAGCACCTTCTTGTTCAGAACTATCCATAAAATCTGAGCAGTTTTATGTTTGATTAGTTGTTTAAGAGCAATAGACCTGTGCTATTCAGTGCTTTAAAACTGGGTGATTGATCCTAGGTGTCATATGTGTAGTCAGGAGATGAGTTCATGAACACCTAAAGGAAATACATAGGCCCAGTTCTCTGCTTGTTTTCCTGATATGAAATGTGAACAATCAGTGATTTGGAGCTAGAATTCATGATTTGTGAGAAAATCTGGGATCTGGAAAGAGAGGCTGAAGTTGTTAACTAACAACAAACTTTTACAAAATTTGAATTGTAGAAGCTCTGATATATTCCATTTTAATCTCTTACACAGATACATTTTACTAGAAAAGACTTGTGCAATAAGAAAGACAATTTGAGTCCAGCCTAAACATTCTGCCATTTTGCTTTTGTTCTAATGATAGTTCTTGAGGTCTTTAATTAAGTGATAACATACAGAGAGAGTCCAAGAATTCGCTCATCAGGAAGCTTCTCAGCTTCAAAAGAATCAAGGGTTAGAAGAGCAGAGAACTGGCTTGTAGTCCCTCAATTTTTCTTGCTTGTGGGAAAAGAATAGATTGCTGCAGCTCTTCCGAAGGGATAGCTTTGATTGAAGTATCAAATGAACTTGATGTTATTAATGACTTCCACCGCAAAGCTTTGCTAAATTACCATCTGTTCGCCCGTCACTGCCAAAATGGTACAATACTGGTGTGGTTGAATGTAAGGAGGCAGTACATCTAGAATTTTGTTAGAGCATGCAAATGCTGGTGACGCTGACATTGGAAGTGACCCAGCTAGCATATATTACTTTGTAGAGTTCTATAGCTTTAATACTGAAGTGCTATCAATAGCAATGTCTGGTTAGCCTACATAAGAACTAATAAGATTTACAGGAATTACTACGATGTCCCAGTTCTGGAGTTATTTACACCTTTGCTAATGTAACTGATTAAGTAAGTAAAAAGTAAATGTTAACCCAGAGAATTAAACAAATAAACATAGCTCAGTGTCTTTCTTCAGCACTGAAAATGAAGGAGTGGAAAATTCACTAGTTTCACAATGCTAGTGTTAACAAGTAGTGTGAGTTTCTTTAAACAAAATTCATTGTTCTCTAATCTAAATATGATTTTTTTCTTTTCCCTGTTGGCTGAAGGCTTGCTTCCCTAATTTTTCTTGAATTTTCTGTTAACTAAGATCTTCACTCTTTTTGAAAGAGAATGATGCTTCAGGCCAGAAATTATTTTGATAGCTTGTGCCTCCTTCTATGGGAGGAACTTTTTGTGTGTAGATATGATAGGTGTCAGCGTCAGTCACCTGACAGTCTGCCCCTGGCATGCCAGAAGTTAGTCCAGTGGGTTACTGTCAAAGACACAAAATATTTTACTTACCTATTTTTTCAGTATGGAACCAGCTAATAGAGCAGGGAGTTGGAGCATTATGCTCTGTTTGTCAAATGGGAAACAGCAAAATTTGCTGTCACCTTGAGTCATTGTTGTTCTGTGGTTCATAGGTGACATATGAATTGATATTAGAGTTATAGAGTTGAAGATGCATACCTTTAGATGGCAGTTTACTCTTTTGGCTAGCCAGAGGTAATAACAGCAGTTTTTCTTTAAGATCATTCATCATGTTCATGGCACTAAACCTCAGTGATACTAATCCCCACTCTCCTTCTCCTCACTCAGCCTGTAGTGACTCCATGTAAAGCACTTATCCTCTGGATCCCCTCATTGATTGTTTAATTGCCAAGAGGCAAGAGGCATCAATTGATACATGAGAGATTCCATCTGATGCAAGAAAACAATTTTTAGCTGTGAGGATGGTGAAAATTGGAAAAGGCTACCCAGAGAATTTGTGCTGTCTTCATTTGTAGAGACTTTTAAAACCTAACCAGGCATGGTCCTGGACAACCTGCTCTAGCTGAACCTTCTTGAGCAGGATACTCAATGGCCTTGAGAGGCCCTTTCCAATATCAGCAGTTCTGTGATTCTGTTTCTGACTCAACTGCATCTTTGAGATGAGAACTGCATGTAGTACACAAGAAATGAGTGTACAGAGATGTTACATCATGAAAGAATAACCTCTTATGACTTCTTTTCACTGCAGTTTTCTCTTCTGCCAGGTATTTTGTCTGCTCAGTTGGTTCTCTGAACTCCTTTTAAAGTCCCTTGCCATCTGCACAGCATTTGACTGATTGAAAGTGTTCAGCAGCATCCACAAACTGAGGTTTAACTGTTCATTCCCCTCTCCAGGTCACTGATGAAGATATGGACTAGAAACAGTCTCAACTCTAATTCCTCAAAGACATCACTGCTTACTCTTCCTCATCCTGTAAAGTGACTGTTAGACTTGAAGGCTTACTCTTTTCTTCTTATCATTTCAACTCATAGAAACATTTGTGAAGGAGCCTTTATCATCTAGTCCTATGGTATCTTACTTTGATATGAAAGCTTGCTCAAGGCTTTTTGAAAATCTAAATATCTGCAGAATCCCATTTATTTGAGTGCTTACTGCCACCTCTGTAGAAGTCCAGTCAGCTGATGAAGCAGGATTGCCTTTTGCAAAAGCCACGGTGACTCCTTGAGACAGACTCAGTTTCCCTGTGTGCTTGCTGCTCTTACAGTTTATTATAGACTATATATATCATACTATCTCTGGAAGTCACTCTTCAGTGTTTCCCATGATTCTCTTTGGAGCTCTTTTTGGAGTCCTTTTCCAGTCCTCCAGCTACAAACCTTGGCCAGCAGTTCTGCAATTCCGCGCTTGAGTTTTCTCAGAGGTCTCAGGGGAACATCATCCTCTCCTGGTGACACAATAACCTCCAATTTGTCTATTTGGTCTAATAGTTCCTGTGTACTTGCTTTAAACCGGTCTAACTCCTATGAGATATCTGCTGTGATGAACACATAAGGTGTGGGATCTCTCCAATACCTTCTGCAGTAGCAACTGACCAAAAGAGTGCATTGAGCTTCTTGGCTGTGGCCTTATTATTCTTCACTGCCTGCTTTATAACACAGTCTTCAAGAAGTCCTACCAGCTCCCTTGCTGGCCTTCTATTTCTAGGGTAGTTAAGAGATGTTTAAGTGGTTAGTCTTGAATATATACAAGGCACTCCTCAAATTCTTTTTCAGTTGCTCTATTTTCTACGGTATTTCATACGCTTTTCTGTTTGGGCAAACTTTGTATTTTTTTTGCATTGTATCTTTATTTGAAATCATGCCCTACAAAAATCTCTTGCTTATTGTTACAGTCAAGGACAATAAGGTTTGTTGCAGCACTGGACCACTCGGATTCAGGCGAGACCCTTTTTGGCATCTCCCCAACACATACTTTGTGTTATTATTGCCTTTGATTTGGGTAGATAAAGTGCCAGTGCTCAGCATGCCACTTGGGTGCAGCATGTGTGTGCTGGCTCTGCAATGAACAGCTGTTACTGTTGTGGTTGGCTACAAAATGAGCTTGTTATAATGAAATGGCTCAGTGCAGTTATGTTCACAGTATACAATAAAAGATGAATCCCTGGGAGCTGGGAAGCAGAGAAAATCTGAGAGCAGAGGATTGAAAAGTATTTCACATTAATTTTGTGTAAGTCTTGGACATCAAGTTAATACATCCCACCTGTCTTTCACTCTCTTTAGTTTCATTGGCCCAAGTGGGCTAAAACCAACACCTGGTAAAGCTGGAGTCTTCTGTGCTTCAACAGGTCAACAATGATGACTCTGTAATAAAACTTAGGGCCAGCATATATGAAGAATCATTAGGAGTCCAAATCCTGACTTTTTGAGGGACCCTTCTAGATTTTATCAGCAGGGACGAGCTCTGACTTTGTGCATGATAATGTGTAACAATTGAGAATGTATGAAGCAAAGTTGAAAACCCTGATATTCTATGGGAAGAAGAAATTTGAATGATTTGGTTCAGAATCCATGTGAGAAGAGACCTGTGATAGACATGAAAGCTACATTTTAAGCAGAATAGCTGTTGACCAAATGGAGGCATTAAGTAGCCTTCAGCTCTTTTTCTTTTAGTTTCCAATTGGATTTTTTCTCTATGCAGCATTACTTAAAAAGCTACATGTCTACTATTTAGTGCATATACATAAGAGAACAGTATTTTAAAGAGAAATGTCACAAGTAAAAAATACCCATTGGCTCTGGAGACAGATTAGATCAGTCTTTCTGCAAAAAGTAATGCAACTGGCACAACTGAAGTAGACACGCTCTTCCCTCACAAGATATGTCAGGACCCAACCTCACGAGGAGAAGTAAACACTGTTGGAAGCTTATCTTGAGTGCTTAGCATCTCAAGGTGTTCTTGAGGAAATCAAGTATCAAACTAAAGAGTAGTTTTGGGTCTGCGTCTGACTCTGTGTGGTGACTAGCAAACTTGTCCAAGTTTTTGTGGGCCACTGTTACTGTTTGGTGGGATTTTGTAATCCTCTTCAGTTTCAATGAACAGTTTTTAAAGAAACCTTGTCTGGAAGTGTTTGTTGTAGCCCATTTAGAAATTCTTCTATGTTTAATGTGTCTGTGTGCCAAGAGTAAATTACTTGGGAGTGGGGCTCAGTGGTAGAAACTCTGGGTGCTGATTGATTAAGTGCTAGCCATCTGGGTCCATCTGAGGTAAATTTCTTTCCATGTCATCTCCTTGAGGAGCTGAGGAACGAATGGATTCTTCTTGCATCTTTGCCAATAAAAACTGACATTCTCAGCCCCTCTTCTAGGATATTGCAGCCTGTGAGAGGTGGGCAGTAGAGTGGAGAAACTTAAAAACCTTTTCAGAGTTTGAAATCCATTGTGGGCCAGCGGGTGGGGATTGGTTAGTTGTGGTCTTTTTTTAATCTGCCATGTATGCGTACATCGCAGAATAAAGCCTGCATTTTTCTTGGTCGTGAAAATGGGGAAAGCGCTTTTGTCAGACCTTACATCTGTTGGTGCCCCGGGATATACAGACAGTAAGTAATGCCAGGAAACCCAGAATGTGACAAAACACTGGCAAACTGTGTTTTATCTGATTTGTTTGCTTGACACTGTGGTAGGACTATCAATTAGCAGAATGACTGTATTCTAGCCAAATGAAGGAGAAATTATGGTAAGCCAATGCTTGAAACTCTTTGCTCTTTTGAATGTGTCTGCCTTGCAGTAAGGTGGTACATCTGTGTAGAAGTAACATTAGATCCTTATGTCTGTTCCTTAAAGCATGAGTCAGGCATGTTTCTCCCAAAACAGTGAATGGAAAAAAGCTTTCTAGGCTGTTGGTATGTAACTGTCATGCACTGCATAGCTCCTGGTTGCTTCTGAAGAACTTGGAAACAGTGACAAATCTACTTCACCAAAAAAAAGTGGAGCCCTGCATTGCAAATGTGTTGCACCTCAAAAGGAGTCTTTTCCAGCAAATCCTCTGCTTCATTACCCTTCGTTACCCATAGGTGGTATGGGGAGTGGCTAGAACTTTAATGCGGGCGTCTCCAATTACAGTGTGCTTGTTTGCCCTGCAAACAGATGTGGGAGTGGCTGGCTGCGCACACTCCAGCAATAAGGTCATACCTTAAGGATGGAGAAGAGTCTGGTTGGTGGGTTGGTAGTTTCCAGAACTCATTTTCTAGGCATTGTTGTGCATGTATGAAAAAGTAGCAAGAGTTGGATTTCCTTTTTTTATCAAACTTTTGGAACTTCTGTTTTAGAAACAAAAGCATTGCTAAGGATGTGGAAATACTACTTGTGATTCAATTGAAACAGTACAGATAGAATCAGGTTGCGAGATGTGCATTGGGGCAGATAAAGCAGTGAGTTAAAACATCTTATTCTGAAACAATTAAATATAATTACCTCCTAAATCCTATTAGTTATCCTGTATTTATGGTAGGTGGGAAATGTATGGAATGAAAATTTAATCTTGGGATTTTTTTTTCATGGCATAATAAAATACTCAGAAACCTCTTCTATATATTTTAGTCAAACACTGTTTTTTAATACTTGCTTTTTGCCTGCCACCTCTATCTGCGTTAATTCCCCAAGATTCCCCTATCTGCACTTTCTGGAATGAACAGAAAACTCTTGTACTTCTTGAATGGTTTATTGGGGTTGACAGCCTCTAGAAAGAGCTTTGAAAAACCAGTGCGTTATTTTTCTTACCACCTATCTCCACCAGGGGAACGTACAAATAAAATCTTCATGACTGCAAATTGTACAGTCAGGTTTCTTGCATTTGGGGAAAGTAAGTTTAAAGGAAATGGGTTGAGCGTAAGTATCGTGTATCTGTTACCTGTGGCAAGACAGGGTTAGAAAAACCTAATTATGGACAGTTATCAGGACCCTGAGATTAACTCAGCTGTTTAGAGCATGGTGCTAATACACCAAGATTATGGATTTGTTCCCCATATGGACCATTCACTTAAGAGTTGGACTTGATCATCCTTGTGGGTCCCTTCCAACTCAGAATATTCTGTTATTTAGGTTATCTTTCTGCCTCTGAGGTACATAATATTTTCCTTCCAACTAGGAAAGAGTCATAGCCGTGCTTTGCAATAGTTAAGGTCAGCTCATTGTTCCTGGGCTATTCGTCCTCTGCCAGGACTATGCACATTGTTCCTGGCTACTATTATTTTCAAAGGTACAATTTTATCAAAGGTATAACTTGAAGTTTATATGCTGCACTTCGGGAAAAATTCTGACCTGCTGCACAGGTACAGATAAACTGTGCAGTGTGTGTACTGTGGGTTCTGTGATGGGAATGGAACAATGTGATCTGCCAAACTGGAATCCTTGGACACTGACCCTTGAAGCAGTTCACCATTCTCACAGCAGGAGAAGCAGTAAACTCTGAAGAGTACGCTTCCAGAAGGAGATGGAAGTTCACAGTGTTTTTATTTAGGAGTTACAGGATGTACTATCTGCAGTATAGTAGAGGGAAATGGCTGAATACTTAAAAATCAATAGTGCAAGCATGAAGGTTTAATGTATGTCTTGTCACTTTTCCTGTTAAGTGATAGTGAATGAGAAAAAAATCACCAACTTGCCAACAGTTTTGAAGTAACACGTATAGCTGTTAATATATACTTATTTGAGTGTCCTCTCTGTGTTGCTTGAGAATCTGAATGACTTTAGGAGGAAACAGGCATTCAGAGATTTCACAGCATATTTTAATATGTGATAATGTAAAACCAGATAAAAATCAATTACTTGTGTAGGAAGGCAAATAGAACAAAGAAAGACCTTTAGAAAAAGTCAGCAGGAAAAATACAGCACTAGTCATCTTTTAAAAATGTATCTGTATACCTATATGTTTTTTGTCCCAGTTTTTTTCAGTGACCCTTTTACTGTGAAGAAACTTCTCTCATGGTGAATGGAAAAATTTGGAATAATTAACCATTTAAACATAAAATTAAATTAAGTTTCTTGTTCTCAAAGAAAAACCTAAATTGTCTGACATCTGTCACTTGAAGACAGAAAGAAAAGCATTACATTACTGGAAGGGAGTAAATCTTGGTTATTTAGATTGTCTTACAATTCGTTTTTTATTGATTTATCCTTTCTTGATTGAGATTTAATGGTAGTACTCCTTCTTATGTCATAACTGGTGGATATTTAATTGAATGAATTCTCTAGATAGTTTACAGGCATAAATATGCATGAATCATGCTTTTTTACATAATAGGTATTTTAATTATATATTGTCGAAACATAACTTAGATCAAAGCCCATCAAAAAAGCATGGTCAGATATGAAGCTTTTGCTTAATGCAAGAAAAAAAAGGGGAAAGGAATTGATGGGAAAAGATTAAATTTGCTCGAAGCCAAAGCAATCACTCAGTGTACAAGTTTTGCTTCCCTAGTGGCTAGTCTAATCTGCTTTTGCCAGAATCATATATTCCTGTTTTATCTTGAAGAGACTAGTAAAACTGGGAAAAAAACCCAAACAAACAAAAACCAAAACCATGGAAATTCAGTTTAGATAGCTATTCAGAGTTTGAAAAAACTATTCAGTCTAGTTCAGTCTGGAGAGTGAAGATTCAGCTGTATTGGGAGTGTCATTTATATTACAGGAAGGCTCTTTCCTCTTTTTTAGGCCAGTTATTCTATAACTGATGTTAGTGAGAGGTGTGACTTCTATGTCTTATGGGAGGGAGAATCCTTCCAGGAGATGACCCCAGAATGTCAACAAAGTGGGTCCAGATATGAGGTTCACAGTCCTGGACTGGGCTTTTCTGTGTCCCTCCTGACATGACTGCAGCCCCTTTCTTCTGGGGTCTGGCAGTGAATACCCAATCCAGACTCAGGTTCCTGTGGCACCCAGCCATACGCTGTTGCCGTCTTTGTTGCTCACACTCCACCTCTCTGAAAGACTCTCTAGCACTGCCAGCAAGGGCACAAGCTTACTGCCCTGTTCTGGTAACAAAGTCTGTTATCTCCACAATGCCAAAGGTTCAATTTGCTTTCATGGTGACTTGAAACTGGCCTGTGGTTTTGTGGTTTATTGGACTGAAAGGAGGTGAGTGGTGTGAGAATGATGGCAGCCAGCCTGGCTTGCACGGTCACAAGGAAAGCAAGAGTTCTGTTAAATGTCATTCTGACCATATGTTCCATATTTTCAAATGTAAATGTGTTTGGACAATAGGATCCTTAATGGAAAAAGCATAAAAACAGAGCAAATTGAGAGACATCTGCTCTTCAGGCACTGTATTTCCTCATGTTCAGTAAATAGCGATGATGATCAGATTTGCTCTGTATGGACCAAACAGTGCTCTAGCAAGATGGAAATTTCTAAACAGACCTGCAGGTTCTTATAATTTTTTCACGGTAACCTATATTAAAAACTTATAATTGTATTCTAGGTAACAAACCCAATCAGTGCTGGCCCATTGAAATTTATCTCCAGGTTCCTACTGGTGATTCATTTCTGATAGGATCCACTTCTGATAGGAATGCAGGAGGAATGGCAGAGTATGGGAGTTCTCCAGGTTTTCTCATTGGCAAACCCTTACCTTATGTCAGTGTCTGGCTCAAAAGCTCTATCCAGTCCACTCTCATGCTGACATCTATTTAGCTGGAGGCTAGATGACTAAAAGCGGATGGGTGAGGTGGATAAGTTTCTCAGACCAGAAATCCACCCTACTGTGCCAGCTGAGCTTCAAAATACCTATGCCTGAAGCAGGTGTGCCCTGGCTGATGAAGGGGAATTTTACTGAAGATGGCAGCACTATCTTGCATTTTCCCATTGGCACTGTTTTTTGGTAGGTTTTTTTTTACAGTATAAAAAGTAAAAAGCAATTCCTAAAAATGAACAAAAGTTCATTAAAGTGGTGGAGCACATGTGTAGGCATCTGAGTGATTCTATTTTTCCCATTGGAAGAAGAGGTACTGACCAAGGTCTTGTTTAAAGTACTATTCCATGAAACTTGCACCAGAAATAGTCTAGTGGCTCTTGTAGCTTTCTTTTAAAATCCAACTTGAGCTCCCACAGAAGAAAAGGAAATACTGATTCTTTGTCTTCTGTATGGCTTTTCCTACATATGTAATGAATGTAAGAAGAGTTAAAGCCTTGTTTTAAAATTTGCAAGTGAACTTGTGATGGGAATTGTTTTGATAGAGAGTTTTCAGTAGAGTGATTTTTATTATTTTTTAGTCTGAAGCCAAGTTATTGTGAGGCTAAAGGCTTTGCTGTTTTATCAGTTTAATAATTCAGTTTTCTGAATGTGGTGCTCAACACATCTAGTGTGCTTTTTAATCTATGGGCTAAATCTCATGGTCATTCTTTGAGACAGTCAGATAATTGGTATTATTTATTTCAAAGATGGGAGAAGAGAAAGCTGAATAGAAAAGATGAGCTCAAAGTCTTGCAGGTAGAGAACTCAGATTTCTGGGGGGTTTTGTTGGGTGTTTTGGAGTATGGAGTTTTTTTGTTGGGTTTTGTTTTTTGGTTTGTTGGTTGGTTGGGTTTTTTTAGGCCTTTGCTTGGCAAACAGTCTGTGCAAGATGCTGCTGTTTTTCTCTTTTGCTTTAATCCGTGATAGTTCTACTTTTTGAGGCATAACAAAAGTTTTTAGAATATGATAAATTATAGACTATGAGAAAAACAGCCATTTGGCATTTGAATTATTTCTCTGTTGTTGTTTCCTCAATATAAGGTACTCTAACAAATCCGCTGTGTCTTTGGCACGTGACATAAGGACTGAAGTTTGCTCCATCTAGGCTTCTGTCACCTATTGTGGTCAGTATTTGACTGCTGCTGGCTTTGTGAGCCAGTGCTGCAGCAGGCAGATGGCATACGCTTCATCTTTCCAATTGCAAAAAGAGTAGAAAGCTAATAAATGAGTACCTGGGTAAGTTTTGAGTGCAATTGAAATTCAAAGAAGTTTTTGAGCTTTAGATTTTGGTTTTTTGGCAGGTACAAGCATTCATGATTGTTTTATGGAAGGCACAGGCACATGTTTGGACTTTGTCTTAGTGCTGGATGAGCAGATCTAGAATTGGAGATGTCATCTTCTATTCGACTCCATCTGTCTTTCTCATTCTTCTCAGAGGACTATAAGGCCTAGCTGGATGAGTTGGCTGGTGAGTTGCTTGTTCAAAGCTCTCCTGGCTTCTGAAACACTGAGATTTGGGCTAGCCTTTGTTTAAGTTTTTCCAGCTACCTTTGAATTTTCCTGCCAACACATTTTGCTTAGGCAGGTGTTGTGGACTGTAGATATTTTACCAACACAGAGTAAGCCTGGCCAGAGCATCTGCATGCGTACGCAGTGTAGTTGTTGCCTACCTTTTTTTGCTCTGTTGCAAAAATATGTGGATTTCTGTTCAGGAAATCTGAAGATAGTCTCACAGTCTAAATACAGGTGATCTATCTAGTGCTTTGCTATCTTTGCTCATTCAAAACTTTATGTTATCAAATCTGAATTTGCAATTTAATCCTGTTACTTGTGCCATGGATACAACCAAGTGGATATGGGGAACAGAGAATTCCCTTGATCTTTGAAGCAGCCATCGGTGAACATGAAAAATATTACTATGTCATCCAGCAAAGAAAATTGCCATCTGCTCTGCTCCTGAGTAGTAAGAGATTGTCTTTAAAACCAACCTCACATCCACACTTGTCTTTCTTACAGACCCCAGGCATAAATATCTTATGTCTCTTGCAATTGAAAAACTAAAATAAAAAATGCTCAAGGAAGATCTCCTTCATTGACAAAAGTGGGACCTACTGTATTAATTGCATGACATATCTTTAAGATGAAATAGAGAAGAATTCAGTATTAGTTGAATTTGCATGCTTATTTCACTAAATGGTCTCTTCAGTTAACAGACTTTTCAAATGTTTGACGTGTTTTTTGGAGAAGCAAAGCAGGTCCTACCATTTTAATCTCTGCTGGAATTAAGGTGCTCTTGCTCCCTTTTCTTTTGGAACAGCGACAGTCGTCTCAGCTGAAACTTTTTTTCCCTCTGCGAGCAGGCAGTTGTCACTGACTTCACAGTAGTTCCAGTGTAAGGGACAGTACATCTTCCTTGTGAGACTGAACACTTCTATGTGACACTATAGGTGTCAAAAGGTTGTATTTCCCTGTGCCTGCAAGTGAGAAAACTTGTAGAGTATCATGAAGTTCTCCTTCACAGTTATACAGATAACTACCTCAGTAGTTTCAGCTGATGGAGATGAATGTGTGTCAAGCCTGATTCTATGCACACATCAGCTCTCTGTCTAAATAGGTTTGTGAATGCTGTGAGAGTGTCCATGTGTGCAGGCAAGGGGTCTGGTGGTCAGATACATGTCTAAAACTGGTGGTAAGCCAGTTGCTCTTCTAAACCTACTGCTCCTAGTTCTGACTTTCCATGATTAAGAGCTATTGGAAAGTGCTTTGCAGTGTTGTGTGAGATGCAATTGATAAAGGTTTTATAGCTGCTTTTATGTGTTTACTGTGTTAAAACTTTACAAGGTAAAAATAAAACCAAACATAATGAAAACTGAAACAAAGAAAATAAATTGCTCCCTTTCCTATACCTCAAGAGGTGTTTTTTGTTTTACTATATCAGTGTTATCGGTAAGTTTTCTACCCTGAGTATTACATAAACAGTCTAGGGACATGTTTTCTGCTGTTATGTGTTCTGTAATCTGACTGGTACCAGTGCAAATGTACATGTATTTATCTGAGAATGAATCAGACATAGATAAGAAGTGAAATTCTCCTAATACATTATTTATTCAGATAATTCTCTCTGTGTAGAAGAACCACACATTCAATTTATCTTTGACAGACCTGAAAATCCTGCCAAAGATCTCTGTATAAATCCCAACAATTTAATTTGATTGTTGTATTTCATGATATTTATTGAAAAAATAAAAGAAGGTGTTTCATCTTGTAAACAGGGTATATGGGTTAACTCCTAGGAGCAATGAATATTCCAGAGAAAAAGATGTGACAAACAGGTTTCATCTATATCCATACAAACTGTCTTAATTGTATAGAATTGCCTTTCTTTGAGGATTGAGAAACTGCTGTGAGCCACACTAACTTCTAAAAGAAATCATGGAAACCCTATGATCAGTCAGAGTTGGATCAACTGGTAGAAAGGATTCAAGAGCAGGTAGTTGAAAGTGTGACAAAAAGTTGGGTCAAAGAAACCTGGTTCACCAAAAGTGAAAATGTGCCAAGGAAACAATATTGAAGGACTAGTTCTGTAAAACACATGTGGACTTTTTAAGCTCAGGTAAGCCAAATATCATTTGTATCTCAGAGTCAAAGGCTCCATCAGCATCCAGACTAGAAGGAAGTTCAGGAGTGACTGATAGAAGACGCAATTGACTGTATGGGATCACCAGCTCACCAGTTGGGTCACTTTGTTTCCTCTGAGGCCTCTGACCAGACCCTGCCTAACCTGTGACACTTTTTAAAATTTGAGTAGGGACTGTGCTGCGTTTTGAAAGATGTGGTTTCTGTTGTTATTGACCCAGTTGCTTTTGTGTCCCAAAGGGACACTGGCGCTGATCTTAGATTAAGGGGTTCGCACACTACCGTGTGATCTTGCCCTACTGAATTATCTTCTATTCGACAGACTCTTTAGCACTCAGGATCTTTACCCCCACAGTTGTTCTTTTTTTTACATATGTTCCTATGCATTCTTTTTCCTCCTTGCAAAGCTGATCTGTCGTCTATTTTCCACCTCCTGATGCTTCTGACAGTTACTTATCCCACCAGTGTTTTTACGCTGCAAGTTACCAGCATCTGTCCCATGCTTGCAGATTTTTTCTTATTTTCCCTATGTATCAGGGCTTCTTGCCCCCTGTAAGTTATTTCTCTAGCTTTTCCCACCGGAACTACAAAACCATGACAAAAAAAGGAAAGAATGGGTGCTCTATGTAGTATGAAATGTTTGTCCTGGCATTATTTGCTCTCTACTAGGGGCAGAATATTGTACGGGTTTGTATTTATTTTTATTTACTATGTGTTTAATGAGAACGAGAAAGAGGTCTTTTCAGAGGAAGTGCAAGGTGATGGATAACATGCACTAGCTATTCCTGAAGTACATAGACCGTCTTGGGACTACGTACCATATACATTCTCTTTCTTACCCTCACCCCGCTGCCCAGAATACTGTATAGAATTCAGATCTACATCTCTGGCTAAAATAATATTGGGGAACTGCCCTTATTACCGTCGCTTTGCCTTCTTGTTGCACCAAGCAATTTGAATCCAGCCTGAGCGAGACAAAAAAAATCCTGCTGTTTTCCTTGTACTGGGTTACACATTATCAGATTGAGTCCATAAATGATATCAATTAACATGCTGATGATGTTACCTGTGTGTATGTTGCCTTCAGTGAGTTTGGTTGACAGGTTGTCATGGGTCATTTATGACTTGGTAGCACTAGCTGACCAGTAAAGTCAAGCAAAAAAATTGGTATGGAGCTTTGTTGCCAAAAGGTGCAGTCTCAAGTCAACAAAACCACTTATGGATTTGGTGAAACTTGGAAACAATCTCATCTGCTTTTCATTTTCTCAAAATGAAAAGAACAGTGAGGAAATGAGGTTGTAAAACTACTGACTTAAATGTTTGGGAGTCAAGAGCTATGAGTGTCATTTGCATTGCTGATCTCAACTTCAGGAACATCTTCCTGGATAAGATATGAATCAATGCAACTTCACAGTCTTTAAGTGCATGCTTTTGTGAAACAAAGCATCTTGTCTTGTTTCTGCTGTTGTAATTGATTTTGAAGAGATCATAACTTCTAGTGAGATGATAAAAATAAAATCCCTAGGAGTTAGCTTATTGGGCTTTTGTTTAATATCAGAGGGGGGTAGCAGGAGAGACAGATATGCAATTTTTGCCTTTTTCAAACCATTTTCCTTTTCTGAGTGTGTGCCAGGAATCAAGCTGACAAAACTCTGTATTACCGTTGAAATCTAGAGTGACAGAATGAGGACATGGGTATATTACTTTCTTAGGAGTATGAGACTGAAGTCATACAAGGTGCCAAATTAAGAAATAGCTTGTATAGACTTGATCTGAATCTTGCTGATTTGGTACCTAGATACGGACTTGAGAGGTTGCGTGTTTTAAATTCTCACTGTGGCTTCATCCTTAAATGCTGGTGCTTTAAGTTGCAGCCCTTTGTGCTTTAGCCCTTTGTTAAATAAAGATTGTATTAGCTTTAAATTAAAAGAGTTACCCTGAATGGTGTAATGAACAAATGAATCTGTTCTTCTCAAATTTCTTTGATGATCCTCAGCAGGAATCTTTGCTTCAAAGGATTTGTTTTGCTGACCTGAGGGTTGAATTTGGAATTTATTTGACCTTGAAAATTCTTAAGTGGGTAGAGAAGAAAAGTGGTGACATCTGTAATCTCTGCAGCACCTGTCACTTTTGCTGACCAGAAATTTCCAGCTGGTACTGGGCATCTTCCTGAGAAATGCAGGCACCTCCTTGGCCTGATTCAGGCCTGTATTATCAGTGACCATATATACATTTTTTTGTATCTACCTGGAGCCCCTTATCCTATGATTTTACAAGGTGCTGATTTAGAGCATTGAGTGAAAACTACTGTGGGACAAATCTTTGCCGGGAGAAGCAATTTCACAGAATGCATTTACTTTTTTTTTCCATTTTCATGGCAAAGGTCACAACAAAGAACAAAAGCCCTGTTGATTCAGAGCTTGCTATTTTCACAACCTGTGGTACACAGATCAATGTTAATTTTCTTATGCTGGATAGCATTAATATTGACTATAGGAATAAAATATTAATAATTTAAAGCTAGATTTAAAGCTAATAATAAAACTGCAAAATCTTAACTTTGTATCTTGCAAAGGGAAGGAAGGCAAGGTGAGAAGGGGAACAGGGTAAACAAGAAGGAAGACCTGAGAAAGGAAATGGCAGAGAGAAAGTCAGCTGTCGAAGCTTCAAGTGTTCCCAAATATGATCCCGCATTTCTTCATGCTTGTATTTTCAGGTTTGTTGTGGAACATGACCCTTTTCTAAGGAGAAACATTAGAGAGGCTGAGTCATTGTGGCTGCCTTTGGGAATAAGGTCATAGTTCATGGGGTAGATGCTGATGGTGTGTGTCTTGATGGACAAATGATTACTAAAGATCCAATCAACCTTATTCTTGTACCAGCTACTTTTTCTCTATGACTACCTGAGGGTATTCCTACTACATTTCAGCAGTTTCTTTTAACTTTACTTTGGCACCAGCATGTGTTTCTGGAGGGTTTGCCATATATGATACGTTCAAGGTAGAAAAAATTCTTGAATTTACAGTAGCCATCCAATGGAAATGTCTCGGGTGATGCATTGCACAAACTACCTATTGTGAAGCTGGTAAACCACTCTCAATTACACTATCTTGCATCTTAGTTTCTTCAAGAGGCAGCAAAACTTTTTATTTAGAAGTAATGTGTCGTTCATATTAGTGAGAAGAGCTGGCAGAACATTGCTGCTGTATCTTGTGGTTCAGTTCATAAAATATCGATATTAGCACATTTTTTTCTCCTTCCGCAATTAGGATTTCTACATCTGTGAAGGATGGCTTTTATGCTTGTGTACACTTAGCCTTTGGACACTGATGGTGGACTGCATATATAATTAGATTTCTTCCAACTAGTCTATACATTCTTCTTTTGAGTTCTGATGATTATTTAGTTAGTTGTGTGGAGTTTACATAAAACTTTAGAGATTAAAATAATTTACTCTTCCTTGTTGGATATTGTACAATTTTTGTACTATGTAAATTTTATGTTCTGGACTGATTCCAATTAGAAGAGTAAGAAGAATAAAATTGATGCTAGTGAGCTCCAGAGGCTTTATTATGGGTCTGACATCCCATGATGCATGCTACAGTGATCTCTCTTCTTTTCATAGTGCAGAGCAATACAGCAATATGGAAGACAACTACTAAAATATTTCCCATGCTTCTGGAGTAAAATGAAGGAAGTTAGTGCAAATACCACAAAAAGATGTTGAGAAACATACATAAAGTGCCTTCATGAACCTGGGATTGTCATGTTATAAGGCTGCTAGCATGTTTGTGTGAGGGGGAGGACACCCTGGGCCTTTTAGCTCTCTGTGGTAATAATGAAAATGGATGTGACTGCTGCATGATATCCTCTGAACTGAGGAAATTCTGCTTGGACCAATTATAGTAGCTTCAGGGCACTCTTGCTCTAAGAATGTTTCTTCTGCACTTACCATGCTTTATTGTCTCAATGAATAAAGTCAAACTGGGAAAGATCTTCTAGAGCTCTGGGAGCAATGATGGTCTATTGAGAGTCTTGCATATTCAGCAGCTTTGATCTTCTAAGTAATGACATGGGGTTGGGGTCTGTAAATAGCTTCTGCTGCTGGATAAAGCCCCAGTTCAAAGTAGCTTGAGATCTGCTGGTCTAGATGTATTTATTGTTTTTTCATATAAAGTGATTTTTTTAAAAGCTTTGTATTAAGTCCTGGTTTTTCAGCAGTCTCCTTTCTCAAATTGTTCAATGTCGTCAGTATTTTTTTTCTCTCAGGATTTTAGACTGTCTCTGCTTTTTGTTACTTTTTACTGCATTCATATATTATCTCCTTCAATTTTCTTCTATCTTTTTGAAGCATGCTGAATTGTAATGAGTATGTAAATTAACATTAGCCTTCCCTGTGTACTTGCTGGCCTGCTGCAGTTCTCTTCATGCCCTCTCGACATTTTAAGCTTTACATCCAGATGGTGCTGGCTAGAAAAGGGAATTTCTCTCCCATGCAATTTTCATGGGGCAGAAAATATTCTTTCTAGTTTGTGGGGAGGTTGGAACAAAGAATTATTTTGGTACCAAATTGGGCCAAATGCTTATAAAAATAATATTTTTAATGTAGTTTAAATATTTTTAAGGAGAAATCCAGTGAAACAGCTCAATTTAAAGAAAAAAAAAATTTTTTGTTTAAAACCATTCCCTAGGCAGTTGGCTTCTTAGACCATCAGGGTGTTCAAGGTTATGGACACTGAGAGAATGTGGTTTCCAGCTTGGTAGGCAGCTGGCAGTATGCAGGTTTTCCGAGTTTTAAGTCAGCTTTATTTACAGTAAATGCACAGTAATCGTTTTGCCTGTGTAAAATAGTGATTGCTTTAGGACTCAATACTCTAAATTGCCCATAGATCAATGTAAGGAATACTGGCACATGAAGTGTTTTGTCTGGAGACCTGCACTATTTTTTCTGATAAAATGATGCCAACCCTTAAATTTTCTACTGAACTTTTTCTCTGTACTAGACATACCTGGATCTAGCTTAGCTCTGTCTTACAACAGAAAACTTTGTCCTGCAACAGGGAGGAGACTACTGTGAGAATTACAGCATCAGTAAGCATGCCCTGTGGACAAACTTACCAAAAGGTTATAACAGCAGTGCTGGATGATTTTATATTTATGAAAGCAAAATGTAGAAGGGCCATGAAGTTTTTGAATTAAGCAGACAACCTTTTATTGGAAGGTCCGAGATCCTTCAAACTCCCTGAGAGATATTGAGCATCCCTATGGGCCCCAAAGAAGATCCTCCTCTTTCGCTGGTATATAGTAAGCAGTAGTACTTTCAGAACGCTTCAAGCCCAGCAAAACAAAAGGCTGGCTTTGAAGTGGCTCTTACTGATGCTGGTAGCAGAGTATCTACAGCACTACACTGCTCAGCTTGCAGAACAACAAATCGGTAGCCCATATATAACACACCATTAGAGATAACTAGGTGCTGTACACCACTCTGTGTGTATCCTGTGTGTGCAAACATTTTAAAAGGCTCTAATTGAGGTGAATTCCATTTATATCCTTCGTTGACCTTGATTAGTCTGAGGAAGATTTTGCTAATAAAAAACATTAAAAAGAGACAGCAAGGACGCACTAACTGGCTAACTATTGGAGTACTTGCCTGAAGATGAAAAACCATAGTGTCTTAGGTTTCTTGGATTTGTTTTTCCAGAGATCTATCCATCCTTTTGAACTCTCCATAAGGATCCTTGGCATAGCTCCAATTAGTTCTCTTGATCTCCTTGTTCATTTTCTTGCCATTCTGAAGCACTCACCAGAAGAGCATGACAAGCCCTTCCCAGTGGCTGAATTTGGATGTTAGTCTCTTACTGCATTTTCAAGTTCTCTCAGTTTATTGTAAAAATATCAATCCCTTTGGAATAGTGCAGTCTTTGAAATTCTTAATTTTTTGTAAGAGTCCATGATATTTCTTTTTGTCTTTGTAAATTACTATTTTGTAATCATTGTCTAATTTTTAAGCAGCTTCTGATCCTGTTCAAGGTCCTTTAATGCATTTTTATTGTGCTCCACCTGACTTCAGCTTTGTTTACAAAAACAAGATGAGGTTGATAGTGTTTTTTGGGAAACTTTCACATGGTACAAGTGTAGGGTTAGCAGTGAGGATGAACTCATGCAAAAGTGAATTTCCTAGAACAATGTTTTCTCCACCTTCTTGCATTTATCTGTTATAAAAGTGTTCTTCATTTTGACACTTAAGCAAATGGGTGAGGTGGAGGGAATAGATCCTATCTTATAATACAACATAACATTCAAAGAAGAGTTGCTCTGTTTGTCAGAGGTATATTTGTAGCTTCTAATAATACTTTTAACTTTGCAAAGAATATGATTATATAAAATCTGTCACTCTAGCAATGTTTGCTCTATTTCATAGCACAACACAAAGGCTATTCTTTTCAAAGATAGCACACCTGCAAAATGTGTGCATATGGCTGGCTCTGTGCAGCTGTCTAATTTCTCGAGGGATAGTGGAGAGCTTTCCATGCAGAACCAGAGTTTATCCTGAGCTTTCCAGCATTTCACCAAAGGTATTGAAATATCTGTATAAACTGAGGGTTATTGTCACCTGCCCTGTGACAGGTGACCAGTCTGGAAAGCTGATCCCACCAGTCAGGTTGTGTTCTTCTCATGTGCCCTGTGTTGAAAAGGACAATGGTAATTACTTAGGTGCTGTCTTTCATCATTATCTGGCTTCATTTGTCCTACTATGCACCACACCAATGCTCCAGTAGAGCCAGGCATAACCCTAGCAAGAATATTTACAGTGCTTGCAAATCTTCTGTTCATCCCCACTTTGCATGCAGAATCATGGCAGGTTTGTAGATGCTGAGGCTCAATAATCACACATTTTGACTCGGTTATGTCTGTGTGTGTGCAGTACTGAGCATGTTGCTGTGTTGTGATTAGTTTGCCACAACACATTTTCTCATGTGAGGTTTGATTTACTTTTTTTATTCTTTTAGATTCTCTACTTCAATGTTATTTGATAGGAGGTCTCATTTTTGCAATAAATTGCAAAATTATTTAAAAAAATATTTTGTGATACCAGTAGGATACACTAAATACGCAGATGGTGTCTGTATAAATAAGAAATGTGTTTGTGTGTTTGTTTTCAAACTTTTGTTTAGCTGGATATGCTGTACACATGGGGTTATGGCAACTCCTCCTGTGAAATGGGAAATAAAAATCTTTGAATATTATTCTTATCATATAACCAGGTTGACTGATAGCACAGAGTGTTATCTTCAATGAATAAATTAAGTGATAAGAATGTGAAATTCATGCCCAATGGCAGTAGAGTACATAGTATGTGGATTGTTTAGTCATGACTTTGAAGTGTGTACTCTGATTTGTATGCTGATTGGATAATGTACTAGGTAATGTAGCAAAATAAAAACTTACAAAGCATACTTCCTTCTTCATCCACTGAAAAAGGCAGACAAGGCATAAACAATGACACCCTGAGTCTCAAATTCTAAAGAAGTGCAAGCAGCTGGTGGGTGGTATGACATTAGTGTGAGGTGGACAACAAAAGAAAATTTTGGAACGATTGGCCTGGACTGAGATACGCAGTGTAAAAATGTCAGAACTTGTGGAAATATCTAATTTCCACTGTCATATGCAACTTTTAGTGAGTTTTAAAATGGATGGTGCTTCTGAAATTGACTTTTGTGACTTTGTCACTTCCTTAAATCTCCTCACTCTTTCTGTGATGTAGTCTCTCAATAATTAAGGCAGTAGTCAGCTTTTCTTTATGAACTGTTTTTCTTTTTTTCTCCCCTTGATATATAGTGCTCAGAAATGGTTCTACCAGCTTCAACTGTAAATCTCAAGTCCATGACAAAGGAAGTAATTTTGTGAAACAAATGGCAGTGTGAAAGATATGATGTTGATAGTAAAAAACCCCAAACTGTGGTTAGAGTTCAGATGTCACAAATCTTGTTGAATGTAGAAAGAGGGAGTAAACAATCTTGTATGATATCCATATGTCCTTTTTTTTTGTCTTCTGAGTATTTGCAAAAAATAGTTGTATGTCTGTGACAAATAAAATAAACTGTTGTGTATTTTGGGTACAAACCTTGTCAATACCAGAAGACTTGAAGACCTGAATATTTCAAAGTTTGTTGCTGTTCTTCAATAGTTGGGCTTAATTGTATCTGTGGCTTCCTAGATGCTGGAATCCTAAAGTGGTTCATGCAGAAGCTTCAGTCACAAGGGAGGCTGTTCATCATAAATGCTGAAAGGGTTGTTGTCATGGTCATAAAGCTAGCAATGGCTAGTGACTTTGCTACTATGTTTGTCCTCTCTGTCATCCTCATTTACCCATTAGCTTCTAATAGAAATGTTTCTCTTTACCCCCTTTGTTGCTATCTGTGATCTCATTCTTTGAACTTCCCCAGAAAAGCACCATACTTCAATTCTTATTTGCGAATGAGAAGTTGAGAGAAATGTGTCCAGTTTGTCTATGGAACAGAGCTTGCTCTGACTGTGTTAAGGAACCCTGACCTGAGCAGAAGGAAAGAAAGGGAGAGGTTCCTGTGCTCTGTAGGAGGTTACGCAGTCCTGCATGCCATTGACAGTTTTGGGGTGCTGTAACACTTGAGAGGCTGTGAGGAGGTTGGGCAGCATTGAAGTGGTTATTGGGATCAAGCTAATACACAAGTGGTTTTTGAAACTTGTAATTTTTCTTCCCTGGAAGCAACAGGGGGTCCAGATCAAAAACATCTCCATCCAGCCTCAGAGGTGAGGTAATGTCCCGAGGAGATTATAGATTTCCCAGAAACAATGTATTCTTCAGTGGCAAGGGCATAGACTTTTCTAAAACTTTGCTCTTCTCCTAGTCTGAACAATATTGTTTTGCATCTGAAGCACAGGGGGCATTTGCTACTTGCCTCTACAGATCTGAGAAGTGAATCTGAGCACTGAATCTGAGTACAGATCTGAGTACTGAATTTATGTCTGTGGACAAAGAGCCTAGAGATCTTGGCTTGCCTGCTGCAATTGAAATATTGATTTGGGCTTTCCCATTTCCTGGTGTCTTCTTCCTTAAAACCTTCCCATTGGAGTTCTGCTTTGTTTACACTCATCTGTTGATTTATTCTCTGCCTGGAAGAAGCAAAATATTGCTGATAAGCCCTACCCTGTCTGCATGTCTACGTCACTAGTTTTCTAGACCAGCGGAAGCCTGAGACAGTGTTTGGTACTTGAAACATCTAGAAAATACATTTTTGTCATGAATAGACAACATGTACTGATCATGTTTCTTTGCAGTCTTTACTGGAAGACAGGTTAAGGTAAATGGAAAAAATAAGAAGTTGTGTATTTGTATTTCTATTTTCCAGAATTTGTGTAATTGTAAAGGCTTTCCATAACATTGGCTTTCCTTTTCAGTAGTCTATTTGACTTTATTTTAAAATAATAGTTAAAAAGTTGTTTTCCATGATGCTAGCAATATTTGGTTTCTCCTTAACTATTAATTAATGGCTCCATTTTGTTCTGGAGATAGATGAGTATAGAAATTTTTTTACTAGATCATTGAAGCTGTCTGGATATTCAGAGATGATAATAAGATCAGCTTTCTCCTAACTGTAACCAAAAAGAAAATTGATGAGTGACCATGGCACATTATCTTTAAGTATGGAAAATCAATGAAATATGCAAATAAACATTTCACTAACACGACCTGAAACCACGTGCACAGGAATGTGGGCCTACAGGACATGGTGAGAAAATGAAGGGAAAATTGTTGGACCATATATATTGACAGTTATTTGTGTTGCAGCAGATGCAATACCAAGGGCATCAGCAATATTATAATTAAAAAAAATAAATCAATGAACAAACAAATGCAGTTATTGCAAAAGGTTAAATTGTAAATATCACTATAGTTCATCCAGGTTTTGAGCAAAAATAATTGAGGCATTACATTTAAAATGTCGTTGTCAAACAATATATGCATACATACATGCACATGAAGTAGCTTGGTAACCAGAAAGAAAAGGCTCTTACTGGGAGACTTCTAGTCCTTTGTTAGTGCCACAGAGTCTGGCTATGCCTGTGAAATAACATGTAATGGTGGATTATGTATCACAAGCATAAAAATTGTTTTTATGGGGGGAAGGAAGGATGAAGATGCAATAAAAACATGTCAACACATTGTTAGTGCAAAGAAGACTGAAAAATTTTAGGAGCCCTAGAGGAGACTTAAAGTTTGACTGGAAAGAGCTTTGTCCTTTTACCTAAGTCCATTTGTGTGCCTTGGGCCTGGGGAATTGTGCACACTCCTGAGAAAACATTGGTGAATCCAGTCAGCCTCTCAAATTCATGTACACTAGAAATTATGTAAAAGATTTGAATTAATAACAAGATTCCTCCAGTAAGCTCCTGACACTTTACCTGTCAGGTCTGAACATGCATGTTACCATATCACAGAATCAGAGAATATGCTGAGCTGAAAGGGACCCACATGGATCATCGAGTCCAACTCCTGGCCCTGCATCGGACCATCCCCAAGAGTCACACCATGTGCCTGAGAGTATTGTCCAAATGCTTCTTGAACTCTGTCAGGCTTGGTGCTGTGACCACTTCCCTGTGGAACCTGTTACACTACCCAACCACCCTCTGGGTGAAGAATCTTTTTCTAATATCTAATCTAAACCTCCCCTGACACAAGTTCATGCTGTTTCCTCAGGTCTACACAGGTTTTTTTCTTGATGGAGGCAGATGTTTGCCCCTATCTTACCTGTGACTGTATACCTACTTAGCAATGCCATATTACATAATATTGTTTGGGATATGTATACAGTGATATTTTTCTCCTTTCTCTAGTGCTATTTATAAAAAAATTTTCTAGGCAGTTCTGAAGATTCCCACCAACTACAAAGAGCTATGCCTAAACAGCCCCAGATTCTTTTTGGCTAGGTACTGAGTATAACCAGTCTCAAGGTTATGAATTTAAATAAAGCTATTCAGTAAGCAGCAGTTTATTCGATGTGAGGTTTTGTGCGTGTGTTTTTTTCTTCTGTGAGGTGCTTTCTTGTCACTTGAGCGAAATGTGTCTCCTGTTGCAAGGCAAATCAGATTCTGCTCTTGCTTAGAAGTTATGAGATTTTGAATGCAGTTTATTCAGATATGGATTACGGATTTACCACCAGATAGAATTTGATTTACTTTCATATTTCTAAAACTGTGTTCATTTGATACAGCTGTATTCTACCTCTTTTCAGTGACTGCACAGTGGTTAGGAAGTATTAGAGTTCAGTAGGTATCCTTAGAAGAAAAAGGGATGAGTCCTGCCACAGACTCTTCTTCTTTAGGCAGTGCAGTAGAGTTTTATCCCTTGCAGTAGTTAGCCTAGGTCAGGCACAGGCTTATCCTGGGGCCAGCACATGGAAGGAAGTCCTCTTAACTGCAGTGAACATGCAGTGATTTAATGCTGGAAGCTGTGAAGGGCACATCTTCCAGAATTTCTAGGACAGTAAAACCCCTCCTGAAGCGTTTTATGGGCTGTTCTTTATGTGCAACTGCTTTCTGCAGGACTAGATCACTTCTCCTATGGTACATCTTCCTAGACTCAGTGGTGTGGAGGTCAGTTTCTGAGGCAGCATGGCATTGCTGGCAGCTGGAAATCAGATTTTCTGGGCATGTATTTCTTGTATCTATGGATCATCATAATGTCTTTTTCACAGACAGACCTTCACTCATCAGACATCCCTTGCAAAGCAAGCAAAATCCCTGTCATCTATCATAGGGAGAATCTGCTCAGAAATATTTGTTTTATAAACAGTTTTGAAAATACGACTAGGTTTAAAATGAGCAGTACAAAAACCTGGGAAACTTGCAAGTCATTCAAAAGATGAACTTTTAAGGGAAGCTGGGATAAATTTTTATTTCTAATCTCTGTATTTGTGACTCCTATTCACCATAGGGTCTAACTACCAGAGAGTGGATTTAAAACTCTCCTTTGGTGAGGCAAAAATAAGTACAGCAGGTAAGTAGCAAAACAGGAAGATAAGGGATGGGAGCAGTTGTTTTTAGGAAAAGCTCTGCAGATGAGGCAAGGCTGGCAGGTAGCAAGACTAAAGAAAGGGAGGGGATTTTTTGAGGTAGGAGGAAGGTCTTTTGGGATCTCTACTAATGAGGGTGAGTTAGTGCAGAGATAGCTGCAAGAGAATAATGTAGGAAGAAATGTGGAACATTTTCTTCACAGATACATCATAAGACTGTTGATAGCACACCTCAAATTTTGTATAAAGGACAACGCCTCTGTTCCCAGAGGCATTAAACTGGGAAGTATAGTGTCCTTATTTCTGAAAGGATTTAAGCAGAATGTAAGTGGCAGTGCTCTCACCTGTTGAAATATGCAAATGGTTTCTTAGAGTCAAGTGATCTGATATTAGTGTGAAGTGATGACTTCTAATTTTTTTCTTTCATTCTGACATCCAGGGGTTCTTGGAAAGGAATGGTCTGCAGGGTTTTGTGTTACAGTATCAACTTGCCTTCTCATGTAAGATATTCACACTAGTGAATCCACTATTTTTTTCCTTAATTTGTTTTGCACTGATTTGTTGCTGTTAATGAAGCTCACTGTCTGAACAGAGTCTTCGGTACAGCAGTGAGAGCACCAGGGGAATCAAGGTATTTTTGTGTTTCTTGTTTGATATTTCTTTTGGTATGGCTGTCCTTCCTTCTAATTTTTTCACATCTAAAATTTTAGCTTAATTATTCTATTTGGCAAAGTGTATTCATAAGTAAGAGTTTTTCCTCTAGAAGCTGTGTTTCTATTAAGCAAATAGCATTGTGTCTGAGAAAACTTGCAAAATATCTTTTCATCATGCCACCTTGTGAAATGAGAAATGTATGTGGTTTTCTTTAAAAGTGAGGCAGAGACAGAGGGAGAAGTTACCACACTGTAGATTATTTTCCAGACTGCAGAAAGAGCACAGCTGGAATATGTGCCGGAACAGATTCTCTTTATATATAGTTCTCTTGTGCAGTGCAAAGTGGAGAATGAGGATATTATGTTCTTATATTTATAGCAAGCATTGCCTTCACCCCATGTAGAGATGTCTTTGTCCATTTGAAAAAAAAAGAGTCTGTGTGTAGGTGAATGGGTTCATACAGAAGAGCCCAACTACGTATGTCTAAACCTCAGATTATCTTGGTAATGGGAGTGTGGAATGATTAAAATGGAAGCAAAAAAAATGCTTTCCTGTGTGGGGGTTTTTCATAGAAATGAAGAAGCTTGTACATACTATGAACAAAAATGAAAGGTCTAAGTGTTCGTCATTTCATGAGGAGTGTGTTGAGATTGACCTGGTTTTAACTCTAAGGCTAGCAATATCTGAGTAACAGGTCTGGTTTTTGGGATTCAGCTGTTATTCTGGAATGCCTGTTGGGAACTACCTGGTTAAGATCCATATAAAATCCTTATCTGAACATGATGCTTAGTTTCATTAAAAAATGATTATCATAATCATAGAATTGTAGCATAGCAGGCTGGTAGTGACCTCAAGGATCATTTGGTCCAAACTTTCTTGTCAAAAGTACCATCTAGACCAGGTGGCCCTCCACCCTGCCCATCTGAATCTTAGAAGTGTCAAATGTTGGGGAATCCCCCACTTCCCCAGGGAGATTATTCCAATGGCTGATTGTTCTTATTGTGAAAAATTTTTCTCTTGTGTCCAATTGGAATCTCCCCGTGAGTAACTTGTACCCACTACCCCTCATTTCTTCTATGCAACTCCTTGTAAAAAGGTAGCCTCTATTTTCTCTGTTGCCACCCTTTAAATACTGGAACATGATGAGGAGGTCTCCCCTAACCTTTTTCTCGAGGCTGAACAAACCCAATTGTCTCAGACTCTCCTTGTATGACAGGCTTCCCACTCCTTTGATCAGCTTTGTGACCCTTCTCTGGACTCTCTCTAACCTGTCCATATCCCTTTTGAGAATCTAATATTTAGGAGTAACCAGAGCAGAGTTTGCTTGAGAAGGGGAGATTTAAGCAAATAAAATAACATGTGGCCATATTAGGAAGGTCTAGAGCTGAATGGGTTCTTTGTGCTACCGCTGATGTGATGTACCCATGGAGTGGAGGACTGTTTGAGGCCAGAGGATGTCCTCCATGGGGCAAGGGAGATGGGAGGAAGGCTTGTAACTGAAAAATAATTTGCAAATTAGGATGGGTGAGGCATTTGCAGACTGTCAGTAGCATCTGCCAGGAGGTAACTTTGAAATTATGTCATGGCTAACACTGGGCAGAACAGTAGGGTGGGAGAGGAAATCTAGGATGTTCTTTCTTGAGTGTCTCATTTTAAAAGCTAACAGCATGTTTGACATTACAATTGGAATAAAGGTGTGTTGTTATAGCAGTTCAGTTTTCTCAATATAATGTATCTCAACAGATTACTTGGTATAGCCCTCATTTCTTGAGTTCTTGGGATTTTAGTCCCACAATATATTGTTTTGGATGGCAGACTGGCATAAATGTTGCCATCTCTCATGGCAGAGAGTCTCACTCTTCTGCCTTAAAGTGTCCTTTAAGCTTAGAATGCAGCCATGTTTTGAACTTGCTCTTAAAAGTAATCTGTCAAAAGTACAGAGACATTTTAAAAGCAGATCAGCTCACAACAAAACCACAGAAATATCATCCAAACACAGCTAGCTTATTAGTGGGAGTGAACAACGAGGGGTAGATTGAGGAACAAATTCTGACAAAACCTGAAGCCAGGATGGTTGTGACAAGGTTTATAATGGAGTATTGCAATTCTTGTTATGGGCAAAGAAAGCGTTATTTTGCAGATGGAAACTGAAACAAAGTGGGGCTAAGGACTCCTCTATAACAGATTTTTTTTGGTGAATAGAACTGTGTTAGCACAGTCAACAGACATAGTGGGTTTTGATTCAGGAACAGAACTAAGTTGTACTACAACCATAAATTCTAGTATAACTGTATCTGTGCTTGCATGTTCATCAAGGTAACTGGAAAGCCCTCTGGCGACTCACACCCCTAGCAGCACTACTTCAAAAATATCACCCTCACAGGAAGGGCCCAATCAACAGGCTGAAGATGGGGAGGGGGCAGGCAGGCGCTGCCTCCCACTCTTCGGATTCACAAGCAAGCACTAACCATTGAACTATTATCCTTAGCTATCAGGCAAGCAATTTCCAAAAATGGCAATGGACAGATTTTTAAAAGCAAAACCACTGATCATACATCCAAGTCCATTCAAAGGCTGGGAGAGTTAGGGTACAGGTTAAGTTTAAGGTGCAGTGCCAGATTTCAAATAACTCCTTAAGCAGGAAAGTCTTCTCTGGTTTTTGTGCCTTTGAAAAATTCTCCTTCAGATTTCAGTTTTTAAAAAGATAAACAAGCAAGGAAATTATGTATAATTTCTGTCAGCAACATAAATATGGTTAACTTCACTGTAATCATAGCTTCGTGATTCAAAATATCTAATCTAGATAAGTTATAGCTATAAAAAATTATGAAGCAACGAAAAATTAATCTGGATTATGGTTAAATTAGGCCCAAGTGAATAACATCCCCCTTGACAAGGAGTCACAGTAACCTCCCAACAGTCTCTGACTGTAAGAAACTACCAGTATTGAAAAACCTCTGTTTACTATTAAGGCGTATAAAATATAAACAGGAAAGAATTTTCTGATTGAGTGGTTATAAAAACAGAACACAAATTAGTGTATGCACTCCCTACGTGGGAGACTCAGTCTGTTAATGGTAAATGATATCATTGGATCAACAAGACAGTTGCCAGAAAACTTGGGGATAGAGGGGTATTTTAGCACCTTTCCTCTGCAGTAGGCCCCAACTGTGCCGATTGAAGGCAGGATTCCTGAGGGCAGGGTACTGGTCCTTGGGCATCCTGCCGGAGGACTGTGCTGGCCAGCTCTCACACACAGACCTCTTTGTTGCCTCTTGATCCCCACTAGCTCTTACTTACTCAGATACAGATCACCCTCTTCTCTGGAAAAGTGGTGTGTTGAGATCCCTAGCCCAGGCTAAAAAATGCCTTTTAAAAATAGCAGTAACTATCAGTTTCATGTGAAATGAAGTACCTTTACTCTGAGATACTTCTTGGCATTTCTTTGAGATACTTACTAGGCCCTTTCTTGGCATTTGGACTACATGGAGTAGGCGGCAAAGTAAAATGAGATGGTTATCACACTAACAGCTCTGGACCTTGCCTTTCAACTTCCCTGTCTTGTAAAATCTTTGTAAAAGGCTGAGAAAACTCACGATCTGAATCATGAGGAGCTACAAAAGAGAAGTTTGTTTTTATGAAGAGCTCTTTAGTTCATGTTTTAAAGCCAAGGGTGTCTGAGGCTAGCTAACTTCCGGTTTAAAGGCATCAATGTATGTTTTTTGCATACTTTATTGGTATTAAAATAGATCCAGTGAGGGACACACAACTGCAACCTTACTTTGTTCTCTGTATTCATGTAAAAAGAACACACAATAGAGGGAAAAATAATTTTAGTAGTGTAGGGCAGATATCTAAACAGCAAATACCTTCAGTGTGAGTATAGTCTCAACAAAAACTTTAAATACCATTTTTTTTAGGGGCAGATCTTGTGAACCATCATCTTGGAGTACACACAACGGCTGAATGAAGGTCAGGAAAGAAGAGGTCATAGGGACAGACAAGTCCTTCACTATTAGGGGAACTAGCAATCTTGTAGGACAGCATAAAAGCAAGCAATGTAATCATCGCTGTTCCAGTCGCTGAGCAGGAATGCTGCTGTGCACTGCACTGGCTGCAGTGGCAGAGGGGCCTGCTGAGCCTTCTGACCAAAACAGAATAATATGAAATGAAAAGATAAGCTACTGGGTTCCACTTTAAAGGCAACTTTTTCTATAATACCTGTATTATAAGAGCATTTAAAAACTTTCTGATATATCAAAGCACTATGATAGTTCCAAAAGTATTGCTGTTGACAATCAATAATCTACATAAAGAATCTGTATTCCCTATTTTTTTAATGCAGCATAGAACACAGTGAGAGACAAAACCATTTGTTGAAAATGGATCCTGTCGTAGATTGCTATATGTACCCCCGTAACAAGAGAGGTGTGATTTGAATAGTGCAAGAGAAGACAGTTAAGCTTGGTTTGATGTCACCTCTTCAAAAGTCTTGCATATTCTGCAGGAAGCTTATCTTTGGTGTGGTGACCATGGTATCTGCAGCATCCCTGAGGAGTTCAGCAGCAGTCTGGAAAACGTATGGTATCATCAGATAAAACATTAAATGGAAGATTGTACTAGAATAGAGATAAAGCTAATGTGTAAAAGGGCTGTGTCTCTACTCTTTTCACTGATACAAAGTCCCATTTCCTTTATGCTTCTCTGAATCTCAATCCGTCTCCACTCCCAAAAAGAAGTTGAAGTTCATTGTGAATTGAGTAGGATCTGGCTACCAACATAGCAACATGTAGCTACACACTTCCACTTGTTTTGCATCTAGAAGATTTTCTTCTAAATGAGAGCTAGAAGGATGCTGTATCATTTTAAATGTATTAGATTTTGTTGCCTTGCTATGAAGAGAAGAGTGGCTGTTTGAACTCATTTCATGAAAAAGTCACAAGGTATACTTTTAAAAGGACACAATTGAGGCAGCACTCACATTTTGTATTCCAGATCTTAATTTTGCTCAGCATATGAGCCCAAGTTCAGAATTTCCCTGAGTTTGTGGCAATTCATCTAGATTTTAGAATTTTTAAAAGGAGCAAAACTTTTCTCTTTTTCACTGGGTTGTACTTTAAAACCTTTGTTCCCTTTTTAATGCCCTTTTGGGAAAGAACAATAATATGCGAGATGCCATGTGATGTTTTTTTCCTACTGCCAAGTGCTTAGGAAAAAAAAGTTCTTATTAGACAGCTAGGTTTGGATATTGAACTGATCCTATAATGCTCATTCACTGGCATATGGTTTTTGTTCCCGGATAAAATTAACCCTGCTGCTTTTTCATGAGAGAGGAGGAATAATTACTGTGCTTTGCTCTTTCTCATCAGCATGTTGGCCTGCTGCCCTGTCTTTTTAGTACCAGGTATTACAGGCAATAGTAACTTTGTTTTGTTTCCTGCTACCTTGTCCTTCAGCCACCGATGTTTGCATGGTCACTTCACCTTGTGTGTTAATGGCCCTGTTTTCTAAAGCCCAGCTATCTTACTTTCCAGATATCTTACTTCCAGCTATCTTACTGTTGTGTGCTGATGCTATACCATTAATCATTTTCACTTCCTCCCCTACTTGGGTATTCATCAAATGTCTTGAAGTTTGCTTTATGTTGCTCTTTTCTTTGTGCGGTTTTTCCTCTGATTTTTCAAGGACCTTTACACAAATATTAACAGATTGCTATCAAACAAGTTGCAATCAAATGCTGAGCTTATGCTTTGACCAAGGGAAGTACAAATGTATTACTTTCCCTTGTATGACAGCTTAAAACTGTTTTCTTGTTTGTTTGTTTGTTTGTTTACTTGTTTTCATTTTGTTTTTCAAGTGAAATGTTCTCACCTCTGAGTAGCATTAATGTGGTTAAAGTGCAGTGGTAGTTACTTTCTGTAGATAGCTAACATTTCTAAATGCAGAGGCATAAAATTTAATGGACTAATACAGTGAAATATTGTGATGAGATATTTCACTGAATAGAATAGTTCATTCATTTGACCTCACAGAAAATACCTGGATAACCTATGTTTTGGCTAGATCTGGCAGGTTCACACTGGTGGAATCAGTACACAATTTTTTAAAAACTATTTAGTTCAGTGTGTTTTTCATACTCAATGTGAGCTGAAAGATGCTAGACTTTTTAAAATTGCTTTATGGGAAATGAGTTGACAGCCTTTCTTATACATCTGTCAACTGGCTGGAAAGTAGGCATCAGGATCTTTTCAACTGTTAGACAGCCAGAGACCCCCCTCTCCTTGTGTAGGAGTTGGCACATCTTAGTAGGATTTCAGTATCGGTCTTTGAAGGAGAGCTCTGTGGGTGTGAAGTTGATCTCTACTATTCTGGCAAGGCTGTGCTGCCCTGGCACAGGCAATCAGAAAAGTTTCTTTTTAGTTCACAGTGAGCACAGCAAAATGCTTTTACTTGGGGAAACTGGTGCTTGTGGTGATCCTTCCCAGACTGAGTTACGTCTAGTCGTAAAATGGTGATTTACTGTTTGAGTTTTGGTGCTTTTGGGGAAGGAGTGAAAATTGCAGTATGATGTGGGGTGTAAAACCACAGTGCAACCCACAGGAAAACAGTGGAGACAACATCTCAATGCTCACTTCCAGGCCACACAGTTCCTGTTTGTCTCAATTAGGGTAGCTCAAAAAGTCTAGCTGTTCAAATCCATGGATTTTGGCAGGCTGTGATGTCTGGTGCTAGCCCAGAGTTCCTCATCACATCATTGTGATTCAGGCTGGTGCTGAGACATGTGTTTCTTTATTCCTCTTGGTCTCTCCAGCCTTCCCCAAACCCCTCAAATACCAATGCGTTTAAAATATTGCAAGCATATAAATATTTTAACAGATTACTAGGAGGTACTGGTCTGGCATGCCGCACTGTAAGACTGCCAAAGCAAATGCCGAGAAAGAGATTTATTTTTTTTTTATGAGATCTCAGAATGCTGTCGATCTTCAATTTTTTCTTTTTTTTTTCTTTTTTTTTTTTTTTGCATGTTTTTAGTAAGCTTTCACCACAAAATCCTGATGTATTTCTTCCGACTTATGGTGTACTGCAAAAGTATATCAAACGGCTCTGTTCCAGGGAAAAAAGATAACCAACCCAAATCATAACAGCTAGACATGTTGTATGTCTGTAGGTCCCTGATGAAGCATAGACCTGATTAAGACCTCCATTCAGCACTGCATCTCACAATGTTCCTTTCATGAGGTTTGACCAAACCACGCTCCCTCACACAGACACACAAGTTAGGTGGTAGTCATGATCTATCACATAGCTGACTATGGAGCCCAAAATAGGAATTTTGTGGTGACCCTGAAGCTGTCATATTTCTTCTTAATGGGTTGTCCCCTGCCGTTCTGCTGAGATGCCTGTCCACAGTCTGGCTCTTAAAATTCATAATCAGCACCATCAACCTATACTCTCCATGCTCTCACGGTGACTAATTCTATCTGCCTGTGGCATCTTTATCCTATACAGGACAAGGGGAGGAGTCCTGCATTTTGGCTCACCAAGTCAGTGGAGGATCCTGGAGATCATCTGCATTATTATCATTTATGATTATTGGTCACTGATGTTTCCTGAGCTGAACCAACAGTTCCCTTATCTGTGTCTGGTTCTCCCCTTAGTATGAACCCCTCTGTAGATGGTTTGTACTTCCCAAGTTTGCACATTCCTTTCTGCTTTGGAGCCTCTGTGCCTTATTTGTTCAGGGAAGTAGCTAACTAAAAAGCAGAATCTCAGTTTTAATTTTTTTTCCTTTCTTTAATATATTTTGCTCCAGAACATGATTTGTGGCCTGAAGTTCAACAATTGAGAGTTTGCTGCTTGCATTTGTTTCTGAGCAGGGAGGGGAGGGATCCAGAGTAGCTTTGTGACTCCAGTGAGATAAAGGAGGTGGAGGGAAGATAATACTGTCTGGCTCTTGTGAAAGTGTGCAAGGGAGAGAAACCGTATATGTCAGACTGCTGCACTTGGTTCAGATACAGCTACGCTGTCAAGGCTGTAGGTATGTATTCCTCCTTGTTGAGGAAGCAGTGCTGTCCTGTGTGTGCTCAGAGTAAGCCATTGCAAAACAGAATACAACACACCCATAACACCAGAAGCAAGAGGTTTTTGGTTTCTTGTTCTGTGACTATGAACTTTAGCCAGCATGGATAAGATCTTCTTCTCTGTGGATTTTCCAGTGTCTTGAACAGTACAAGTTTCCATTGCACTGTTTCCTTTGCTTGCGGGGCTTATGGGGTATTTCTCCTCTACTCGGGTGACTTTTTATGAAATCTGTAGGAACCTCAGAGACCTCTACTGTGCTGAAATCACTCTTTTAGGTTCTAAAGTTACTGGTGGTAGAGACAAGAGTAAGAGAAGGAGCAAGAGATAGACAGGCAAAAATTACGTCAACCTCATTTCCATGGCAAGACAAGCTAAGAGAACCAAAAAATAGCAACTAATTGCTTTTTTTCCCCCTTGGGTCTGCATCACTCTTTGAAAGGGCTTTTTAAGTGTTTTCATGCACCTGTTGTTTCCACCTTGGAGATTCTGTACTGAGCCTCTGTGGCTTTGAGGATGTTGGCAGAAAATAGATTGCTTGTGCTGAAGCTCTGGAAGGCAGTGATTGAATCAAGAGGTGGCCTCCAGTGAGGGACTCCTCTTCTACTTATCAGCAAATAAAAGCATGTGCACTGCAGCTGAGAGAACCTTAAGTAGTGCCTTCAGAGCCATTCATCTTTTAGTGCCCAGAGTTGAACCAGAACAGCAAACTGCAACTGTGACAACAGAGAATGAGGGATATGGTTCATGCCAGCACTGAAACATTGGTTCAATAGTCATTCACAGCTGTGAGAGAAAGGCTGAAGTCAGATGCATTGCCAAGATATCCTGGGGATGAAGTGCCTTACCTAGAAGATACATTTGATTTATCACTCCTAGGCTTTCCCAAGTTTATTTTGTTTCCCAAAGTCCTTTCTCCTCCACCTAGAACATTTTTGCTTTCTTTCCTTGTAATTGAAGGACTGTTGCTCTTAATGAAAATAGTTGAGTCTCTCCAGATGTCTGCATGGAACTCAAACTATGACTGCTCAAACAATAAGAGGAACCCCTAGATATCTGAAATAGGCCCCTCATGCTGCTGACAGAGATAAAAGTGTTTTTTATTATTCTTTGCAAGTTCAACATACCAAGAAATTTGGAAATAAGTATTTTAAAAAGTCAGTGTTTCACAGTACTGAGAATCAGACAGATCCCACACAGCTTTTTCTTCTAGAACTTCCTTTTTAAAGAAGGTCATAATTTAGATTCCTGGATTTGCTTCTGCATAGTGAAGTTATACGGTTGATGCCTTACTGCACCTCAGTAGCAGCTGCTCTCCTGTCTTGTTCTCCAGGGCAGGCTTTCTTATTGCTCAGAGGAAATTTTAGGAAAGGAGAAAAGGCATTTAGAGAAACCACAAGAAGGAGGGGTGATTAAATTACCTTCAACAAAACGTGATAGCATTGAGAGAAATATCTACTCCTTTCAAAGGAAGAGAGGAACATTGGCCTGTTCCATCATCTATGGCTCTGCTGTGCTTGGGTAAATGCTGGAGCAAACCAGGACAGCACAGTATGGTGATTCCAAATGGGGAACTGCATCTTTGTTCTTCTAGATGCAAAGGGGCATCTGTTGTCTCTATCACCATTTCAGTGACTTCAGGAGATGTACCTGGAGCTCAGATTTGCTACCCACCCTCCTCTTTTAAGTGATGTTTTGTTGTTTATCTGTAGTTCTGCTTGTATGATAGTGGTGTTTGTTGGTCGTTTGCTTATGGTTCTTACTTGCAGGATTTCTCTGTTGCAGTGCAACATTCAACCAGCACAAGCATTTCCCCGACAAATGTTGTAGTAAAATCTTTGGAGGCACCCCAAATTACAGAGCATATTCATCATTTTCTGCTTGTATTGTTCTGTGACACACAAAGTGCCAACAGGTGCCATTAAAGATGCTGATCTCTCTGACAATGCTTTTTTAATAGTTGCAGAATGATCCCTGCTGCCCTCACAATTCCAAGCCAGCTGTCTGTATGTATCCCAGGGCTGTGACTCCACCAGCAACTTTTAATCTAAAATCTAAAAACTAGTGTAAGTTCACTGAAGGGTAAAGCAGTGAGTGTAGAGACTGCTATAAAGGGGCAAGGCTGAAGCATGGATTTTTTTTTCCCGTCAGTTCCTGAAGGCCTGTTGTTCCTTGGCCAATTTGTTGTTTCAGCCTGAGGATGGGCATCCTGCTATTCTCACAGATGTACAGAAGAGCAGGCTGGAGAGAGATTTGTATTGTGTGTCAAATGTTTCTGTTCATTGCCTGAAACCTGGTATCTTTAAATAGTTGTATGCTAGTTATGGTATAGATGAACATGTTATGAAAAGCGGAGACAAATGTTTATTCTAATGTGGTACACAGATTTAATAAATCCTGACAGATAGCCAAGCTACAGAAAGCTCTCAAACTGTATACCAAAAGATGTATGGTTACTGAATTACTTCAGAGAATTTTTTCAATATGAATTTCTCCTTCACGCACCTCCTTCCTCCTTCAGTGCCCCCACAGGGATAAACACAAAGGCAAGCAGCACTTAGAAGGCTGTTTAGTTGAGAATTGCATGTGTGAGACACATCCTTACATGGATGAACCTATAGCATTTCACTGAAATAAAATGCCAAGTTAATAAAAATGTGAAGAAAATGAATCTGCTGTGGTTGAAAAAGCTGGGCTATATTTTTTTTAAGTGCACTACAATCCAGAATATTAGTTCTGCTTCAGAACAGATCTTCCTGGCCATAATGGCATTTGGCATGGACTTCTAGGGTGTTCAGGTTCCTTTTCTAGCTTTTCAGTCTCCTATTCTTGTGCAAACTCTGACACAACTCGTTCTGGGAGAGCTACATTATGTTTTCTTCTGCCCAAATTGCTACACACACAGCCAATATATTATCAGAGTGGATTACAGGTCCCTCCAAAAAACTCTTTGTTTCTCTTGGTATAAAAATAGTCTTTGAGGAGGGAGGGGTACGTGGTCTGTTTTGTTCACATCAAAGGTCATTCCACTGTATTAGATTCAGCTGTGACTGGCACCAGAAGTGTTTGGATGATGCTCTGTTTTTCTGGCAGAACTCAAGCTAAATGAGAACAATCAACCTTCTGGTTGTAACTTGCATCCAATGAACTGACACCTGTGGTTTTTGCTTAGTTTTTGGAAAGGTAGAGATTTTATCTCCCTGTGAGTTATCTGTCTTAACTGGGCATTAACTCTGATTCTTAATTTTTCTTTGAAATGCTTATTACTTAAAGGCACTGTCTGGTAGGTTTGGAGGACTCTGAGTTTTGGCAAAGTATTAATGTAGCTGACTTTTCTTGTTGTTGTTTTGATGAGATTGGCCTTCCTGCTGTCACTGCGCTTACCTCTCTACAGTAGTAATTAAATATTTGTGTGGTTGGAACAGGATGGACATTCCTATGCTGTGGATCATCGTGCAAGCTAGCCTGAGCAAGCTGGCTCTGGAGTCAGAAGCTAGTGGTGGTGGGACAGCGCCCAAGCAAATGGTATTCCATCTGATACCTGCCCAGTTTAGGGAGTTGTAGGGTTGTGTCATGTGGACATATCTTCTGATCCCCACATCTCTCCTAGCAGCTTCACAACAGGCAGCAGCAAGATCTGGTGTACCCCGTGTTTTGGGATATGAAGAAGTGAACAGTTATGCTAATTAAAGTAACTATTCTAGGGACCTTTGAGACCAGAGCTCTGAACACCTTGTCCTGCTTGCTGGGAATGAGAAGACCAATTGGCTTGATACTCATTACCACTGTTTCCCTGGTGGCTGTGCTGCACTGTGTTTTAGGTTAAGGGTTGCCTCTCAGTGTTTCATACTTGACACTGAGAAAGATTTACTGCTTTACAGCATGAGTTAAACTCTTGTGCTCCACATTGCCCAGATGATTCTTGAAAAATCACTGGAATTAAGTGTTTCTACTCTCTGACAGAACTGTGAGCGTGAATTCCTCACATAAGTTTCTCTGTGCCACAGATTTTGGTGGTCACAGAATCACAGAATGTTTTGAGTTGGAAGGGATCAGTGTTTGTAGCCTACACATGGGGATGCACACTCTGACGTTCCTTGTGTTTCAGTGCTGTGGCTTCAGTATGAGTCCTGGAGGAATAGTCCCAACCAAGTCATGCTGCAGGTAGAGGACTGAAGTTCAGCTCTTATTGAGGTGTGTCCCCCACTGTTTGCTGAGATTCCTGCCTGGATCTCACTGGTAATTACTTTTGCTTCTTAAATTACTGCCTTTATAACAAAGTAGTTTAGTGGCATTTTGAGGCAATTACAAGTTCAGAAATTAAACTACTAGAGGTGAATTTTTTACTTCATATTAAATACATTTGCAAGTTTCATATCCTAGTCTCTGCTGAATAACTTTGCTGTTCAGTTATTTCCCAGAGGAGATGGTTCCAGCTGAACTTTCCCAGGGGTGCAGGGGCCAGGCAGGTCCTGGTGGGCCTCAACACCAGATGAGCAGGTTTGCTGCTTCAAGCCTAGAGAGACACTACCATTCTCTTTTCCCAGCCTTCCTAGCATGCTACTTAGGCACAGTTTTCACTGTTCACTGTCTATATGTGCAAATCGATTCATGATACAGCTGCCTTGGTACCTCCCCAGCCCAGTGCAGACAGCAGTGTATCCCACAGGTCCAGAATTCAGTACAACCTGGAAAAGGAAACAAAAAGAAGCCTTGCGAAAGTTCCCAGACTATGCAGTTTGTTTCAGAGCTACTGCAAGAACTGTGCAGTTAAGCATAAAGCAATAAAAAATGCTGCCTCGGCCTCCCTTTCACTGGGGAATAGTAACTGACATTAGGCACAAGTTTTACAGGATTCAGATTCCCTTTTGTGTGGCTTCTTGTGTGAATTGCATATTTGAATGTCTTCTGACAGCTTTCTTCTTACCTGATGGTGTAGGCAAACAGTCATCTCTCCATTTTTTGCTATACTTCTCAACTTTGCATCCTTTGTTCAAATATTGGCCTCCCCCCTACCCTTCCACCCCCCACCCCCAACTCTTTTAAGTTCTGTGGTCTCCAAGCATGACACCTGAGCCTTTGTTCTGCTTCTGTGGAAATATGATTCTTTCAGCTTCCTCCAGAGAAGTTAGGGAAAAACAGCTTTATCAAGGATATTGCTGCTCCTTTGTTCTCCCCAGGTAGCATTGGTTCAGGTACCGATAATCATTAATAATCACCCTGTTTTAAGACAGATCTTCTTACACACTTCCCCCCTTCTCCAAAGTATGTTGAATAACAGACAGAACACAGTAAAACACTTAAGAATAGAGGTGGTTTATAAAATCAAATTGAAATTCATGCATTGCACAAAAGTAGATTCCCCAAACCATCTTTCACCCACATTAATTATGGAAAAGAATGAGCATATTTATACACACAGTGTCTCTGAGTAAGTAACAACTTTCCATCATAATGAACTGTTAATTAAATTTAATATTAAAAAAAATTGTCTTTTTCATTTGACTGATCTTGATACAGATTTAAAAGGATACTTTAAATAATTTCATGTAATTGTTACCCTAATGTATTCCCTAGAGCTATACAATTATGTCAGTGAAAAAAATATATGGTCTTATTGTTAATAGTTGGAAAAATTAAAATCCTTTATACTTATTATGTATTTTAGCTCAAAACTAAACCTTACAGAAATAAAACTCCAGGAGAGCTGAATTTGTAATTTGGAATGTTATGCAAATGGAACAACCACAGTTAAAAGAGGAAGAACCACTACATGCTAAAACCATGAAAACACAGTATAAATATGACCAATTGTAATTCAAGTAGTTGCAGAAAAAGAATTAGGCACAATGAATCAGAACAATGTTAAGAGTAATTAACAGCACTGACTAGGAAGATATTTTGGTAAGAAGTGCTTTCAAAAGCTCAAGGTTCTGAGATAAGCTAAAGTAGTCTTTCAGGTAGCTCAGAGGCAGCTTATGACTGCAATATGCAAATAGGTTTGTGCTGTTAGCAAAAGTTAAACTACTGATAGAATAAGGGTTATATTTTTTGTACCTCTTCTAGGTATATTCTCAGAGAGCAGAAAGGGCAGCTGACTGAGGAGATGTGCCCAGCCAGGCCTATGTTACATTTAGTTCATTATGTTCTGCACGTAACCCAAAATGTAGTTGGGAGGGAGATTACAACCCTGAACCAGGTATCCTTCCATGCAAGGAAGAATTCAATTTGTTAGATGAGGAACAGAGAAGAGTGGGAAAGCCTCTTCTTGCAGTTCTTCAAAATATGCAGGTACTAATGTGAGATTTATGAGCAATTCACAGGACTGTAGTCGAAAAGTACATGGCATTGTTAGCAGTTGCATCTACTGAATGAAAAAAAGATGTAGAAATATTGTCTCTGCATGCTAGAGCTAGATTCAGACAAAAAACTGATGGCAATAGTATGGAGAGCAGTCATGACTGTGGAGGAAGACTGAGGGAGAAAACTGGACCAAAAGTACTTTTCATTTTTCTAGAATCTGTAGTTTTTCAGATAAATAAAGTGACTTAGAGACTTAGAGAGCAATGGAAAATTGATTCCTGAGGGAGTAGAAAAAATCAGTAATACATGTTTTTCTGTTTGAAGTACTGATTTTAGTGACAACCTCTTGGATTAGAATGCTGCCATGATATGTTCTGGTACTAATCCAAGACAAGTGTGTGTTTTATGTTATCAAGTGTTTGCTGACTTAGGCTGAAGCTGGAATCACCTGGAATAAGTACATTTTTAAGAAATGCTCTGGAAATTAGAAAAGTATATTTGCAAGTTGTTCTCATTCCTCTGTGCACATTCCTGTGTCAATTGCTGAATGTAAACATTGATCTTCCTCTTCTCCAGTTTTGTTCTCTGCCTCTCCTCAGCACACTAAGGCTCACCCTTCATGTCATGCTCTTCAGGTCTTTCACTGCTCTGGACCTGTGGAGCTTCCCTGGCTTTCCCCTGGAGCATGGCTTTGCCTCGGTGTTCCTTTCTTCATTCTGTTAGCTAGAACTGCCCTGCAGGAACCCATGGGGATCATTTCTCTCCTTTGCACCGCCTTGAGATCCCCTGTAGCAATTCTGGCCCCTTAAGCTTGGGAAACATTAGGGTGGTAAGGATGAAGACTTTTTTTAAATACAGCTCTGCAAAATGCTAATAGCAGGTCATATGTTTTCATTGCAACTTACTCTTCATAAAGCTCAGCTGAAAATGTTTAAATTCTAAAACATTGTTGACTGTGGGGGCATAGTGAAGAAGTAAATTCCTAGTCAGTTTAGTATGTGCAACTATGGATTTACACCTTGCAAATAGGGTGGATTTTTCTTCCATCATTTTTTGTGTGCTTTAAAAAAGGCAGTGAGAAAAACTCCTAACTGGTGTTTGTCATGCTTCTGGAGAGGTTTTCTGTTGCTTTGTGTTGGGGTTTGGCTTCAACATTGCACATAAACCAAGATGATTTAGGACAGCAGATTTCATTCATCATGTCACATCATAATTGAGAAGTATGTATTTTTTTAATAAAGGTGTGTTACAGGTTCCCTGTAGGTTATAAAAAAAATCATTTTTGTCTGATTTAGAACCTCTGTTTTCTAGAGGTTTCATCACATAGACATCAGTGTATTTATATCAGGCTTAAATTAGTATAAGCTAGAGAATAAGAAGACTTTTACTGAAAGCTGCAGTGCATGCCAGCCTTCTGTTTGAGAGAACTTCATGGGACATGTTGCGTACATTTTGTACCCTTTTAAGAAGGCAGAGAGTACTAAAATGTTATTTCTGTAAATAGGCCTGATCTTCAAAGCTGGGAGTTTCAGTGGCTCCCTGAGGCCACCTGGGCTGACTGCCTCTGAGCGTGAGTGCGCTGATCGATTCAAAACTGTCCCAGCTGCAGCTCTCCAGCACTGGTCAGGCTCTATCTTTTCACTCATTCATCTGTATTTTGCTCCATGGCTTGGATATTCCTTATCAGAAAGGAATTGGTATATTGCAGTGCCTCAGTTAATATATGGGGAGCCCTTTGACTATGACAAGAAAACAGGTGAAATCTCACTTCTCCCTTACGTTTTCTTTCCTCAGTAGTTATGCTGCCTGTTAAGGACAAATCTAGAACCTACTGGCACACACACATATTCCACTTTTTTGAGTAAGGCTGTGACAGTGAGTAAGAGAATAAACTAAGTTTTTGAGAAAAAAAAAAATTAAGGGAATTCAATGTCTCTGAGTATGCCAGCTCATGTTTATTCTATCAAAATTAACCAGTGAGATTAAATCAGCTTCAGTCATCATATTTTCTTTCCAAATTCCTTGTTTCACAGAAGGCTGTTTCTGCAGCACAGAACTGATGAAAAATCGGGTGTAGAAATGCTATCCCAGCCTTAACTTATTGCCACTGCTGCACAGTGGGGTGTCAGCATGCTTCAGACCTCAGTGCTTCCTTTCTTTGAAACGAGGGACTGTCATGGTTTAACTCAACCAGACACTAAACTCCATACAACCACTTGCTCACTCCCCCACCAGCAGGATCACAGAGAGAACTGGAAGGGTAAAAGCAGGAAAACTCATGGATTGAGATAAAGACAATTTAACAGGGAGAGCAAAGGCCGCACGCACACACCGAGAAAAACAAAGAATTAGTTTACTGCTTCCCATGGGCAGGCAGCTGTTCAGCCATCTCCAGGAGAGCAGGGCCCCATCACACAGAATGTTGACTTGGGAAGACAAACATCATCACTCCAAACATTCTCCCCTTCCTCCTTCTTCTGCCCACTTTCATATATTGAGCATGATGTCATATGATATGGAATATCCCTGTGGTCAGTTGGAGTCACCTGTCCCATCTGTGTTCCCTCCCAATCTCCCATGCACTCCCAACTTCCTCACCAGTGTGGTGGTATAAAAAGGCCTCGGCTCTGTGTAAGCACTGCTCAGCAAGAACAAAAACATCTCTGTATTATCAACACTGTGTTCAGCAGAAATCCAAAACACAGCCTCATACCAGCCACTGTGAAGAAAGTTAGCTCTACCCCAACCAAAGCCAGCACAAGAACCAAAGGGCAAACAGTCACGTGGATCCCAGATATCTCTTCACTGGCGAGACATGGAAGTTGTTACCTTTAGAAGCCATGCTGAACTTACTCTGAGTCTGTTCACCTCTGAAGTAATATTTTGTACTAGCGATGTGAACAACTGTATTGTCAGGTAATATCTTTTTATTTGACAAGTTTTCTGATTGGAAGGGCCTCTGATCTCAGTAATAAGCAATTCTGAAGAAACAACAGATAAAGGATGTGGGTTTCTCATTAATGAATTCAGGTAAACTGGTGTGGGCCTAAGACTTACCAGTGGGTGGTCTAGTGTATTTTTCTAAATTTTTTATTATTATTTTTGTAAAATACTTTATTTAAAGAAAATTTCATTAATGTTTTGTCAGCAGCACCAGCCGTATGCATATTCCAAAGCCAACAATAGGCAGTGAGACTTACTTTGCTGTTTTCTCTTTTATCACTTCCAGTAGACATTTGCTCTTCAAAACTGTTTACTTTGCCAGTGTCTACAGACCCTGATCTGAAAACAGATACACAAATGATACATGCATGTGCACACCCAGACATCTTTTGTGCTCAGAATTTTACGCACACAGATATACAGGATAGGGAACTTGTGTGTGTCTGGAGTCACAGACCCCACTGTGAATACTGTTTAGATCGATATCCACTTTTGAAAACTTAGTTCTTAAGCTTTGGAATTTTACTGGAATATGAAATAATGATTAATTACAGTCCTAATTTCTGATGTTCCATCTTATTTCTTAAACAACTTTAACTTGTGTCAGTTATTGTAAAATGCAATACTTATTTTCTTTCACAGTTTAATATGTTGTTTTCTCCACTTTTGGTAACAAAAAAGTACCTGTGATTTTCTAATTTCTCTCTAGTTATCCTCTGTTTTACTTTTGGTTTTTCTTCTGTGGCTGCCTTACTACACTGTTTTTACCTGGCAGGAAAGCAAAGTTATTTAGCCTTTGTTGCTTCAACAATTAAAAAGCATTAGGTCATGCTCCAGTCTTAGTCCCCTTGGGTCTTCTCTGGAGTTTTACTGAGTTGTTTCCAAATATAATGAATAATCATCCTATGTTAAGAGAGATGGATTCATTGTGACAGCCTTGTGCTTACTTCTTAATAATGAGTTGATTTTAAATAATTTATGGACAAAAATGTGCTCCCGTGAAATTTCTGGCTGTACCTGTCTCCTTGATGTCTTAATGAAATTTTGATCAGTTGTGGACATGTTAAATGTGAGCTAGGAAACATCAGAACCAAAAATCAGGAGAGAGAAAGAGGACAATATTGCATCACTGAATAAGACATTTAACTGCTTTAGTTCTTCCAATGTTTGCAGGAAGCAAAGCTAGTCCATACTCTGGACAAACCCTTATTTGGGGTGTGCATGTTTTGCACCAACTCCCTGTCCTGTGCACCTACCTGCGGTGGCAGAAGCAACAGAATTAAGTTTTGTGGGTTGCTTTGCTCCACCTGACAGTCATGGATCTAAATCCTGTTCCTCCTGACTGAAAATTCAGATTCATGCATATGCGGATTTTTATTTTTTTTTTTTAAACTTAGTTCTAAAAAGCTCTGTAGGATGAGTTTCCCCTAGTAGATAAAACTCCTCTAGCAGTAAATTAAATTAAAGTTGGTTATACAATCTCCTTGTTGTGAGAAAGTCCCAGGATTGCCTTTATCAGCTCTGCATGATTATACAAGACTGAAAATATCATTAGTTTAAGGTATCCACTGTGCTTTTGGTGATTGCCTGCAACCTCTGAGGTTTTCTAGGAGCAGATTACTGTTTGCCTTTTGTGTTGATCATTTTACCTTTTTATTGTACCTTCTTGGGATAGAGAATCTGATGTGATTATAGGGAATGTCCTAATGGGACCTGCTGGTGAAATTATGAAATAGAGAACGATTCTTTTCTAGAGATGACATCATCAAACTATGAAAGTTATGTATAGTGTAGTTAACTTGCCCTGACAGCGTACCAAGAAAATTGTCACAAACTCGTATGAAAATGTCCATCCATGTCCGAAAACAAGAGATCAGTCATAACATCAAGAGAAATACCTCTCTTAGTAAATATCTTCTTTCTTGTCAGACACCATCAACTAGAGGTATGATGAACCAGCCTGTTCCTGCAAGTTTCAAGGCTACTCTGTGTTGTTAAAGAAATGGAATTCCAATATTTCAGAACTTGTGGGTTTTTTCACTCTGAGTCAGTACAAAGTGATTACTCTTCAGAAATTAATTTTTCAAAATTTTTCTTTTGGTAACACCAGCAAATCTGCAATTGTCTGATAGTACCTGGCTGCTTCAGAAGCCAGTTGCCGGTATGTAAGGCAACAACCTGCCCCTAGTATCAGTTCTCAGTGAGAAAGGCTACCCAAGAGCTCTGTAGCCATCACAGGATTTCTGAAGTGTGCAGCAGGTAGGCTAAGTGGGCTGGTTTCAGGCATGACTATGGGGCTTTCTTAATTCTGACTTAGATGCCAGGTCTCCCAGAGATGAAAATTGGTTTGGAACGGTGAAGGTACTGAAACTTTATCATACCTACAGTGTTGGGAGCACCCAGCATTACCTGAACAAAGAAAAATAAGTTGTTAGTGTAATCAAAAGTATTTTGGAATGCTGGTTTCTCTTTCGGGTCCTCTTATCATCCATTGGATTTTTCTTTATGGTTTTTCTTTCTTTATGAAAAAAATAGTTTTTTGATTTAGATGTGCTTTCTTTTTCTCTTGTGGGAAAGCTCAAAACATTACAAATATTTTACTTTCATTGTCTAGATCTGGTCAGTCAAGAATTCTTCAACTGTGCAGGTACCTTGCAGGAAGATAGAGCAGTGGACAGACAGAAACTTTACAGTTTGTTCTAGATCTTCTCAAATTCCTCATGGAGACACAGGTAATTTCAAACTGTCCCCACAGCTGACCAAGTCACTCAAAGGCTTTACTTCATTCTCCCTACAGTGTCATTGCTGATTCATGTCATGAACCCTGCTGCCCAGGACAGTCGTGCGGTACTCTGATTTTTTTTTTTCCATCTTCATCTCTAGTTAGTCTTGTGACAGCAAAGTATGCTGGTGCTTCCATAAATATTTGCTCTCATTGGTTACCTGCACAAGCTGGTTGCTTAAATGAGAGACTTGATATTCTTAGAGAAGAGAGAAATGAGCTGGGTTTTCTTTTGTTCACCTTCAAGTGAAATATTTGCAGTGAAAAGCCCAGACTCTGCTCATGCAGATAGAGAAATACAAATTCAATGTGTGTTAAACAAATAATCTGAGAGTAAGAGCCAATATGAGTCCTTTTTCTTGCTTAAATGTTAGCTAGCTCAGCCTAAAGGTCACTTCCCTGCATTTTTGCTCAACAAGTTCTTAGAGATACACACAGTTTCTTGCAATGGAAAGTAATGACTTTTTCCTCATTATGCAGTTCTAATCTATACTGTCCCTAGAGATCTCAGGCTTGCTTTGTCTTGACTTCTAACTGCAGAGTGCAGAATAGCACTACAAAGGTGTATGGAGAAGCTGCTCACATTCAAGTAAGGAGTCTTTGGGGATTAAGCCTGTGGAGTTTTAGGAGAAGAAGAAACACTGAGCACCCTCCCTCAAAATGTCTTTCAGTAGTGTTATAATTACCTCAAAATGCATTGCATCCTAAAGTCATGCTCCACACTAGAGCAGTTAGACTGTGGTAAGGAGCATGACAGAGAGTTCAGTTTCTTTCCTTCCACTCCTCTCTGGTATTCTTCTGGTAACTTTACACCTTCAGGCCGCTGTCTTCAGGGTTTATGATTGTCAGAGTGTGCCACAACCTACAGCCAGTTGTAGAGATTCCCTTTACACATCCAGACCCAAAAGTTTGTACCAGAAGTGAGCGAACTTATTTTTCTATTTTGGATAGCTTTGCCATTTGGTATTGAAATGCAACAGTTCTTGAAATATCTTGCTCGGGGTTTTTTTCCAGAAACATTGTGATGTCAAATAGTCTGTATTTACTCATGAAAGGATTGCTGTTTCACAGCTGACTAAGGTTCCCTTGACCTCAAATGCAACGTAAAGAATCCTATAATCTCTCATAGGTTTAGGTTCACTCAAGACGTTAGGTGAAGTGTGTGTCTTGTCACCTTTAAATGTAGTATGGATCAGTCCCAGTCAACTAAATTGGTTTCCAATTAATATATTTGGTCAAGTAATTGGAATATGGAGACTTGAGGTATTTCTGTAAAGACAAACTACTGGATATCTAACTGTCAGTGATATCTGTTGGTGAGCTGCAGTGTGTTTCTATAACAAAGCCACTCCACTGTTCTTTTTGCAGACTTCTACTCAGCCATTGTGTTTGAGAAAGAGGGCTGCACTGCATCTTGAGATACAGTCTTTTTCCCAGGACAGGCAAAGAGTATAAAAATTCACAAGACATTCACAAGAATATAAACCCTAAGGGATGCTGTCTTTAATTATAAAAATGCACATTCTGATTCACATTGTAGGAAAAGGGAATGGAATGTGTGCTGAAGTATCATAAGCTATTATGAACTCAGAGCTTTAAAAAGAAACGTGTATCTTTATATTTTGTAAATGTCTGGCATGTAGACTTTCACAGCGAGTAACTACTTTACTACTACAGAAACCAAAAATAACCAACTGTTTTCTCTTTCAAACAGCATCCTTGAACTAATATTTATTTTCTTCAAAGGCAGGAATATAACATGGGGAGGCAAGAAGATCCCTTTGACATTTTGCTAATGTTACAGGAGTGTAGTAGCAAAGTGAGGTTTGCAAAGTTTCAAAGCCTTATTTGTTCTTCAGTATCTATTTGTCTCATGCCTTTGCACAGAGAGGCAATGTCAAGGGAAAAAGTAAGCCTTTAAATATTTTAAAGTACCCATTTAGGGTTCATTTCTCAGAGAGCAGAATCCTAAATGTCAGACAGTGTTTGATAGTTCTTCGTAAAATCATCATTAAGATTTAGCCTCATTTGATATTTTTAATCACTTAGACCTATCCAAGGAAATTCAAGTGAAGAATTATCTATATTTCATATTTTTTAAGTTTATCTCTGTCTGTAAAGAATGTCATTATGCCATTTTTGAACACTCTTATGCAGGTTGTGCCGAGTATTAGTATATCCAAAACATACACAAGCTTCACCTTGACTGCCTTTTTTTTTAAAGTTTTAGGAAACTTCTCATTATTATACCACATCACTAAAACTCTGCTGCTGGTTTCATTAGTGACCAACCAGCCTAAAGAAGTTTCTGATGACATAACCTCTGCTGTCTAGCACAGCACAGTTTGGAACCACAGTCAGGGTATGTCTGCAGCATGCTATGAGGCATAGACCAGAGAACCACTTAGAAAAATTTTCTGTCTCTGATGGGTTCCTGCATCATGGCTGGCTTTTACAGAGGTGCATTTTGGAAAGTCATCTCCAGCTGTACCTGTGTGTACAGCAGTGAGATTCCGTTCTCCCTCACTGCACTGTCCTTGCAGGTGTCTGTAGCCAGACACAAAGAATTTACACAGGAACTTCCAGAGACTAAAAAAGAACAACTGCTAACACTCCCTCCCAAACCTTAATCCAACCACTCCTGCCAACTTTCTGCAGATCAAATAAAGAGCCTACACATAGTGTGTGACATTTCCTGTGCCCTGAATTGGGTAAAGGAGCGCATTAGTAGCACTTTCCTATGGATGGGCTGGACTATGTTCATCAGCTTTGCAGCACAAAAAAGTTGTGGACACAGCACAAAAAAGTTAGCAAAGTCAGTGCCTTAGTCCAGTCACGTGCTCAAGGAACTGTGAGAAATAGGAGATAAAAAATTTTGATCTTCATCTTTCTTTTTTGGTTTTTTTTCTTTCTCATTTTAAGGCTGTTTTATTATATTTGATTGATACCTCAAGATTCCTTTTTCCTACTGCAGTGATTAAGAAAAGTAAAAAGATTTGGCAACCTGTCATTGTCCTCTTCTCTGACAGTAGTTTTGTTCCTTCAAGGAAGTGATTTGAACAGAAAAGGTCCCTTGGTTCCAGCTCAGTCTGATTTTTTCCAAATCCTCTATGCGAAAATCTTGTGATGCTCTGACTGACAGGGCAATTTCAGAGAGTAATGAGTAAAGATGGATGTCCCCGAGCAGTTAATCAAATTTCTTTTTGGCAACTCTCTCTGTCAATAGTCGAGGCTGTCATTTTAATTATTTCAGATTACAGGTGAAGGAGGATCATAGTCATGGACTCCCCTTGTGCTAGATTATGAAAAACTTGGTGATAGTAATAGATGCCCAAACAAGAAGTGAACTTCTGAAATACATTCTCTTAAATGAATGTGCTTCCAGTTTCATCAGAAGGATGTTTGCAAATGGCTTCTGCTGGTGCAGAGCTGGTTGTCAACCATGCACAATTGCTAGCTGCAGCTGGAAAAAATACATTTAAAGGTAACCATAAGATAAGAGTCTCACTACTTGTGCTCTTCATTTCAGAACATCTCTGTTCTGAAATGTTTTCTCAATTCTTCTGTCCTCCCGCTCTGTATTCCTCCTTATATATGCAATAGTCCTGCTGCCTCGCTGACGCGAGTGGAGGGGAGACAACTCAAACTTCTGCCTGGCTCTGAACTTGTTTGGAGCTTTTCATTCTTTTCAAAGTGGACAGCTGACCTTGGAGGGAGTAACAGAGATCTAAAACAGCAGTGCAGTAACTCAGCCAGTTCTGTCAGCAGCTTCCTTTTTTACAAAACCTGACAAATCTTACCGTCAGGATTCAGAATTAGTCTCCGAAACCTCCTATGTGGTGACAGTACATGAGATGCACACCCTTTGTTTTGCATCAAAGCGAGACTGCAAGCAGACAGGACAGTTTGTGCACCTCAGTTTTCCTACATGCTGCAAATACTTTGCTGTTTAATTCTATATGCACATGCATATGTATCCATATGCTGTGAAAGGAACCACGGAATGAAAAAATCTCCAGGAGCTGGAATGAAGAGCATGACATAGTGAGAATGCCAGTTATAATCTTTGTTACGTGCTCATGTAAAATATAGTTTGTACTGTACAGCTTTATATACTTCTTGTGTTTATGCATGCTTGTGTATGGACATGCATATATTTATTTTTTATCTATATATATTGCTTTACTTACTACAAATTGAGATGTGATATTGAAAAATTTATGGCTGAAAATGGCAGAGGAAATGGAAGCATCAAGAGGAAAAGGATAACAGATACACAAGCTACAGGAAGCTCTTATGAGATGTGGAAATGTACAAACAACCTCCTTTAACCACTCAGCACCTGATTTGGCCTAACAACCCAATGCCTATCTTAGCTTAGTTTGTTAGCAGTAATCCAGAAATCTGTCTGGAACACTGGGAAATCAGGGTTCATGAATTAGAGCTCAGCTATGCCCCACAGTCCTGTTAAAATCAATTTGAAGACAGAAGTTAGCCTTAAGAAAGAGGTGGCAAGAGTCAAATCTAGCTAGGTGGTTTGTTGTGGGATGAAGCATGATTATGAAATTAAACTTTTGTTGCTGGCATTCAGAGCACAAGGGCAGGCAGAGATTTTCATGAGTGTAGTTACCATTGTTCTTGTGAGTGGATTTCACCCCACTTGTTCTGAGTGTATGTGTCTGTGGTGAGTCATATTAACTACACTGTGGTGAGACTGCATCCTGAAAGGAGAATGGGGTATGTTTAAAGTCAGTATATTGTTATCTTTAGTTTTTTTTGTCTCCAAATGAATAAATGCTCTCACAAGCCATGCAAGAGTTCATTTCTAAGGCTTTCATCTTCTCAAGAAAGCAAATTTCAGTGTATGAGCAGAAAAGCAAACCAAACATCCACTCTTTTCCAAGATATAAACCTTAACATCCTTTTCTCTTGCAGACAGAATGTTTTTCTACTGTCACACTTCTTTGATTCTTTCTTGCTCTTTATATCTAGCAGCTGAGCTCTCAGCTTAAGGTTGCAATATCACAGTAAAAATGTTTAACTTCATACACTGAAAGCGTTATGCACTTTATGGCCAACTGAAGCCAATAGAATAAGTCAGAGAGTGTAAAGTGAACAGCTCCTAGAAGGTTCAGAGAACATGTTTTATTAGACATTTAATCACATAAGTTTGATTTCACCCATGAAGGACTCTAGATGAGAACCTCATTTCTTTTACTGAACCTTTCTGACCTGAAGCTAATGTGGCAGTCTCTGCATTTTGGATCACGGTATGGCTTTGAGCACATACGTTCCTTCTTTAGTTTGGTATGGTAGTACCTCATTTGCACTGGACTGCTTATATCAAGACAGAACTGTGAACCAGCTGAGATACTGAGCAGTGAACAAAGGCCGTTACAGCAAAAGGGTGTGTGTTAGTTACCAGAGAAGTGAGTCTCTAGCTTGCGGTAATAGGTGCACATAAGTGATCAGCATTTTGTGTGACTTCTCAAGACTGAAGAGGTGGTGAAGTGCTTGTGCAATGAAGCATCGTCCCCGAAACATTTGTTCAGGAAAGGGGAATAAATGTTTTTCAGCTGAACTTTCCTTTGAAATGCAAATCATTATCTTTGCAAACTTCAGTTATTTCCTTTATGAGTCTGTCTCTGTAACAATTCTTCTGAAGGAACGTACTGTACACAGTGGGTGGTCTCTAGATCTAAAAGACAAATCACAATCCTTTAAAAAAGCAAAAAAAAACCCCAAACCAACCAACCTAAGAACAAGGACAACAAAATGGAATTAATACAGTATCAAGAAGAGAAAGCAATCTCATGAAAGTTGAGAGCTGGATAGACCTGTAGGGTAAAATAACTATAATGAGCTGGATATATTTCTGCTGTTAAAAGACTGAAAATATTTCAAAGTTAGGTTCCTCAGAAAAAATGTTCTTCAAAGTCAATGGTTCTAAAGGCAGGGAAGAAGCCTCCAAAGTTTTTGAAGAGGTGTGAGGGAAATAGTTCCCCCAATTTGGAATGTAGTTGAAAGGGAATGAATCTTATCACCGAAGGATAAGGAACAAGTTAAAACCAACTTCAATCCTTGCCTGCTGCAGATGACCCTGACTGACTTTGAGACAGTAACAAAAGCTTAATCTTGTTTGCAGTGTATTGAGAGATGGCTGGGAGAGACTGACTGTGAAAGGGTAGTCTCTGAGCTGAGCTCATAAGGAAACATGAAAGGTAAATCGTTTTAAAAGTTCCAAATACCATTACATTTTCCCTTGTAACTTTACTTAAACCTTTTAAATTCTTGTCTGCCCCACAAAGGCATAAAGCAAATGCAATCATTTTTTGCACCCCAAGGAAAATTCCAGGGGTTCCTTTGGGTAGAGGTATGTGGGTGGGGAAAGGAATGAAGACTTCAACCAGTGACAGAAAGTGTTCTATCACCGTTATAACGAAAAATTATTAAAAACTAGGAATACCTGCAGACAACAGGTATTTACTGTGATTTACAAGTCACAACTTAATTACTAACCAGTCCAGCATCCAAGCTTATTCCTAGAAGACACATTCCTAGGGAAAGAAAAAAAAATTAAGAGATTTGGACGCATTTTGTCAGCCACAGGAGACCAGAGAGTGAGTTTTCCTCGCACAAGTTATTGGAAGATGCTGTCAGTTGTCTTTCTGTGAGGGAAAGAGAAAAACTAGCTGTGATATACCTTGGCAGTGTTACTGCTCAGGGTAGGTTTTGTGTTCTCCTGAGTAACTAAAATAAATGTTTAACAAAAAAAGAAAAAGTGATTCCTCTTTCTTTATTGATATTGAATTGCAGTCTTGCAGCTAGAAAGGTAGAAACAGTGTGGAGTTAAATAAACCTGGCCGAAATCTGACTTGTGCTGGTGTTAGCCTTTGGTAAAATATTGTTCTTAGCCAAGATTTATAACTATTTTTATGGCAGTGTTGTGAAGGTTGCATTTTTGACGAACTAAGTGAGGACAGACTTTTATGTGTGGAGGGGTGAGTGGAGAAGGAATCAAGACAGTGAATACCCAACAGTCATTGCTCTGTCTGATCTGGGACATTGAGCATATGGCAGATTTACAGGTAGCCTAACAACCTCCACTCTATGCTGCAGGGTGGAGGAAAGTTTCCTTTTGTACCTTAGGATGTTTCTACCTGTACTTAGTGTATTTTGTACCTTTATACCTCCAATGCCACATCTCTTGTTGGAGGGTGTCAGGTCTAACCATGCTAATCAGTTTCTGCTTTTAGAGTTTCTACTCAGCACACCTTGCACTAAGGCATAATTATATCCCTTTAAACTTTTCTAGCAACTTTCTTCTCTTTTCTATTCAGAGGTATTTTATTTATCAGAGCATGAATTTATACATCTAAGATCAGAGTACTTCATGCTTTACTTCGACACAGATCTTTAGCAATTAGAAACTATATTAAAGGCCAATATAATTGAATTCTTGTCCTGGCAGTCTACTAGCTTTGTAGTTCACCCTTTGATTCAGAGGCCCTGTATTTTATCTATTCCTTTCACAGCTTTTTAATTTTTCTCTTGGAATTTGTTACATCTCTTGAAATAACATCCCTAACTGATGTTGCTTCCCCCCACAAACATACCTACTTTCTTTTCTTTTTTTGTATGCTAGTATCAAATTAAGGCAGTAGAGGTTTAAATCTACTAAGCCAAATAGCCAAAATTCAGTTTTGGCTTTTTTCCAAGCATTTCCATTCAGAACTTCAAGCACTAAGCCCAAGACAGTTCTTTCATTCCTATAGCAGGCAATGATGTTCCCACTGTCTGCTCATCTAACCCTGCCGTGTGTTCCCCTCTGCCCTTGTCTCGCAGCAGCACTGGGTGCTGAGACATCATGAAAACGTTGAGGAAGGTCAGGAACTGCATGACCTCCTTTCCTTCTCCTTTGCATCGGGAGGAAGAGGAAAGACAAGGCTAAAGGTGGAGCCAAATATATGGTTGAACAATCCGGAGTCACTGATTGTCTGAGCCCCTTGGGAAATGCTGTGAAATTTAGGAATTGTCTGTGTTTGCACATACCTGGGTCTCTCCTTCTCGCACACACACATGTAGAAGTGTACACAATCATTGTCCATCTTGCCATAATTTTTCTGCCACAAAGCCCAAGCTGGAGACCACTCAGGTCACTGAAAAAAGTGACCTCCTCTAATGTGAATAGATACTTTGCCACTGTAGCTCACAAAAGTACCCTGTTTTGGTTTTATTTTGGATTGCAGAACAGCCATGCTGTCACTCTGGGTCACCAGTTTTATCCATCCCTGGATAGCATTTCAGCATGATTTGTGTTTGCATAACGTTGAAGCTTCTACTTCTTTTAAAGGCAAAGAGAGAAGAGAAATAATGCTATCAGTCTGTAGAAAACCTCAGAGAAACTCTGTCAATATTTTATATTGCTTCTGATTTTTAAATACTACTTTTAAGTGAATGCAGGAGTATTTATTGCATTTATTTAGACACAGTAAGCAATGTATCTGTTGATTCTTACATTTAATGCTTGTTACAGGAGGAGTCTTCTATACATTTCATATCTGAGCTATTTCCCTGCTGTGATCATCTAATACATTCACTTCTCCAGAAACAGCAAAATGCTCCAGGAATTACATGTTCTTGTTCTGGAGAGTGTTTAGGTATGGTTAGACTTAAAATACTCAAGGAAGCCAGTCAGGGGTTCCAAAGAGCTGCTGATATATCAAGGTTTTTTCCTTGCTTTGAAGAGTTTTCTTTCCTTTTCTTTTTAGGACTAAAATCATGACTGTGTTAATACAGCCCACAGAACGCTGAAGTATATAAACTGCATAACCTGTGAGTTTGATCAGGAAAACATTTTATTTCAGATAAGGAATTTCTTCCTTTCCTCCATATCTTCTTCCCTGTTTTGTGATGGATGACCTTACACCCTCCAAGGTAGGTAGTATATACATTGTGGCTTCCAAATCTTTCAGTAAGGACTGGAATCTTTGACAGCTGGGTTAAGTTTGCTTCAACAGTTTGCTTCAACAAATTCTTCCTTCATATCCAAACACATGCATGCACACACTCCATGCTTTGGGCATGCTGCTACCACCATGTATGCACACACACCTCATTTTGGGCATTGCTCCTTACCTGAGAAATACTGGAGTAGTATGAGATGGAGTGTAGAGTGGTATGGGTTTGGTGAGGAGAGGAAAGGTGTCCTGAGCAGACAGTGCCTCTGCTCACTATTCCTTTCTCTCAGAACATGAACTTTGTCAATTGTTATGACTGCTGGCATTCTATTAGAAAGGCTAAATTTAAATCCTTGACATTTCAGTGGTTTTAAAAATTGCACTTCTAGAAGATATTGTCCCTCTGACTCTTCAGTTTGAAGCCTTAACTCCAATCATAAACATGTTTTTATGGGGTGTTTCTGTACAATAACACCTTGTCATTGTACAAACGTATGATTTAGAGATGTCTTAAATGTACACTAGAAATAAATCTTTCTTCCTTTCTTCCTTTCTTCCTTACTTCCTTTCTTCCTCCCTTTCTCTCCTTTTCTGTCCCTTTCTCTCTCTTTCTTTTGTTTCTTTCTTTTTCAATAGCACCTACAAATTTAGAGTACTGAAGGGGAAAAACAAATTTAAATTACCAAAAGAGAAGAGAAATTGCTAGGCCATCATGCTACTGGATTTTTTTTTTTAGCCAAAAGGCTTCAATTTTTTAGGTGTTTGCTGATGTGAAATGGTCCATCAAAGGACCAGTATCTCAGTAATAAACTTGTTAAACCTAAATTGAATGGCATGTCCTTTTCATTTCATATTCAGTTAAGCTTGAGATCATCAGGAACTTTTCTAGAAAACCCTCCAGGCAGTTGACTAAATTAAAGAAGGGAATTACTCACAGGCTTAGAAGACAAGTAGGGATATCAGCAATGAAGGATATGCGTAAAGCTGTCTCTCTCTGCATAATAATTTTACTGCCTGGCTTGATGTATCATAACATTTGAGATATATTACCCAACGTAAGTAACACAGTGCACCATTAAACACATTATGTTGTAAATAATTAAGATGTATAATGTTAAAACTTTGGGTAGAATGTAATTACTGTACTCCATGAAAAATCAATGGATACTCCAGCAATGTAAGTAAACATTAAAAACAGAGTTTCATGAACATGCAGAGTTGGCAACTGTTTTATGAATGTGTTTGAGAAGCTATTTTTTGCATTGGTCTGATGAGACTGAGTGGCTCATATGCAGAAATTAATTGTCCAGAATTTTCTGCCTTGAAGATTTGCTCTTCGTTTGAGTAACAAGGGATGCTTCCTACTTCAGTCAGCAGCAGCACAATGCAGAGATCTATACCTGAGTCAAATGTTTGGTGCTTGACAGGACTGAGCATCCTTCACAGCTTGCACCCCACTGCACCCCACAGCTCTCTTGCTACTTTAAAGCATGAGGTAGGCTTACTCCTGTACTTCAAAAAGAGACATATCGTACTTAGACTGGTGGTATGGTGTGAGCACAGGTGAGGAATGAATAGCGTACAATTTTTATTCTGTTCTAAAGAACTGAGAGTTCAAGAAATTAAATTTGCAGAAAGCTGTCAAGATAATTCAGTTGAACCAAACAAGGTGATATAACTGAAATACGAATTTAACATGTAGTTCTAGCCAAATCTTCAGGCAGAGTTATGCTAGGAATTTGTATGACTGGATTACATATTAGGCCCTGTCTAGGAATAGGCACTTTGCACGCCTATATAAAGCAACAGGTATGTTGAAGGTGAAATTCTGGCTCTACAATTACATTTGATGAGAGAAATGTTTCAAATTTTTTATAGTGGATCTGTTAGATTTGTCTTACAATAAGTTTTAAAAAAGAAAAGGCAAGTAACGCCAACATGCTGACCTGTACATCAATTTAGCTATCAATTCTGCTATCAAGCCCTTGCTGAGTCCCAGGGAAGTGTTCTAGAGGAAGCAGAAGGTATTGCAGACAGCTCATCCATGAAGACTCCTTTAGAGTACCATGATCTTGAATGGTCCTCCAATGCACTGAGAAAATGAATAATTCCATATCCGGTACTCCATGGCATTCAGTTACCCTAGACTCCATGCTGATGTGAAATCAGAACAAATCCCTTTATGCGTCTTGCTGCAGGATGTCTTCTTTTCAAGGCTTCATACTTGGGAAATTGCATTGCCTGTGCAACCTATTAGTAGTTGGGCAACAGAGATTTTCAGGACACACTGGAATGCTCTCCTCATCTGCTTGCCATCTGATTCAGTTGTTTTACTTTGTTTTTAATTATGGGTTTTTTTCCCCAGCATTGCTGTTTGGAGATTTACACTACTGTGTCTAATAGAGCCATGGCAACAGGTGTTGTAAAGATTAATCAGATAAAAGACACATTTAGTGTTCATTCTTATATGCAATTCCATTAAAATGAATAACTCCAATAAGCACCTGGCAGGCATGTTTCAGCATTTGTGTAATATGCCAGAAGTACAGTGTTCTGCTAGAGGATAGTATATTTCAAGCCCAGGTGATTAATTCTTTTTTTCAGACTTTGAAGGAATTAACTGTTGCTCTGCCATTTAGAAGGCTCTGAAAAAGAGACTTTAAATGCAGTTTTACATAAGAAGTTCTGCAGCCCCCATAATTTGAGTACTTTGCAGTTGTCTATTAAAAGGATACTTCTCAGCTATCATGGGATATTCAACCCCTTTTGCAACCCATTTATTTCAGGAGAGAAGTGCAAGGGAGGAATTTGGCTGGGTTTAGGTAAGTGATTGTTTCTTTAATGGAAGATATTTTCACAAAAGTGTCCATTTGTGTTTCCAAGACACAATGGGAGTAGTATTTTGCTCTCTGATTGTTAGGGGTTGTTTCATGGTCAGATAGTTGCATCAACTGGCTTCTTTGGATGGTCTCATTGACAGTCCTGATTTGCAAGTATACATGAACATTTATACTTTTCGAGGCCTCAGTATTGTCCTCTATTTTTTCTTCTGTCTGCGAATAGGTGATTAATATAGAGCTCTAAAATACTTTATAGAAGAAAGAACACCTGTTGCCAACATCCCCAAAATAAAAAATATTCTTGTAATCTCTCTTTTATTTTTTTATGCATAAGTGGTTTCCCCTTCCTCCAGTTGATTCTAATTTTATTTCAACTGGCTAAAGAAATGACGATTGACGTTAATGTTTCTTCATACAATTATTCTGTGATCACTGAGATTCTGAAGGAGAGATGGAAGCTCATGTCAATGGACTTTATAGCTTTATTTCACAGCTTTATAATACTGTAACCTTGATGCTAATATTCAGCTTGAGCTTTGTAGCATTCAACCTTTCAAGTTGCTCACAACAGAATTACTTTGATTTTGTTTAATAAAGACAAACATATCTTTCATTAGCCTTTGAGAGCACGAGTCTGTGGACTGTTTTTTTTTAATCATTGAATTTTGTGACTTTCTTGTCCTTTTATCTTTCCTTCTTTAATTTTATTGACACAAAGTCTGAGTATATTTTTAAAAGTTGCATCTTGTGAGCCCTACACTTAATCTAGAGTAAGAAAAAAACCAGTTTTATTAACATTAGACATTCTGAGATCATTTGAGTGACATTTGATTCTGAACGTGCATGTTCATGTATGAACACAGTTTTAATTGAGTTATTAACTAAAATTATCAATTAATCTTGAACTAAGAAATAGACTTGGGACAGTGTACAGATCTTACTCTAGTGCAGCATCGTGTTTTGGGCACAGAAATGTATTTGTTATATGGTAGATTCCTGGTGTAATCTGAAGTTATGAGCCTAGGTTTCTTAAGAAAGAAAGAGGAAAGTATGACCAAATTTTAAAAGAACAAATAACCCCCATCTCAAGGATGTGAATCTTTTAATGACAATATTCTTTTGGTGCAATTAATTTTAAGATGTTTCATATAGGTATTTTTGGTAATATTGTGCATTTTACAGAACTTAACCAAGACACCTGAAGTGTGGCAGGCCAGATGAGGGTCTCCTCTTTTGCTTCCCTTTAAAGGGGTAATGGGCAATATGGTCTCTGGGGAGAGAAAGGCAATATATGTTTATCTGTGGAAACAAATACTCCTAAATGGATATCTTCGTGTCTCTTGCCACCTCTTGTCTACTTTCCCTGTTAGGATGGGGACTCTGAGAATGAGTTTGCTGCCTGTCATATGCACGGGTGTCACCTTGCACAACCAGAGGCTCTTTCCTCATAGCTCCCAGGCACAGATGGGGTTCTTAATGCAGCAAAACTTTGTTATTTTTTAAGCTGCTTGATGAAAATGGGAAGATATCAAAAGAGACTGTTCAATTCAGTGCTCATATCAGGCCAATGTCTGAAACCATTAAAAAAAAAAAAGAAAAAGATACTCTCTTTCAGATGCTGAAGTTGTTCTTTGATGTGGTTAAAGAATTAGTTTTTTTGACAGGGAGGGTGTCTGAGCATTGGAACGAATTGTCATTGGAAATGAAGTTATTTAAGTCAAGACTTGATATTTGAGTAGAAGATATTTTCATCTTCAGACATTGGCTAGGATGCTGGTTTGGAAGGTTGGGAAAAATATGTTGTGGACTGCAGAAGTGACAAGTCACACATGGACACTCATAGTGTGACTATCATACATGAGTAAAGCCAGTGGTTGTTTGTAGAAGAGACATATTTGAAATTTCCACAGCTTGCACTTCCCAACACACTATGGTCATAAATCCCAAACTGTCCAATTAACTCAGAAGTCCCAGGAGACTTGTGACAGCCTTTTAATAAAACAATAACTTTTTTACTTCCTTTTGTGCAGGTGCAGCTTGTAGTATAGTATTTAGTATGAATAGATCTCAAGGAAGTGCTCCTTTCTGTAACACTGTGTGAATTTGGGATGAGTTTGGGATTGGTTTAATTTCATTTGGTTGTTATAGCTGACAGGGGAGAATTGTATTTCTGTAGGTCTCTGAAGTCAAGAATGTTATGTAAAACACAGTCAGCTAATAATATTCACATTTTAGAGAATCTATTTGTAGGAGGCCACCGAATATATAAAACTTTGTTTTTCAGCCCAGTTTGGCAACTTAAACTTCAATACACAGAACCAGAGACCTACGAGTCAGCCTAACTGAGAGGGGAGTTGCATGTTTCTGTCAGTTCAGATGCTTTTATTCATGCAAGCTGGGGTGAATTTCAGTATGTTTCAGTTGCATAACTGGAAATGTTTGTAAATTGGAATGCTGTTGGAGCAATCAGCTAATGAGGCAAAAACAATTTCTGACCAAGTTTTCATATATTAATTTATTTTCTGCTCGCAGCTAAGTGCTCTACATGTATTCCTTATTATTTATAAAATCTATCATGCCTTAAGCACCACAGTGAAGAGTAAAGTGCTGTAAAGGCTCGAGCTATGAAATTGATAGTATAAATTAGCAGCAGACATATCATATCATGACATGGTTGTTATGGGATACGAGGCTTGACTTAATTCACATAAAAGTCATAAATATCCATGGTTTTGCTGAAGACTAGGATTAGGGACTGCAATGTGCCTTGGACCTGAGGGGATCTGAGAGTTTTTTTGGATAGTGTTAATAAACTGTGTCTCTTGGGGGAGGGTGTTTGAATGCAGTGGAATGCTCTCCTTAACAGTGGCAATTTTGAACCTTACAAGATGTGGAAAGCCTCATGTCTCTTAAGTAAAATGGAAAAGTCATTCTTGTTAAAAGCCTGCCTTATTGCTAAGCATAATGTACTGTGGAAATGGAAATCTGCATGTGGATTAGGCAGATGATTGGTACAATGCAATGAATCCATTTGAGAATTTAGAGAGGATTTTATGCTGTTCAAAGGATATGAAGGGTACTTGATGGAATTTGGCTCTGATTTCTATGGTTTCCACAATTATTGGTATGTTAAGCACAGTGCTCTTTCTCTAGTGCAATATAATATGCTTTTTAAATGTTTGATTGGATATACTTGTATCTCTTACATATAATTTCCTCTCCTTTCTTGCCTAGCAAAATTAATTTAATTGAACTAGAACAAATACACTGCAGATTCTTCTTCTAGTATATGATTCATGCTATTTTAAAGGGAAACATAATTTTTCTCACACCCTTACAAGAATACTTCGAAGCAAAATTTAGAAAAAAATATAGAAAGCACCTCCAAGCCAAGCATTGATTCATTTAACTGCAGCCAGCCTCTGCAAGGTATGTGTGTACTATTGATGCTACTTCCAAACTATATCAGAAGTGAGCTTTGTAGCCTGTCTTCCTAGGTTTTTTTTGCAAAACCTTTCTTCCTACCAGACACTGTTTAGGCTAAACCTAAGACCAGACTTTCAACTTGAATGTGGCCAAGTCCTGTATTGTTGGTGGCATATCCCTTATAATAGATGTTTGCCAACACTGAATAAGTTATTGGGATGTAGAGTCCTTATTTGAGGCAATGAGTATACCTCTGAGAAACCAGTTTTCACTGAAACTGTCAAACACAGAACAACTGTATTTCAGGGAGGAGAGAGAATTAGTTTTTGGTCTAAAATTGCAGTTAGAAATACGGATTATAGCACAACCCTAGTCAGAGGCATACTGCTGGCTCAAGTGAGTGTTGAGGCTCAAAAAAATGCACATTTTCAAATGACAGTTCCCTTCCCCCCACAGATTCTAGGAGTCTAGGAGGTAAGAAGATAAAGAAGCTTATTTGCATTTCTTTTTCTGTCAAAAATTGCTAGAAGTCTTCTCTCAGTTCTTAGAGATCAGTAAAGATTAACGAGAAAAGTCAATATGAAAACTGCAAGTGTCACCTTCCAGCCCTGAAGTGATTAGCTATATCTTCATTACAGTTACTTTATTTGAGATTATTTTTGCTGTTTCCATAATGCCTCAGTCACTCAATTTTAGATGCAGTAACTAACTAAATGCTGGAACCATGAATTCTCAGTGTCTTTTGAGCTAGAGATTTTCAGGGATTTTACAGTGAAACAACCTCATAGTTACAGCTAAATTGATTAGATCAAAATGGACTTACGGGCAATAGGGTTGCAAAAACTACTTGCTGAGTCACCCTGTGGTCCCCTTAAAAAGGAAATGTGGAAAGCATGCTCTAAAGGCTAATAAAAATTGCAGTGCGAACATTCCAAGCACAGAATGAATGACTTTACAAACAGGTTTATAGCATAACTGGAATTTCCAGGCCATAAAATCAACACTTAACAAACCTTTTTAAAACTTGTTAGGTGTGTTTCAGTGTGCAAACACCTGGGGTAGAGTTTCATGGCATAAAATTATATTTTCTTCTGAAGCTGCTCATCCTACAAATCATTTCAGTACCCAAATGAGCAGTCTCCATCAATCTTACTATTCTGTTTCACAACATAGTTTACTTTCACAATTCACTTTTCATTCACAAGTTGCCAGAGTTGCTCAGTGCCTCTGACGTGGCTGGTGCTAATGAGAAGCACCACAAGGAACAAGGTAGAAATGAGTTAATGAACACAGAATTTAAGGAAATTGTACTCTTCAGTGTGGAAAAATGCAGGTAACTTGGCAGTATGATTGGCTTGTTTGTATTTTATAAGATCATCTCACGTGCCATCAACCAGTGACATAACTTGTGCTGTCTCCCTGATTAATGGAATCAAATATAGACAAGGAAAAAATACTCAATTCTCAATTCTCTGATTTTGAGTAGTTTATAATTGCTAAGTCAGTGAAAGTATTTGGAGTGGAGCAGAGGATGTGAGAAGTTTATAACTAGGAATATTTTGATAACAAGGAATATTAGAGATGTGGCAAGATACAGATGGTTGTTAGAGTGCTTGGATGCGGAAGTCAAAGAATGGGATTTATCAACATCATACATCAAGAAATTATAAGAGCTAGAGCATGGGGAGCACAAGTGAGGAACTAGAGGAAGGAGAGTCAGGGAGTAGGCAATGTATGAAAGGATGACTTGGTAGCACAAGCAGTAAATAGAGATGGTGAGAAGTTGGTCTTTGAGCTTGAGCTGGTCTGAGAGATTGAGGGGTGTGTAGATAGGAAGAATGTGAAGCTGTAGGTTGGAAGCTTGGAGGTAGGTTTAGCTCTAAGGGAGATGCAAAATTCACAAGTAGAGCAAGGAAGAGAAGGAAGATGGCTTGGGAGAAAGATGATGATGACTGGAAAAGGACATTGAAGAGTAGCTGTGGATGGATATTGGTGTATTGGTATTTTTCCTGGCTTTGAGTGAATTTGGCTTGGAAATAGTAGAACTGCTGCCAACCACACTTTTCAGGTCTTCCTCTCTATAGGAAGCACAGTGTTAAAGTTAGCGATGGACTTCTATATTTTGTATCATTACCTGAAGGTCAGTAACTTTAAAAAACAAATAAACATAAACCATTACAAAAATCCCACCCAAGCTTTTAGGTAAAAACCAGTGCCTGTTTTTTTAAGAAAAAGAAGTAAAACCTGGTAGCGATCTTCTTTCAGGTGGTTGTAGAGAGCAATGAGGTCTCCCCTGAGCCTCCTCTTCTCGAGACTAAACAAACTCAGCTCTCGCAGGCGTTCCTTATGAGACATGTTCTCTAGTCCTTTCTTAAACCTTGTTGCCCTTCACTCGACACACTCCAGCATCTCAATGTCCTTTTTAAAGTGAGGGGCCCAGAACTGAACACAGTACTCAGAGTGCACCCTCACCAGTGCTGATATGGGGGGATGATCACTTCCCCAGTCCTGCTGGCTACACTATTTGATACAGGCCAAGATGCCATTGGCCTTCTTGGCCACCTGGGCACACTGCTGGCTCATACTGAGTTGGCTTAGACCAACACCCTCAAGTCCCTTTCTGCTAAACAGGTCTCAAGCCACTCCTCCCCAAGCCTTTAGGTCTGTGTGGTGTTGTTGTAATCCGAGAGCTGGACCTGGCATTTCACTTTATTGAACCTCAGCATTTGTCCTTAGTCCATTGATCAAGTCTGTCCAGGTCTCTCTGTAGAACCTTCCTACCATTGAACAGATCACTATTCTCTCCCAGCTTAGTGTTTTCTTCAAATTTACTGAGGGTGCACTTAATCTCCAAGTCCAGATCATCAATAAGGGTGTTAAATAGAACCAGTCCCAAAACTGAGCCCTGGAGAACACTGCTAACTACAAGATGCCGACTGGATTTAGCTCTGTTCATCACTACTTTCTGGGCCCAGCCATCCAGCCATTTTTTTACCCATCAAAGAGTCCACTCATCCAAGCTGTAAGCAGCCAGTTTTTCTAGGAAGATGCTGTGGGACGTGGTGTCAAAAACTTCACTGACATCCAGATAAACCACATCCACAGCCCTCTCCTCATCCACCAAGCCACAGAAGGAGATCAGGTTGGTCAAGCAGGACCTGCCTTTCATAAATCCATGTTGACTGGGCTTGATTCCCTGGTTGTCCTGCATGTGCTGTGTAATGGCACTCGGGACGATCTCTTCCATAATCTTGTCCAGAACTGAGGTGAGGCTGACAGGCCTATAGTTCCCCAGATCATCCTTCTGACCCTTCTTGTAAATGGGCATTACATTTGCCAATTTCCAGTCAGCTGGAATTTCATCAGTTAACTCAGACTGGGAGTGGTTTGGCAAGATCATTTGCCAGTTCCCTCAGTACTCTGTGTTGTGATGCTGTTTTCATAACTTTCAGATGAATTCGGTCTCAGATTCCTGGTTTCATGAGTATAAAGATGCTTGCAGTAAATAACAGTGAATTACTAGATTTGGGTAACCATGTTATAATTTACAGTGGATCATGATAACGTTGCTACATGTTAGGTCTATCACATAATTGCTTCATTAATTCTTTGTCATGGGATCGGATGCTTTAGATATCAATAGCAGTTTCTAATCAGTTATTTGACCTCAGTTAAGAGAGACAAGTGATCTCTAAATCTTAGTGATTTGAAAAAGACTTGATTTCTTGACTGAAGTTTTGGTTAATATTTGGGCCTCTTTTATTCATCTGCAGAATCTCTTCACAAACACCAGTTTAAAGTATTAGTCATTCAATCATTTTAAAATTAAATTTAAAAGTTTTCAATAAAGTATACTTAACAAATAAGGATTCTCTAATTGTTTTTAATATCTTGTTTCTAAATCCCTAATTGTGATAGGAGTATGATAGGTAAAGCAAATTCAAACACCACTGCAAATGTTTTGTTAGTATTTTGTGCATAGCATGAATCAGTGAAATAAGCCCATAATTGTTGCATTTCCTATATTTGTTCCTGGCTTCCAAATAAAGGGATGTAATAGCACTCCTAAGAGGTCCTGCCAAGTTATCATTCATGGAGATGGTACTGTGTAGTGTAGTGCATGGAATATTGAAACCAAATTATTTTTACTTAAACCTGAGTTAATGTTGGTCACTGTAGCATAAGTTAATACAATTAAATTCTAACAGGCTGATTAAGAAATGCCAGTGTTTTACCAAATTAAGCATACATTACTGCTAGGGCTTCTGCTATATCAACTGAGTTTTCAGAAGTTCTCTATTATGTAGTGTTTGGGAAAACCCTTTAGTAGAAATGCTGTCCATCAGGATATTGCTAGGAATATTATTTACTGAACAGCGCAGATATGACAACTGCAGGCAATAATTATTAATAGAGAAAAGGTTCCCTATTTTGCTATTTAAAATTAAAATAGACATCCCAACTTCCTGTATTTTGAGGTTTTTTTTAATATGATGATGAATGCCACCATCACCATGTGATAAATAAGCACTAGCTGAATACTGTTTCTGCTTTTAGAGTCATATGCATTTGCAGACATCCCTTCTCGACATGTTCAGAGAAGGTCAATTAACAGTAAAAGATGCACTTCTGTGAAGACTCACAAAAAGGAATCCTTGAGAGGTAAAGATATGTTCACACAGGTCACAATAAAACTAACCATAAATGTGTATTTACAAATCAATTGCCCAATGTAATGCTACTGTGCCTTTGGTTTCAGTACTCAACAAGTACCTGGGGCTTCTGAAGACTCTTTTCCTCAAAACATTTTTTCTTTTTTATTCTCTTAATAAGTACTTTTTTTTTTCCCTGCCGGGTCACAGAAGGGAACAGTTGCAGGCAATCTGCAAGACCCGCAGGTCTTATATTTCTACAGTGAGTATCTCTAATTTTGTCTGAACATCATGATGGTTCTTCATGGCTCCATGGTAACTAAGTTTCTGACACACATGCAAGCTATAACAAACTTTCACATCTTGCAGTAAGGTTCCTCATTTCTCACCTGGACTTACAGTGTGGTAGACTGGGGAAAGAGAGGCTGGGAAGCAGGACTGTGGAAAGGGAGCTGGGGGTCCTCGTTGTTGGCAAATTGAATATAAGTCAACAGTTCCCTGGCAGTCAGGAGGGCCAGCCATGGCCTGAGGGGCATCAGGCAAAGCTGGTCGAGGTAGGGGATTGTCCTGCTCTACTCGGCACTGGGGCAGCCTCACCTGGAATATTGTGTGCAGTTTTGGGCATCACAATATAAGAAAGATACTAAGCTATTAGGGAACTTCCAAAGGAGGACAATGAAGATGGTGAAGGGTCTTGAGGGGAAGCCATGTGAGGAGCAGCTGAGGTCACTTGATCTGTTCAGCCTGGGGAAGAAACTTTAGATTGGATATTAGGAAAAGGTTTTTCACCCAGAGAGTGGTTTAGCACTGGAACAGGCTCCCCAGGGAAGTTGTCACAGCACCAAGCCTGGCAGAGTTCAAGAAGCATTTGAACGATGCTCTCAGGCACATGGTGTGATTCTTGGGGTGGTCCTGTGCAAAACCAGGAGTTGGATTTTGATGATCTTGGTGGGTCCCTTCCAACTCAGTTTATCTATGATTCTGTTATGGAATGGGAATGGTAGTCCCCTTTTCTCCAAGTTACACAATTGTATGCATTTTAGCAAATTTTTGTTCTTGCTTATTATAGCTTCTGAGGATAAATCCTTTCATCTAAGTACACCTGAGCTGGTCACCGGGAGTACCTTTTTAAAGTCTGTGGAGAAAAGTGCCTACTTCTCTCCATCGCCTGCAAAGAGAGGTTATACAGTAGCTGCCCTCTATGAAGAACTCTAAAAGCAGCTGTTATAACTTCATTCCTACAAAAACTACAAAGATCTGTGGTATCATAGGCTTAGAGTCACTAGGTGGCAGGCATGGCAGGCATTGCCACCTTTCAACGTAACTGTGAGTGCTAAAATCACCCTATTCCTCACTACTTTTCCTCATTGCTCAGCCTCTTTCCTCACTGGTTTTCAGTAGTGACAGTTGTGAGATTTCAGCAGCATCCCCATCCCCTGGATCTCTCTGTCTCTAGCAGTAGGTCAAGCTTCACACTGGACAGCTTCTGTCCTTTCTGATACTGGATTCTAGGAGTGTCTGAATGCTTCTGCCTTCTTGCCTCTCAGTCTCTAGTAACCTCATTCCTTGTCTTTCTGTAGTTCACTATGATACCAGGAAAAGGACATGTAAGTGTCACTCCAACCTGCTCACGGCCAACTGGAATGTCAATCATGTTGTCCCACCAAGGTTAAATAGTACTCAGCTTGTTGCATTTCTTTCTTTTCCTTCTCTGGTGAGTAGCTCTTGAAGGGCAGAACCAAACCACCACCTGCTTGTCCCTTCACTGTTCTCAACATCTTGGTAATTTTGCCAGTGTGTATTAGAGAATTTCCTCTGAATGCTTTTTAAGCTTTGAGTCAATGGAGCAGGTTGCTTGTTACACTTTATGCTTAGGCCTAATCCCTATTTTTTCACACTATTTTCCCCCCTCAATATTGTCTATGTTTTAAATCAGTGCATTTAGTTCAAAACAATCAAAACCACCAGATGGCATTAATTTCTAGATATGGAATCCAGTTTCTAAGGTAAAGTTAAGACATGCAGATCTGGTTCATCTAACCATCTGTTATTCAGTGTGGGAACAAAGCCTTCCTCATATTCATTATCTTCAACCATGACTACTACCCAGTCTCACAGCTGTCTTCACATTGCTGCATCTCTCCTCTCTCCTAACCTTTGTTAGGAGACCACATCCTTCAGTTCTGTTTTATCATTTTAGCACAGTACTCATTAGAGAAGTTTTTTAGCAAATCCATCTCACATTATGCTGTTTCAGTAGGTCTTCATCTTTGCATCTTGCTGAATCACCACAGTATTTGACAGGGTTGGCTACTGAAAATGTCATTCATCACAAACCAAATGGCAGGGTGCCATTTTTGGGACAAAGTCTAGGCTTTTTCTGGTGATTGAAATACTGCCACAACAAACATTCTGATTGGTAGACAATACTGATGATCTCGAAGATTTATGTATCTTCTGAACAACGTTTCTCAAAGAGACAAAAATGTTCAATGCCTACACTTTTTCCTACCCAGCATTTTCCTGCAATGTTTTAGTGTTCTGAAAATAGTAAACACTTCATGTTGCCAGCAGCTGAGTGCTATGATTGGACTTTTAGCATATAAATGCAACATATACTTGAAGGCCTCTTTTCTCTTGCGGTGTCAGTGCATAAACTGTATGGAGTTGCAGTTTTATTCCAGTGTGGGCAGGGATCACACAACCACCATAGCAGCAAAATACATGAATTTGCTTACAATGCTAAGCTGACAGTCTCCTTGGCAGTCTGCTTATATTGGCACTTCCTAATGTTTGGTCCATATAAGAAAAATGCATCTTCTCCCTAAGATTTCAGAATTGCACTGTCTGAGATGCTGGTTTTGTTTTATTTCTGGGGGAAGTTGAGGAGAGATTGGAGGTATCCTACTCTGCCTGTACTTTTCAGATGGCATTGCTGCTGCTTCCTTGTCTCTTATGAGAGAAAGAAATTCTAAAAGTCCTGTTTTGTTGCCAATAATGTGACTGACGCATCCTATACTTTCCACCACTTCCCTAATTTGTAGCCTGTTGGAATGACTAAGCAAAAGGTAGGGTTTTTTTATTTTATTTTTCTTCTATGAGTACTGTAATTTCAGGAGGGCTAATGCATTTCTGTGTCAGAAGTGGTGGCAGATCTCGAGTCTCAGGAGGAATATTATTTCATGGTCCATGTGGTTTGCAAAACAGCTGCCAATAAAAGCGTTATTGTTTGTATGTGACCTGTACGTGCAACAAGAGACTCTGTCACACAACATCTTCAACCCAAGCAGACAAAGGACAGGAGAAGAAAGAGGTACAAAATGTATTATGTGATCAAAATCTCACAGAGTTTGGAAGAGACAGACTGTCTAGGTTCCAGATTATTAACGCTCCTTTAGTTGCAGAGAAATCCTTAGGGAAAATAAAGAAAATAGTCTACGCAAGACGCAACCACAACTTGCTTGGTAATTGCAGCCCAGGTTCTACTACAGAAAAGATAAGATAGTTCAGAAAGAGGTTTATTGGCAGTGCCCTTTGTGGATTAGCCTTCGATAGATGTGCTGTTGCTGTTAACAAGTGGGGTTCTGTGTGTCAAGAAGTGATGTCTGTTTTGTATATTGCTTTGTAAAACCCTTTGTGACACTGCAAAGGGAAAAGAGAAAAGTGATAGACATGGTAAGGTGCTACCGGGGTTAAATATAATGCTTCTGTAGCACAATAAAAACCATAAAGGAAAGGTGTTAAAATGAGGTGGAATCTCCTGAGGTTATTTCATCCTTATCTCTGAAGCAATCTGCACTATATAATTTTCCTAATTGCTTTTTTTGGCAGAAGATGATAGCCTCTGTGTATTCTAGTTCAAGGAGATTTTTCTGTCCTCAGTATGGGTCTAGGTTTTATTTCTTTCAAACTGAACAGATATTCCTAAAGGAAAACAAAATTGGACAGATTTGTTTCTATCAGCACTTTGTTATTGGCAAAATGAAGGAATGGTATGTTCCAGAAACATTTTGTTTGGCTGAAGACTGGAAAGGTGAGTAGCATTACTCTAGAAGAAATAAAAATTTCTTTGCCTTGTGTGTTTATGCCAGCAGTAGCCGCTGAGTCCACAAGCATCAATTCTTTGTTGCCGAACATAACACAATTACCAAAATGAGCATGAATTAGGCGGTCTGGACTGTACTTCAGCAAATGATTTTCAAATTTATTTTGTCCCTTATTTAGGAATTGATGCTTTTCAAAAATTTAGCCCAATTTTCTGCAATTAAGGCTCATTCCAGAGCAGGAAGCTACTGTCTTTGAGAGGACAACATCCTTAAGATCATTTCCAGTAACTTCCAAAGAAAGCAACAATGCTCTCTCATGAAGTTAGCAGTCAACACCAAATTTGGGAAAAAATAAGGTGGTTGATGATAGGTCTGCCCATTCAGAAGAACTGAGACAGCTGGGAGGAACACGTTGGTGTGGTCCTTAAAAATTCTACAAGAACAGCTTCAAAGTACCGATCCTGGAAAGGAAGAACCTTCTGCAACATCACAGGCTGGAAGGTCTGCTGTAAAGAATTTGGAGTTGTAGATAGACAGGCTGAATGTAGGTAGGCAAGCTGAATGAGAGTCATCAGGGTGCCTTGGCAGCTGAGAAGGCCAACAATATCTGGAGCTTCAGTCAGAAGACTGAAGGAATGGATTACTCCCCCTTTACCGAGCTCCTGTTAGTTCAGCTCTACCAGAATTAAGCACCAGAATTCAGTTTTGGGCCACTTAGCACAAGCAAGACACAAACCGGAGGAAACTCAGCAGAGGACCATCACGCAGTCAGAGGGCCGGTGGAAATGCCTTTTCAGGAAAGGCTCAGTGACCGGGTGGAAGAGCTCTTCTGAAGAAGTGGGTTTTGGAGAGACCTAATAGAACCCTTCTTCAATAACTAGGAGGAGATCATTGAGAAGATGGATTCTGACTCTTCATAGTGGTGCATGGTTAGAGACTGAGAGGTAAGAGAAATAAATGGAAGCATGAGAGAGTCCATCTGGATAGAAGGAAATCTTCTTTTATTGTGATGATGATTAACAGCGGACCAGACTTCCCAGTGAGGTTGTGTAGTCTCTGCCTTGTGAGGTTATGACTGGATAGAGCTCTAAGCAGCTTGCCTGATCTAATAGTTAGACCTGCTTTGAGCAGCAGGTTGAACTGAATAACCTCCTTAGGTCCCTTCCAACCTAATTTATTTTGTGTTTCCATGATACATTTCAGCATTGACCTTAGTGGAAAAAAACTGTCCATGTACTTTAAACAACCTCAACAGGAAATGGAGTCAGGGTTTCTAGCACTGATGAATGGGACATTACTTGGAAAAAAGGAATGTGCAGTTATTTCTGTGGTTGGTTTTCTGAATGTGAATCATCTTTGTGTAAGGTTTTCACTCAAACCTAATCCAAAAGGGGTGAAATATTGCTTGGCATTTTTCCTTATTAAGCCTGCCAGCTTTTGAACACCTAGTTGAGAAAACACAAGCCCAATACTAAATTATCTAAATTTAAGAAATGAAAAGCTTTTGAGAGAGTGAATGCAAGACCCACAGAAATGATTGCTAAACCAATTTCCATTTGTCATAAAGTGAGGTGGGTAATGATAGCAGAACTCCATCAAGGCTGAGAGACAATAGAATGTAACAGAGAAGGTCTAAGTTGATTATGTTGGATGATAAGGCTTATTCTGGAACTGTGTGCTGACACCAGCAGACATGACTAGAGCGCATGACAAACTCTCACTGGAAGTGGAAAAATAAAAGCAACCCAAAAACTAAGGGTTGCTCCTACCAAATGGACCTTATATTTCACGATATGCAAATGTTTCCTCCATTATGGAAAAATTCTTTCCCAAGATTTGCATTGCACAGCTGATCGTCTTTGAGGAGAGACAGCTGTACTGAGGGTAACACAATTTATGTGTCTTTTAATTTTGGGTCTGAATTTGGCCATGAAAATAACTGTGGATTTCAGGGGAAGGTTAGGAAGCAGGGTGAGTGAACAGAGGTATGTACAACCCTGTGAAAGATGTAGCACCTCTTATAATTACCTCAATGTAATATTTGTAATTTTTGCATCTTCAAGAATTACTATCTTAATTTAGGCAAATATAAACAGTGGCTGTTCTTAGTCCTAACCAGTTTTTAGCTGGAGGAAAATATGTTTCAAAACATATTAGCTAGTTTTTTGTTATAAGATCAGTACATCTTTTTTTAGCAAGAAGTTGCATGGCCATTGGGCAAATATCTCTTTAAAATTCTTTTGTGTGACTTCAGAATCGTTAACCTTACTTTATTTGCATTGAAAGTAGAAAAGAAATGTTTCTTGGAATCCAGGAAGACATAGGAAAGCTAGAGCTGCATTTTAATCCTTTTCTGAAGTACTAAATTTCAGATGTTTCCTGCATGTGTTTAGTTTAGAATGTCTTGATTTTCTGTTTATGCTAGCCAAGTGAGATGTAAATAGCATCACATGGCAAAAAAACTTTCCCAACGTGCCCCCTTCCAAGATAAATGAGAATATTGTAATAAATGATAGCATGGATCACATTTCTCTACAGTCTTAGATTTTTCTTATCAATGGGTTCTTGCTCTTAACAGGGAGAAAACCAGGAAGATGTACCATAGCTTTTAGACATTTGAAGTTTTTCTCTAAAGCTTGTTGAAGGCATTGATTGACTTCAGGGTAATGTAGATACCTGTATATCAGACCAATATTTGTGTTTCTCAGAATGAGGGGTCATAATCTAAGATAGCTGCATGAAATGGAGATGATTGTTCTCTGAAATTCAGAGCAGACAAAGAAATTGAAAGGTTGGCCTGCCTATGAGAGGCTGTGAACCCAAGCCAAACCTGCAGTTTTGTCTTTGGAGTCAACTTGTGTTCAGAGTAATACTTGTACAAGTAGTGGTGTATTCACTCACATTCACATCGCCTGACATGTTTTAAGCACTGCAGTGCCAAGGACAAAGGCACCAGTTAAACCAGGGCAAATGCACAAACTCATGATACTTGAGAATAGAGAGAGTGAGGGATTGAAGAACTTTCTAACTTTCAGCTGTGCCTGTCAATAAAAGAGCTGAGCACAAAGGCCAGCTGCCATGGCAGAGCTCACATTTACACTGATAAACTGTCTGTTAATATGAACATTCATCTTTTTAGGCATTGCTTATTTACAGCATTTTGTCTGTGATCCTAGTCTATCATTGCAGTGTGACTGTTGATTTAGCTGAATGCTGACGACAAATCCTCTGTCATTTTCAACTCCTATTCATCTGGTTTTAATTAGGGTAGCTCCAGGATTTATTATCTCATAGTGGCTGTAGTTTGCAGGGAAAATTGTGTTGTGTTACTGTGCGACAATGCCATTCAAATGGTGTTGACTTTTATTCAATTCCACTCCTTTTCTCCATCCAACAGTAATGAATTTAAAGGTGGCAGGGATCCCTCTAGAAGCTTCATTAACATTTATAACTGATCATACAGATGAAAAATAGAAAGGGACAAAATGAGTCTTCCATAACTGATCATTTTCCTGTGGCTTCCCTCTCTGTTCTTTTTATTATATTGTTGCCCTTTTTTTCTTTTTTTCTCTTTTTATCTCATTTTTCTTTTTAGTATATGAGTTGCTTAATCTGATCAAGTTAAATTTTCTTCACATTTGACTTGGAATAATTAAAAATAATTCTCATATTTTTCCTAAAAAATACCAATAATTTTGGAATCTTCTGTCTGTGGTCACTCATAGAGTTTTCTAATTGCCAAGTGATTTTTTTGGATGCAAGTGAGATTCTTTGGTTCTGCAAGTGAGAAATCACCTTGAAAATACATGTAGCATAGCAAACTAAGAGATGTGACTGAAAACATGTTGATAGCCTTTTATAAGTATTTATGTGTACTGAAAATTTAACTCCAAATCTAACTTCTGAGGCAAACAACAAGGGTGGAATTTTTTACAGGGTCAGTATAATGAACACCCATTTGCTTCCATGTCCAGTGTTAGATCACTTCAGAATAAATACATAGTAACTCCAAGAAAGCAGAAAAAGTGCAGTGAATTCAGGCTACACTGATGTAGTTTGGAGCAGAATTAGGCGTTTCAGGATATCATTTGAAGTGGTACAGAGCTGGGTGTGTTGAGAATTTGGTTGCATAGGTCTAGTCTGCCTGAAACCCCTGTATGACCATTTGTAGCTGTGGAAGAGAAAATTCCTGCTGTATTTCTTTCTCCTAAATGATAAGCTTGGTCTTCATCTTGCCCACATTCTGGGCTTCAAGGTCCTGTGAAGTGCAAAGTTGCATGAGCCTGAGGATACACCTATGGAAATGTGAGTTACAGCCCCAAAGAGTTTGAGCGTTGGTGTAGTGCATGCATCAGAAAGAGGTTGAGAATCAGGCTAATTGGTTACTCTGCCTCCCCATCCTCCTGATGGTGGGTAGTTCACATGTAGCAGTAAGTACAGACAAAATGGTTTGGAATTGTTTCCCTGGGTAGCAGAGATGCCCTTGATTACTTCTCCAGCTACAGCTTTAGGAAGACCTAGATCTTCACCTGGCTAGATACTATGGGAGTCACAGCCCGGACCTCAAGCAGCAGAAGCATTTCTGAACTTTTGCTTTCTGAGTACATAATTGTCCCTCCAGCCCTCACAAACTGTTCAAAATTGCTTTTTACTTCCCAAGTCTCATTAATGTGATACCTGGAGAACAAGTTAGTTGTCTGATGAAGAGAAAGTAGGCTGTGCTGTTAGATGATTTTAGCATATAACCATGCCAGGTATGATAACGAACACTGCACAGGAGCATAGTGCTCTATGTGTGATGTTTTCTCTAGGGAAATCTTCCTTTTTGGCCCCTTTTCCTTCATAGAAGGAAACATAGAAGTAGAACAGCATAGTTGCATTGTAGTAATTTTCAACTAAAAATTCTGGGTTGGAAAAAAGGGAGTAAAATTCTTAATCATGCTGAATGGTGTTTGCCCTGTTTGTTTCTGTCCCAAGTGGGAGTGAAGTGTGAAGTTTCCTCACTTTCTACTGGGGGTGAAAAGATAACAGCATTAAGTGGAGGTGGAATCCTCTCTGGAGTGAAGTGGGAGACCACCTGATGTTGAGCACAACAGGGGTGGATGTGCCATCTCCCATAGAAACTGTAAAGACTTTTACAGGATTAATTCTGAAGTGTGTAGGATGGAGACTGTCTCCTGTAACATTAGTCATCTACCCAGTGTTGAGACTTAAACTCTAAAGCAGCACATGTACCCTAAGAAGTTGGGACTTGCTTGACATCTATTTCAGAGAGGATACTGATCACACTTGGTATGTTTAAACACTTTCCAGGTGCAGCTACTAGCTCTGAACATTCATGACTGCTGAGACAAGAACTGTGCACATAGCATTTTCTGATGTGCCTGATTTATTATTTTTTTAGGGCTTTTAGTATGGACATCTAGAGGATCAAAACTGTGGGACACATTGCAAGACCCCAACCTCTTAGATATGGCTGCAGTAGCTATCTGCACCTCCACAAAAAGGGGTAGTGTCCCCCTACTTCAGAGTAGCATTATGAAAATGAACACATTATAAATTTCTAAGATTCAATACTCCTTGAAAATAGGAACAGTGAATTGTCTATCCAGTTATACACAATAGCTAGGTCTCCCATAATGTGAATAACTAACCATATCACTAGAAGCACAACATGGTTCTTCACAAAAGGATGGGAAGACAGTTTCTGTAGAGGAATGGGATGGGAAAAGGAAAAAGTTCTGTCTTTAGGCAGAAGAGTATATGTATGGGGATGGATAAAGATTACTGCTGGAGAAGGAGAATAGAATCTGAGGTCCTTGTCACAGGAAGGCTGGGAATGTGTTAATCACCACATGAGATGGAGTCTCCAGCTGTTTTATGTACTTCCGTGGGATGCTCTCCAAGAGACATTTTCCTAGGTTATTTAATCAAATTTGAGAAACATTAATAAACTAGACGAGAGGAGACAGTCTGCTCTGACAGGGAGGTATACTGGCAGTCTTACCAACACTTACTAAATTGAGTCATTCTGCTTAGGCGCCCGAGGTAGGAGTTTAGGTCATCCCACCAGTGGAGCTGGAGAGGTCTATGTAGTTGAGTGAAGCCCCCTGTACTGTTAACTGATAACACATTTTCCTGTAAGTGAATAATGATTGACAGCACTGCCTCTGCTACAAGATACATTCCCCATCTTCTGGTAGTTCCTCTTTATTCTTCACAAATATACTTTAGGTCCTAGACCTCACTGGAACACCCAGGAAGGTAAGCCCAAAATGCATGGGGAGCTGAGGAGGAACTGAAAATGGACCAACTGGCTGGGATGGTAAAAGACAGAGGCAGGAGAAACAGTGCCTCTGAAGGACAGTAGTGAAACCAGGACTGAAAGTCAGAGGTGATGTGGAATAAAGTAGGTGTTGGAGTGTTATTTCCATGAGGATTAAAAGCATTGCAGTGCTGAAAAGTTGTTCACCCAGGTTTTTTTCCTGTTGTTTTGTCACTTGTGAATTTTGTTTCCTTGCCCAGAAAGTCTATATTTATCACTCAGACACCTAAGTTGGATGTGTGAACATAAACAGTGTGATTTTCCCCTGTGGACAGCAGCAACTGTATAAAGGTGTAAATAGCAACACATGTAAGAAGTTATATTAGTTGCCTCATCACTCCAACCCTCCATTTCCCCCACTTGGAGAGCTTTGGCTGAACACTTCCATATGGGAGGTGGATATTACACAAATCCAGCAAAGCTGTTTCCTGTGACCTTGTAAGTGTGAACCGTTGTCTTCAGGCTGTGTCCTAACTGTGAAATCTAGCCTTCCTCAGTTAGCTGTGGGAATGTCAATGTCTCTGGCATGCAGACAAAGAAAGCTAATAGTGGGCCACATCACAGACGCTGTGGCATGAATTCCTCTAAATGAAAGTCAGGAATGACTTAGGCTGCAGTGAGCATGGGAGGGGAAGACAAGTTGCCAAATCTCCCATGCATCTCTGCTCTTTCACATGCCTAACATGCACATCATGTTTTGCCTGTAAAGGACAGATATTGAAGGGAAACCACAAGCCTTCTGCAACATCTGTTCTGTCATGCTAACAATTATTATTCATCACCACTCTATCACCACCTCCGATCAGCTGCAAGGTCAGTAGTATCATTTCCCTTTCTCTTGCTCTCAGATAAGTGACACGGTACTGACAACCAAATGCAACACATTTATTTTGGACTGCTTACAACTTCTGGCAGTTAAGCCAACTTATTTCTGCAGTGACACCCACCTTATGTCACCAGGAGAAAAACCTTCCAAGTTTCTTGTGGGTTTGTTTGTTGTTTGTGGGGGGTTTTAACTACTGAGCAATTTGAGCATGATCCTGACACTAAATTCAGATTATATAAACTAAAATTTATGCTATTACCTTTCACATGTCTAGGACTGTTATCCATTTACTTGAAAAACTGTTTTGTTTCCATCAAATGGCCTTACTAAAAAATAACTTGCATATGGAAAATAGATGCCATTTTACCAGATTGGAGTTGTGCAGGAAAGTTAAATCTATTCTTGCAAAATATCTCTTATTAGTGTTTAAAAGAGAAAATGTGCTGAACTGGGTCTAGGAGAAACATTTAGTGCTTAGGTGTTCTTATTCTGAAGGTTAATTTGTTTAAATGAGTGGGATGTCTGCAAAGAAAGGCATCCTTTTCACAGATGATCATATTGAGTTTTGCCAAGGTGCAATGAATTGTGTGTTTTGAGCTACTGTGCAGCAACTGAATTGCTGATTACATCAGTATTCAGCAGTCTCTGATCTGAGTTCCTGGCTCCAATCACTAAATGACTTAATTTACTGATTTGTTAGTGTGATGGTTTTCGCAGTTGCAGAGAGTAATTTATAAATACCATGTGCTGATCAAGTTTTTGTTTGCTGCACATAGTATTAATTAGCTAATGATTTTGCCAGAAAATATATTCAGGATAGCATACACTCATCCTGACATTCTCATCCTCTGACAAACAGCAATGACAGATTCAACCACCAATGGACTGCGGGTGAGAAATATTCCCCAAGATGGCTTGGCTGCCCTGGCTGTGACTCAAGGAAGCTAAGGTGTCATGGAGAGTTTCAAAGACATAGCATTCTTAGAAAAGGTTAGGTAAAAGAGAAGAGATGGCAGAACCTTGCAGAGATCAGTTTCCAGTGGCTCCAGAGCCAGGGAAAGAAGGCAAGGCCCAACTGAACCTCTGAGCAATACAGATGGAGTCTTGCAGCTCTTCTGTGGATTCCAAACTTCTCATGCTCTGTTGGTTCTTATTGTTATGCTAATATATTGTGTTTTATGTACAACAATTAACATCAAGACATAGGATGGTATGCTCTGAAAGGCTAGGCTGTTCTAATACCACTTAGTCACTAAAAGAGATGGACCTAATACCTGCTCTTTCCAGCTCTTGGCTGCATGCTTCCCTGCCAGTTGGTGGAAAACTCTCCAGTTTTTTGCCAGTTTTAAATTTGTTCATTGAGCTCTTTTAACCACACAGTGAAATGATTCATTGCAGACCTTGTCCCGTGTAAGAGGTGGGCACATATGACTGGGAATGGGACTGGTCCTTTTCAGACTAGCAAGCCATCAGCTGCTGTCAGCCATCCCATGAAACTTTCTATGATTCCCAGGGCTTCTATTCACTGGGGTGTGTGGTGAACCTGGTGCAGCTGGGCAGCACCTGGGTTTGCTGATGTTATAATCTGAGCTGCAACCAGAGGATCATGTTTGAGCACAGCCAACATGAAGCTGGCTGGTTTTACTTATAGATGAGTACAAATCAGTCTTGTGAGACCTTCTTGGCTAAGCAGTCATGGTAGGAATCTGTTGCAGACTGATGGACAGCTAAAAAGGATGGATAGAATATGTTTTGAGTCATCACAACTCGCTCTGACTTCACTAGTGGTGCAAGCTTTTAACTGCAGGATGGATTTAAAAATTTTGTGGTGTGACGATGAAAATCACAGAATAACAGAATGGGTAAGGTTGGAAGGGACCACAGTGGGTCATCTGGTCCAACCTCCCTGCTCAAGCAGGGTCATCCTAGAGTACATGGCACAGGATTGTGTTCAGACTGTTTTTGAATACCTCCAGTGAGGGAGACTCCACAACCTCTCTGAGAAATCTGTTCCAGGCCACCCTCACAGTAAAAAAATCCTTGTTTTTTATTGCGCAGCTTTTCTGTGGAAGAGCAACAAAAATGTATTATTGTAATATTAAGCACTAAATGGCTGCCTATTCATAGAGACATTTATTTCTGTTGTTAGAATAATGATATTGGTCTTCATCTGTATTTTCCAGCCAAACTTTTTACTCCCTGTGGCACGGATGGAGTACCTTTTGCTTTGTGGAGTTTGTTGTTGGCACAGTTTTTCATCTTACACTGGAAGGACATGAATGAATGACTCCTTCTAATTCAGATTGTATTTTTTATTATGTTGGCTTCTGTCTGCTGGCTGCTTGCTCACTTTTACTCTAGCATTCATATTTCCTGTACTTTGTAGTGAGAGATGTGAAAACAAATTCAAATGGTCTTCTCATGACAAGGAGATATGAAAGATCTTCAACACGTGTGTGTTGCTGAACAACCCAGCTAATTTCCTAAGTGGATGTTAATGTCATGGCTGCCCCTGGGACTAGAGGGATCAGGAAGGGCAAAATGCAGAGACAAAAACTTCAGTGCCCTGCTGATGACCCTAGCACTGACCTTTTCTATTGGCTTGAGAAGGAGTCACTCTGTTTTTCGTTCTTTCAGTTTAATTTCTGTTACTGAGAGAACACCCTTATGAAACTGAAACTTTATTTCTGTGTACATTGTCAACACTGATTAACAATGTTTTTACAAAGCATTGAAGAATACAACTGAATTTGTTTGTAACTGAGAGAGTCTTCAGCAAGAGTTGGCAGGCAGATCTGCTCCAAGTCTTCTCAAAAACTTAGGCAAAATTATAGGAAACAGTCTGGATTTTCAGTGCTCTGAATAATACACGGCTTAGGCACACAACTGCACCCTGTGCCACTGTTGGCCCTTTGCCTGATTGTGAATCTAGTGCTAGTGCTAGTCAATAATAAATCAATTAAATATTGATAATTTATATTAATATTGATTGATTTATATTAATAATCAATAAATCAAAATTGGTGCTAGTGAATGTAGTGGTTTGAACCAGGTTTTCCCCCTGAAGGTAAGAAAGTGGTAACCCCCAGGGGGTGGTGACCCTTGGGGTTTGACCCAATCAGCGCTCCTGCAAAATATAAACATACCACAACCAGACTGGAAAAGAAGTAAGTTCTTGTTGTTAGAAGAGGTAGTAGCCATGTTTTAAGCCACGAGGAAGGGGCTCGAAGCCCCTCTGGGGGACCTTGGCCCCCCATCCCCCAGCTGGGGTCATAGAAACTCGGAAACAGTGTTAGACTGGACTGAGGTGTGTGACTTGAGAAGCTGAAGGAGTTTTCTCCACCGTGAGTGGGCAGACGGAGCAGCAGCAGAGACAGCAGCATACAGAGAGCAGTGGCAAAGAGCCAAGCAGATAAGAAGAAGCAGCAGAGCTGCCGAGCAGGAAGACACAGAGATCTCTGATAGAGAGAGACAGAGAGAGAGTTTGGGTAAGAACTGAACAACCAGAACTCCCCAAACTCCTTTGAGACCCCTCTTAAGAGGAGGGGGTGGTGGACTCCCACCTGAGAGGAGTCCTAAAGTGCAGTGTGCACTGCAGAGAGGAGCTAAGAAGCTCAGACTGTCCTGAGAGCTGAGCCAGGACAGCCAAAGGAAGGTGTGTGGAGGCCCCCCCCCCTCCCCGCTGCAGCTTCAGAGAAGCTGGCAGCCATCTTGAGGCAGAGCACAGAAGCTCTGACAAGGGACTTGGATCCCCTGAAGATACCAGACCGTCACGAAGGCTTCTGCACTTCGTTGATATGACCATGGTGGAGCAACCTTTGTCTGGGGTAACGCAGCCCATGGAAAGACCCTTCGCCTGTGTCGAAGGGCCGAGAGAGGCTTGGAGGCCTCCCTCGTGTGTATTGGCAAAAATCCTACAACTGCTGCTTCATGAAAGACACAGAGAACCTACTGCCCTAGAGAGAACTACTGCTCAGAGACTGGAAGGGGGTCTTTTCTTCTTCTTCCCTCCTGGACTTTTATTTGGAAGGGAGAAGAGATTTGACCCATTGTAAGTATTATTGTCATGGTAGAGACAGAGTTAAGATTGTATGTAATGTATTATAATATTTATTTACGTGTACAGTCACTGTAATATATTCCTTTCCCCCATTTGGAGTCTCGTGTGGTGTCTGGAAACCCATCTCACACTGGGTTGAGATGTGGGAGGGGGGCTGGGAATCAGGAATTGGATTTTGGGCTCTAAAACCATGACAGTCAATAATAAATCAATTTGAATAAAAATAATCATGTGATTTTCCTATATAATCAAGAAATATTAAACAGTTTGGAATTTTCCCCCTCCTCTTCCAGTTAATGGCCAAACTCTGCACAAAATTGAGATATAAAAACACATCGTTTAATTTTTGAATGAAAAGTACCCTCCCTGTTGATTCTGCTTTCTAGAAGCTGGATTTTAAAACAAAATTCTCAAGACTTGATACAAATAACATTAGATAAAATGATGTGGTGTTGCTGAGTCTGCAGGTTTTTTGTTGAGTGGGAAAGAGAGGAGGCATTTTCCTAGCCTGAAAGAAATTTTGTCACTCTGTTGCCTGTTAATATACAGGTTAATCTGATTCGTGGTGTTTTTACACTGGTATATGCTGGAGAAAGCTTTAAAATAGGTAATTCTATTCTATCTATGGAAACTATGGAATAAAACAGAAAAAGGAGTAGAAACAGTAAAAAAATTATTGTGGAACTTCTAAAAATCTGTGAAGACTTTCCAAATATTTGATTGATGCAGACACTGGTCAGAGAAGGAAAGAGAGGCTTGGATACAGGCTTACTACGTGGTTCAGTTTGGTTCAGTCATGGCCTTTCTTAAATGATGAGACTAAAGTTTTCATACCGAGATTTATTTGTTCCTTTTTATGTTTTCCCCTTCAATGTGAAGTGAATATTGTGTGTGAAAATTTTGAAAGTCTCTATTCTACTTTGGTACAGAATACTGAATTTCTTTCCAGGAGGAAAGAATTGGTACTTGGTCCTTTCAGTCTTGTTCTTAGATAAATGCCTATTCAAAAAGCAGACACCATTTTATTTGCTGCCAGTGGGCAGCTATTGCAGTGATTATGTAGTGCAGGGTTGCCTGGCCATTTAAGGAAGCTGAGTTCATCCCCTTTTGTTAGTTCTCCTCCTCCTGTTCTCCAGCTCCTGCTTTTGCCTGTGCTGCTGCAATGATCTTCCCAAACATATAGAAAGGAGTCTGCAAGGTTTGCTGAGAGAAAGAAAGATATTAGAGTCATAGCATCATCTAGGTTGGAAAAGACCTCTGAGATCATGAAGTTCATCCTTTAACCAAACACTACCAAGTCCACCACTAAACCATGTCCCCCAATGCCACGCCTACACATCTTTTAAATATTTCCAGGGATGGTGACTCAACCATTTCCTCGGGCAGCCTCTTCCTGTGCTTGACAACCCTATCAATGAAGAAATTATTCCTAATATCGAGTCTAGACCTTCCCTGGTGCAACTTGAGGTCATTTCCTCTCATCCTATCACTTGTTAGTTCAGAAAAGAATCTGACTCCCACCTGGATACAACCTCCTTTCAGGTAATTGTAGAGAGTGACAAGATCTCCACTGAGCCTCCTTTTCTCCAGGCTAAATAATCCCAGCTCCCTCAGCCACTTCTTATGGGACTTGTTCTCTAGACTCTTCAATAGCCTTTTTTTTTCCATGTCAGTGATAATTATAGAAAAACCTAAGAAACAGAGGTGACAGCAAAATCCGGTGTTAAATAACATAAGATTTTTTGTATGGAATGTACCTAACTACAAATTGATGTACTTTTATTTGAGACCTTGTGATAAACTGTTCTGATCCTCCATTGTAATCAGTGTTTTTATAAGGAATTGCCACAGAAAAAGTTAATAAATATCCCTAGCCTACTCTGTTTGTTGAAATTACATTGATCCAGGTTGTTTAATCAGAAAAGCCTCCTCCTGAAGTGCAAACATCACCCATTTAAAAAATGGGGGTTTTTGGAGGTGAGTGATGTGAGTACTTCTGGATTTTACTGACAGTCTGAATGTGAATGTTTTGGATTCCAAGTAGCAGAGTGACTGAAATGAGAGCAACTTAAAATTTTCTACTTAAGCTTATCTAGCTGTCTCCTCTATAGAGGTCTGTGTATGTGACATATGGAAGAACCATGAGAAACAAACTGACATATGTACTTTGCTTGAGCCAAAGTCCTAGAAATAAGAGACAGATATGAGTTGGTTTATGTGATACATGGAAGGCTAGGAATAGAAATTGCCAGCTTTGCTGTTACTGTTATCATCCAAATAACTTTTTTCATACTTCAAAGTGAAACTAAAGTATCTTAAACTGAATTGCTTTTCTCTTTTTTTTTTTAATTTTATTTTATTTTTGTGTGCGGAGATTGACACTGCTGGGAGTGAGGGAATCTCAATGTTCAAATGATTAAAGACTACCATCTGAAAATTACTGAAGTAGCCTCATATAAATATATAGAATATAGATTAAATGAGTTTAATTCATTATGGTCAAAGTTCATCCATTTTTTACAGGAAAGAGGATATAAACATTCCAAGGGGACTAGCATTCAAATTGTGTCCTACATTCGAAACCAAACAGTTGTGCTGGTATAGTGAAGAAAGGGTTTTTTTTTTTTTGTGTGTGTATGTGTTTTTGACTATTTTAGATTATGTAGGGCGTTTCAAGTTTTCCTTAAAAATCTGAACGGCAAAAATATATTGATGCATGCTGTATTAAGTTACATTACTATGGTAAAAACCCCTCTATTTTTGCATACTCTGAAAACCTGAATTGGATTGCATTGTTTTGTAATGTCTTTCTCTTGAAACTGCTAAATAATACTCCTTCCACACTTCAATTTTGGAGAGATCAAACTGCCATTTTTATGAATGTTATGTTATGAATAATTACTTTTTAGGCTTTATCTGAGGAATAGTTACTTGTGGAAAAAAAATGAGGATGGAGATGAACTTCTGAATCCTATTTCCTCTATTAGAGCTCTAGTTTCACTGCATTGTTTCATGCCTTACCTCTCCTGCGAACTCCTGCGAACTCTCAAAATGCTGTAATCTGGTGGGACATGGATGTTGTTGAGGAATACCCAGTGGACTCTGAGATTTGTGACAAGAGTGAACACTCAAGGATTAAGGCGAAAGAATGTGTCATTTCTCATTTTTGCTGACACATCAACAATAGTCCAAGATGCTCAGTCTGTTTGAAGTTTTTTTGATACTTTTGTGGATGTGCAGAAATAACTCTCACGGATCTAAATATTGTCAAGACTTGCAGAATTCTCACGTATCTATAGTCCTGAGTGCCAGCTGAGCAAGGGGTTTTAGAATCCTCATTTACTGAGTCAGGTGTCTACTCAGTCTAAGTAGAACTGTGGTGGTGACCAGTGTTGCAATAAGCTTCTGTACCATTTCTTTCACATGAGAGTCTTCACTACAACACTATATACATATAACATTATCATCCACACAAACAGCAAAAACCCCTCGCCAGTCCTATTTTATGTTGTTTTCTCAAAAATAGGTCTTCAAGGACAGAAAAAGAAAAAAATTAATTCTCTATTGCTGGGCCTCATATGTTCCTTCCCTGCCACTTTTCCTTTTTAGATAATTTCTCTAAAGCAACACTGTTGTTAAATTAGTGTAAAACCTTCATAAGCCAGGTGAGTTAAATATGAAGGATAGGACACATTCTGTTAGCCTTATAGTAAGTGTACCTCTTTTTGCTTTTTCTTTTGTTGGCTGTGAATCTTTTCCCCTTTGAGATATAATCAGATCTTGTATCTAGTCTGAAGGTACATGGTGCTTCTAAATTTTTTTTCTTTTTTTTTCATTTTTCTCCTCAAAGGTGAGATGTTTCCAATAAGTTCTGAGGTAGGTAAATGGGTTGATCAGTGTTGGAAAGCGTGTGTTTGGACACAGAACCTTTTCTGTGCATGTTAAATTGGAGTAGAAACTTCTAGAAAGCAAACTATAAACTGTCCGAGTTGCACCACAAGCCCAAATTAATTTTTGTGTGCCTGCTTGTTTTAGGCACATAAATATTAGTAATTTTAGGATTTTCATTTGTGTCTTCTTTGTTTGGGTTTGATTTTTTGGTTGGTTGCGGTTTGTTTGTTTCCTTTTAAAGCGTCTACTCTTGTTGTTGTGTGGAAATATGTGTTATTCAGAGGGAAACTTTGAAATCTGATAATATGTTATTCCCAAAACTAAGCTGATTACTTAACCAACTTCGGGAGAGCAGTGCCTCGCAAAATATTGAGGCAGTACTGTTGAACAATTCTGGAAAGGCTACTATTGCGGAATGGGTGACTAGGGAATAAAAATTTGACCACACCTGTCTTGCAGTATATCCTAGTTTCTTAAAAGGAAAAGGGCAGCAAAGTAGCAGATGTAGAATTAATAATGATTTTTCTAAAACAATGTGGATCTTGAAGCTTTTCTAGTTGCAAGAACTTTCCAGTATCTTACTAAAAGTTTGACTCCTCTGAGCCCCAAAGCAAATTTTTCCTTACGTTAATCCCAGCTTGATCTGTCCGTGTTCTGCTGTTTACATGTATGCAAATGTGAAGCTGAAAAATGTTGTACACGTGATGCCTATCTTGTTTGGAGGTAAGAGGGTCACAGCTAGAAAAAGCAGTCCAGCTTTGAAATGTTCTTGATTATTAACATGCAGGAAGCATGTAGTAAAGCTAAGACCATGGTTTGTATCATACCAAAGAGACTAGGGGTGCAAGCTAGGGGGAATCAAACTCTATTTGTTCTTGACACAAGGCATTTCTTGTTTTGAACACCAAAACTAGTAATAGTGAAGTGCATGTGGGAGTTAAAAAGAATTATTTTCTACACAGTATTGGGTGAGGAAAACAATTTCAACGTCTAGAAGATCAATATAGAAGTACTTATTTAAGATAGTGTTTCTGTAGGACATGTCTTGTTCTGTTTGCAGCCTGGTCAGAAATAATGGAGGACTTTGAATTAAATTCTTGTATTGTGCTTTTCAGAAAACACATTTCTGTAATGAAAGAGACAACAGAATTTCATCACAAGCTGGTAAGACTGCTGTGGGAATGGCTAGGGGTAATGTTGGTAAAAAAAATGCTGCAAATATCCTGAAGTGGGAGAAAGTGAGATGTAACTGTTCTGATGCTACTGCAGTTTTAAAGGATTTAAAGGGAAGCAAAGAGTTACCTGCTGTAGCCCAGGAGATTAAATTCTCTCTCCTCCTTTAAAAGGAAATGTGTTTGACCAAGTCAGAAGGGAGGCAAAATGCCAGCAGTACATATAAGGTGGTGAGAGTCATCGGGAGGAAAAAACCAGATCAATAAACTGTGAAATAATTCTTTCCCTCTATTCCCAGGAGTGAAGTGTGTCCTCAAGCTTCCCAGTTCTCAAGCCCACTATCAGTTTCTGTGGTATGAAGCATTACCTACGGAAGGTTAGGTTAGGGAGTGGGTAAGCCAAATGCACGTACACAAATCCAAGTGACGAAAGGGAGCTGCTTTCCAGGCTGTTGATGGAGTTGGTGGAAGTCACTGTGAGGGCTGCTGGCTGTCACATTAAAAGTCATAGCAATGAAGGAAATTTCATTAGCACTAGAAAAAGGCAGGCATTGGGCCCATCTTCAAGACACACAAATCTGAGGATCCCAGAAGCAACCAGCTGATCACCATCCCTTCATTCTCTGGGAAGACTAGGGACAACATCTGCCAGAATATGGCTTGGAAGCACGTGAAGGACAAGGTGACAGCAGTGGCCAGACAGAACAACTTCACCAAGGACAAGTTGTGCTGGGAACAACATGAGCCTTATTTTGAGGAGGTGACTGTCCTAGTGGGACAAGGGGAGAGCAGTGACTGCCATTTACTCTGACTTCAGCCCGTGACAGCCTCTCACAGTAACCAGAGAGGGGTGGAGCACGGGCAGGAGAACAGGACTGCTGTACATGGGAAAGAGACAAATTCCAGCTATGGGGATGCTGCTAGTGGTGGTGTGGCTCAGGGCAGTAGTGAGGCTGATGCTGACAATGGTCTGGAGTAAGGGCTTGGGTGGTGGTGGGACAGGTCACCTTCCTCAAGATTGTGGGTGTCCCTTCCCATCTGGGGAAGGCAGGACAGCTGATGTGGGTGTCCCTTGCCAGCTGGGGAAGGCAGCAGCTTGATGAAAGACAGGTCTTCTCCTCCCCAATCCCTCAGACCTCAGTGCTGAAGAGATGGCACCTCTTCATGAGGGGTGGGGGAGGGGAGGTGAGAAAGAAAGGCCCATGCAACCCTTGACAGTCAACAAAAAACCTGTTTGTTAGTGGAAGATATTGCAGGTGAGCCTGCAAGAAGTCCATAGACTTTCTTTTCCCAACTAATATTGGGTGCCTAGGCTGAGCTGCTGGTAAGGAGCCAGCCAGTCACTCCGGTGATGCCATTGGAGTGATATCACAGATGGAGCAAGGATGCACTGGTGTAGCATCACTTTATCCGTGTGGCAGATGTACCCACTTCCATTGGTTCTTTGACTTTAGGTGTCCAGCCTTGCTGGTGGAAAGCCAGCCACTCTTTCAGTGTTTTTTACTATTTTTGTGCATGCTTGAGCTTTCTTTACATGGTGTAGCCATGCATTTTCCCTTGTTGTCAGGTTGCAGACCACCCCTTAGTATCTCACAGGCTGCTTATGCTCCTCGTGCCTTGCTTCTCTAGGCAAGTATTGAAGACAGGTTTGATCTGTCAGGGATTCTCAAGGGGAGCACTTAAGGTGGAGGAGTGTGGATACCTGCATACCTCTGCCCTGGTGGCTAATTTCCATGTACGTCATGCAGTGTAAAAGCCATTCAGAGGACAACATCAACTGAAGAGTAAAGGGAGGAGATTCTCTTCTGTGAGATGATTGAACTATAATCCTGACATCCCTTTACCCTGTGCAGCTCCATAGCTCCATTCCTTGCTCTCATGGTTCATGCTGCAATGTAAGGTAATACCTGTTGACAAGCTGTCTGCTGGACTAATGAGGAAAGGTGTCATCTCTCAGCTATTTAATAATTTCTTTTCTCCCTGTGGGTTGTGGTTTTTTATCAAGACTGCTGTGCAGACCACATCCTTAGAGGACCGGTTGTCATTTTTTTGGGTTATATTCTGACTAGCTCTTAGGTGACACAGAGAGAGATGGTGCAGGTTGGGAGGAGCTGCTGACAAGCACTATCAATTTCATGTCATGAAAAGCATTCTGGATGATGGAAATCTCAGGGCACTTTTTCCATATTTGTGCTGAACCTCTTGTCATGATGCCATGTGATCAGAAATAAAACATGAGCTAAATTCAGCTTGCAATGGTCAGAGGGAAGGTTGTCTCTAGAACATTTCCTTGGCATGGTTTGATAGGCAGGTTATCTTTCTGCAAAGATATTCTCCTACGATTATGTTTGTGAGGGCATAGCCTGCTCCAACTGTGAGTCTCTGGAGGGATTAACTCAAGAGTGTGTGGTGGGGTCGTCAGCACACTTGTTACATATCTTGAATGAGACTGCCCACTGACAGGAGGATGTTCCATACATGGGTAAGAGGTGCTGTGTGGTTTGTCTGTGGTGCTTTCAGAGCAAGCAGTAAGAAAGGTTGTATACTACTTTTTGTTTAACAGAATGGTTGAAATTACAGAAAAAGCAAGTTAGTTTTGCTCAGAGCTGCGTTGCAGAGTTTTGGGGAAAAAACTAAAATACTTTTGAAAATCCTTTCCTATTGAAATACAGGTCAAGTACAATGTTGCTGCTCTGGCTAGCAGGGCTCTTTTGACTGATTTCATTCATCTTTTTATGGTATTAGAAGTCCTGACTGCAATCCAAAGGCAAAATAAAAAAGAGAACAAAAAAATTGCAGCACCAGAAGGGAGAAAACTTCAGTGTGAGAGAGAAAGCAATCAACCCCTGATTTCGTTGCCTGTTACAGGGGAATCATTTTACTGCTTGAGAGACAGGGATTTGTCATGGCCCTGCTTTCAAAAATGAGAACAGAAAGGGACAGCCATTGGAACCGTGGGTGGGATATATGATATGTATCTTATGCAGATAGGTAGGTATCTAGGGTTGTTGCACTAGATACCAGGCCTTATAACCAGATAGTTCTAGAGAGCTGGAATTATAGGGTTTGAGGGTAGAAGTTTTAAAAGGGCCTTGCTGTTTGCTTGTAGAGCAGGGCAGAAGAGAAAGGTAACCATTTGACAGTGCTGTGCTAGCTTCGAAAGAGCATAGAAGGATTACTGACACAAGTTGCACAGACACAAGCTGTGACAGCAAGTTAGCTATGGACACGGCTGTAGCTGTAGAAATATGTTCCCAAGAAAATTATTTGGCAAGTGCTTGGTATATCAACAACACAACTAGAGGGATTTGTGGCACAAAGAGCAGAAAACGCAAAGCTACAGAAAGGGATCTTTAATTTACGGCATGAACAGTCCTGTGGTTAATCTAAGTAGCACAATCCATTCCAGGCTGATCTAGCACTAAAGGAAAAAATAACACTGCAGAGGGCAGACAGCCCTGAGTTTTGGCAGCAGTAAGTGCTAGAGAATTCATTAGCCTCTGAGTTATAGTGGGATTTGGATTTGCCAGTTGTCTTGGACTATGCAGGAACTAACAGATGCTTGGCTCAAAGGCCCTGTCAAGTGTGCTAGCCCTGGGAGGGACAACCCACTGGAGGCTGAAATGCTATTTTGTCAAAAGTCTTCATCTTTACGGTACCTGACTGCTGTTTCCTCCACAACCTCTCCCTCATGCCAGCAGGGCTGCTCTACGCGGTGGGCTGGGCTGGGAGCTGGGGTGACCCTCTCACAGGCCAAGCCCTCACTGACGGGGTGCTGTCCCCTGGGGCCTGAGCCAGGCGGGCAGGTGACAGGCGTCAGTGACAGTTCCGACATGGCCAGGAGTGAGTCAGATCTGTGACCTGGCCAGGGTCCAGCTGGGAGCAGCAGGAGATGGGGCTGGAGACAGGGTTAGACTTGGACTCTCAAGCACTGTGTCCAAGGTTTGTTGAGGAGAAAGGCCCCAAGGACAGGCTAGAGACAAGCTGCCTGCAGGGAGTCTGACGTAGGGCTGAGCTGGAGCCTCTGAGCCCACAGCAAGAGGTGGGTGGGAGTCCCCATCCAGGTTGCCCAGAGCCCATTAATTTCCTGCAGGGCCTGACTAGAAAGTGGAGGTTGGGGCACATTTGAGTAGGGTAGTCACACAAACACTGGGCTTCCCACACTGTGGGTGCACAGCCTTTGGAAGAGATGAAATATTGACTCAAAGCTTCCATGTCCTAAGGGAGAATGAAACTGATGCCTCCTGCTAACACGGGGAGTAGAGAGGAGGCGGTAAAAAATGGGAATAACAGGAAGCAGTGGTGAGATCCAATACTTGGGTCCCTAATCTTCACTGATGCTTGATTCTGATGCTGCACTGCTGTGGGAGTTCTAAGTGGGTGGTTAGCTCACTGATAGGCATTGCAGTTACTTCTGTATGTCCAGATGTAGCTCTGGGGGTGCCTGCACCTCTTTCTCTTGCTGAGTAGTAAAAAGGGGAGCATGGGAGGAGAGGGCATCAGAGCACTGAACATGTTTTGTATTTGTGAAGTGTTTTGTTTGTGTTACTCGGCAAAGTTAGTTTATTGACATTTCTTGCAGGTGTAACAATTTGGAATATATTTTTAATTATTACATTCTGGTAGATCCAAGCCCAATTGTGTTACAGTAATAGAGGTGATGGAGAGCAGCAAGGGGCAAAATATTTTGAGAGACCAGTTGGTTCGCTTATATGATGAAGGCTTGGAAACAGTACACTGGAAAGAAAATGTCAAACACTTCTCATTTCTGAGACAAAGTAGCAGCTGGGTTATGTGATACTGTGAACAAAAAAATGGAAGTTTTTACAGATGAAGTAGGAGATGGGTTTTGAAAACAAAATAGGTCATCAGTCTGAGCCAGAGTGGCATATGCACTGCTTTCATATGCTCAGGGCTTATGTCAGAGACATAGGCAAAAAAATCATGATAAATATTGCACTCTCATTGTTTGGTAGAGATGAAAAAACACCATTAGCTCCAAGAAAGAGGTGAATAACTTTTCAAGAATTGAAACAGTCATAGTAGAAGAAAAATAATGACTGTGGCTGGGATGGGAGAGGTATTGTTAATGCTTCTACCAGAAAGTTGATATTAACAGCTGCAGAGGGAAACTGTTAAATGCATCTTTTATATCAGAAGAAATTAAATTTCCTTTTTTTTGTTATGTAGTGGTCCAGATGTATTTGTTAAAGTTTAGGTTTCCATTTAGTACAAGGATTTGGGGCTGATGCCTTGTTTGGGTACGGTCACATTTAATGAATGACTTTTTCTCTCTCTGCCCCCATCAGGAAGATCTCTTTTAAAGATTACAGAATTGTTAAGGTCGGAAAAGACCTCTAAGATCACTGAGTCCACCCATTATAGATCTTGGATTCTTATCTCTGAGTTTACTCTTTGCTGGATGGTAGTGACCTTGTGGGGGTTACTTAACCTTTCCTTTCTTGGTTTCTTCTGTGGAGACTCTGGCAGTACCAAGGATATGCTGATGATTCAAAATCTGTCAATGTGTATCTTTGTTCTCTGTTTTCCTGTAAGGAATCTAGGAGTGTAATGGCAGGATAGTTCAGGATAGTTCTGACTGATTGCTTATCTTTACAATGACCTTTCAAGAGGCTTGCTCTAACCAGCTGCTACTTGCCTAACAGCATTGAGGGGCTGATAGTTCCCTGGTTGGATGATAGATCCAGCAGTAGCTGGCTCTAAGGACTTTTGTGGCTTTGTAGGGAGAGGTTTGCAACTGTGTCATTTTTCTGAGAGAAGAGGGAGCAATGTGTGGCTGGGAGATGGAGTTTTAAAAGAATACTAGTGTAGCTGCACTGAGGGACAAGATTTAGATATCAAATTGCAAGTGTAGAGCACATGTTTAATCAAAAACTGCAGAAAGTGAGAGGTGGAGAGGAAGAGGTGAGTGGGATATTGAATATTTCCTAAGATATGCACAGAGAACCAGAGTTAAAATAGAGCAGAGGGTGTGCTCTCAGCTGCAGACCCATCACAGTGTTGGCACTTTTATATTTATGGAACAACCGTTGTCTCATCACAGATGAAAATTGCACAGTCCTCATCTTTTCAACACTGGTAGAGTTATGACTCTAACAGTCATATGGTCTAAGAAAAAAAATCACAGCTTTAGTCAGACTGAAGGAGTATTTGACACTTTATAACGTAGAGCTCTAGATCACTTGCATTTTCTTTAAGGTTAGATCCAGGAGACCAGCAGATTCTACATAGGTGCTCATTTACTTTTTTATCAAGAATTTGTTCTCTAAAATGGAGAAAATTGCGGAAGGAGTGTTACTGAGGGATACTGACATCCCAGCAGGAAAACAGGGAGTCTTGTTGAGGAACCTTTTTTGCTTTTTATAACATGCAAGGCGTTCTGAGTCTCTTGACCCATTTCTGGTATGTTTGAAAACCTCTACATGAAGATGTATTTCCAGCAAACAGTCCTTTTTTATTTTTTTCTTTTTTTTTGCGTACTTTCTCTGAGCACTCTGAAATAAAGAAAACTTCTGCTTTCTGTTTTGCTGAGGACTTCATATGGCCATCAGTATGTGTATCACTAATTTTATATCCCTAAACCCACAATGTTGTATTTGGGAAGTCAGACCTGTAAGGGAAGCAGCAGCAGTGCCAGTCTGATGTTTTCTATTGTATATGTTAAAATGGAGTAATGCTGAGAAAAATGTAGCTGGAGCTTCTTCCCTCTCTTTGGGGATCTGGTTTTTTTTTACTACAGGAACTGCATGAGAATGAACAAGGCAAGGCACAATGGTTGTCACACAGAGGGAGAAGAAACAGTTTTTTAGGATCCTCCATTGCAAGGGAATAGGAGATAGGAAACAAGAATTTGCAGTTGAATTGTCTTTTTCAGAGCAACTTTTAAGTGGTGTGTATTTTAAACAACAATAGGTCAACATGCTAGTCAAATTCCAGTCTAAACAATGAACTTGTAGAGGATTTGAGACAAAATCCATAGCTGTGGAAACAAAGAGCGAGGGAGTGAGGAGCATCTACCCATTCTATTATTCTCTGGTCTATGAATTACTGTTGTCATGCTATTTACATGAGTCATCATACATATAGGCCTATTTAGAATAAATATAGCTATTGCATTATAGTGTAATAATGAAGCATATACTGATGTGGTTTCCAAGCCGATAAAGGTAGAATTGATTAGTTCCACCCTCTGAAAATTCACATGAAAACGAGCACAGAATATGTCTGCTAAGTAGAAAAAAAGATGGGACACGAATTGACTTGTCAAATACAGAGAAGTAACCATGCTAACACAGAGTAACTGTGCTAACACCAAGCACAGCATGTTAGCAGATCTGCTATTTTATCACACTTTTATCTTCCTGGACTTGTCAGGAGTCAGTGAAAGACAGGTATAGATTGTGGATTGTGGGGAATTGGAATGGAAAGGAGAGGAGGAAAATGTCAACAAGCTCTACCTGTTCCTCTTGTTTTCTTTAGCTTCATAAATAATCTACTTTACACATAGGTTTCAAAAATTGTCCGGTCATTTTTCTCCATGGCATATTTAGGGTACCTTATTCTACTGGTAAGTTCCCTTGCATCACTGTGGAACTGGTGCTGTTACCTGAGCTATCACATGATGCTTGTAAATTATACTGTCTGATCAACGTGCTTGATGCCAAGATGTGCACACATTCTGATCTGTCAGCCTAATTCTTTGCATGTCTTTATTGCCCAATAGACACTAAACAAGTGCCACCTTCCGTGCTAAAAGGAGAGAGCTGAATGTATTGACTGGCACACAACTCATTTAGGACACCTAACCAACTACTTGAATCATTAGTTCCTCCAAGGATCAGAAATTCTGGTATTCAGACCTTCCTCTGCATTTGTTGTTTGAGTGAACTCCTGGTCCATGACTGCTCAACAGCATAAACTGGAAAACAGATACAGGTATCTCAGTTCACCTGGTCAGCAATGCAAAGGAAGTTCAGAGATCTAATGGGCAAAATAAGATAAGACGCTAACCAAAGACAGCAGCTAATGTTGGATATATTAATTTTTCCTAGACATCGTGACTCCTGAAGCTGTGATCCATTATCTCTTTTACAGCAGATAGTAATAAGCAGCTGATGTGCTGAAGTACTGTTATTACTGTACACAGAAAGATGAAATTAACTGCAATGTCTAACTGGCTTGAGAGAGAAATAAATAAGA
>NW_020897690.1:12146499-12209807 GCF_003984885.1 Neopelma chrysocephalum
ATGCTACTGTCTGGATTCTCAAAACCATTTTTCTTCGGCAAAAAAACACCACCTTCTGTATTTATGAAAGGAAATAACTATTGTAGTAATCTTTCAGAGAATTATTTCTGGTTTTGAGGGGTTTTTTTGTATTTGTCTCTTCACATTCTTCGTTGACAATTAGATTTTCATTTTCATTTAAAACTATTACATATGGGTTATGAAGTGGTTTATAAAAGCTTTACTGTCACTGAAGGAATAACATGACCATGGTGGTTTCTGTGAGTAGGGAAGGGCAAACAACCATGCTCTGGAGAGGCCTTGAAAACCATTTTGAGAACTGTAGCTGTGTCTGAAGACTCCTTTGTATGAGCACAAGTGGAGGGAACACTGTGTTTACAAGCACATCTAGTTGTTGCACAATAAGAAGTGTCTTTACTTGATAAATACTCCAGTGAGGACAGCTGGTACTGTTTGGTTTAGTTCCCAGACTGCTCTGCCTCATGCTGGTGAAGTGGCCAGAGAATTGAGGAGTATAAGCCTGACATTTCAGCTTTTTTTTAGGAAGGCAATGCATGTCATCTAGGGTAAGGTAGGAGAAGAAATATTACGAGATAGTTTTATAAGAAAGAGCTATATGGGTGACAGCTTAGCAAATGTGAATAATAATAGCAGACAGCATATGGCCGCTGAGTGAGGTAACTTTGTATTAGGCATAATTTAAAAATATTTTTAAAAGGTCTCATTTTCCTGGTAGAGCACTTGTGTTCCTACAGTTGTGCCCATCTGCAGATGTCCTAAACCTTTCTTCAATTTTAAACTAAAAGTTTAAACCAACAGCTTGAAACTAAAGAACTTGTAGTCTGCATTTAGGAAGAATACTTTTCCCTTAGCTACCTGCTAGTATTCTTCAAATAAACAAATAAACAAATAAATTTGTTTATTCTTCAAATAATTATAAACAAATAAATATTTGTTTATTCTTCAAATAAACAAATAGACAAATAAAATTTGTTTAAAAGTAGAAATTTATTTTCTGCAATGCTTTTTCCCCCTCACCTTAAAATCACAAATTTGTGTATTCAGTGTTCCTGTATTACATGAATCTCTTGCATCCTATTTTTTTTGCATCTTTTTACTCATGTGTTCTATGTTAAAATTTTAATTAACATTCTATGTCCTCTTTAGTCAGAAGCTTGTTTCTCTAGAGCTGATTCCATGAACGCTCTATTCATGTTCCTCTTGAATATGGTGGAAAAAAAGGATCCATAATTAATAACATGACCAGAGTTATGCTCTTCTGCTCAGGGTAATTACACAGAACTTGCCCTTTACTTGGTAATTTTCTACCTGTCTTGTGACAATGCATATCCTTCCAGATGGAGTTTGTTACAGTCATTATGGTCTGTAGAGTGGCTAGGAAGAGAAGTATACGTTCTTATCATGCAGCAGGGTCCTGGTGAGGGTATTTTCTTGCCATCTGGGTTTATTTTACTTTTCAAGTAAAGTACTGGAAGTTTGATGGTACAGTTTGTTATGCAGTAACGCCAGTACATTGTATGTATGCCTAAGGTGTATGATACAATGTTACCCACCAGCGGGTGTTGCTTAACAGGATGAGAGTGTCTTTTCAGACTACACTTTGCTGAGCTCCTTTGCTATATACTCAGGTAAAGAGATCTGTGTTTGCATGACTTCTTCCTCCCTGGTTAGAGAAGTAAAAGTAACCCGGTAGGGCCAGCTGGACATCTCCACTGATGAGCCTTGGCATGGAGACTCCTCCTTGGCTGGGTCAGGTTGTGCAATTCCACAGCAGACCCCTTTGTGTAACTGCAGCTTCCTGCTGTCGCATCTGCCTTTTGTACAGCCTTTTAATTCTAGTTACTTAGGCAACAAATGCTGCACTCCTGTGGAAAAGTGTTGTGTCCACTATTCAGAGTAGGCACTCCTTGCATGGTACTGCACTGCAAAATACCTGTGTGTTGTAATCCCCTCCTTTTCCCCACTGTTTCAGGTGCTCCCTGACATGTTGCTGAGTGGATAGCTCTGTATATCTCTGCATCTCCCTTGCCTCAGACCCCACCAACCAACTCACCTTCAATATTGCAGCTTTCTGTGGCTCTACTGCAGTATAACTTCCCTTCATGCTGCGCCTGTAGTCACGGTCATGCTGTGCTCATACCACATGGTGAGACCTAGGTACACATCACTCCCTTGCATGGCCATATTATTTATCAACAACCTGGACAAAAGGAGAGAATGTACCCTCGGCAAGCTTGCTGATGATACAAAGCTGGGGTGAGTGACTGATGAACCTGAAGGCTGCGCTGCCATTCAGTGGTATATTGATAGGCTGGAGAGTTGGGCAGGGAGAAACCTAAGGAGGTTCAACAAGGGCAAATGGAGAGTCCTGGCCCTGGGGAGGAATAACCCCAAGTACTAGTACAGACTGGGGGCTGACCTACTAGAGAGCAGCTTTGCAGAGAAGGACCTGGGAGCATTGGTGGATGGCAAGGCCTCCATGAGCTGGCAGTGTGCCCTTGTGGCCACGAGGGCCAATGGTTTCCTGGGGTGTGTCGGGAAGAGTGAGGCCAGCAGGTCGAGGGAGGTGATCCTCCCCCTCTACTCTGCCCTAGTGAGGCTGCATCTGGAGTACTGTGTCTAGTTCTGGGCTCCTCAGTACAAGAGAGATGAGGGACTACTGGAGAGGGTGGAGCTGGGCCTGTTTAGTCTAGAAAAGAGAAGACTGAGAGGGGATCTCATTAATGCATATAACTATCTCAAAGATGGGTGTCAAGAGGATAGTGCCAGACTCTTTTCAGTGGTGCTTAGTGACAGAACAAGGAGCAATAGCTATAAAAAAAAAGTGGCCATCAAATGAAAAGGTCCAACTCAACATAAGGAAGAACTTCTTTATGTTGAGGGTGGCAGAGCACTGGAAAAGGCTGCCCAAGGAGGTTGTGGAGTCTCCCTCTCTTGGAGACATTCCAAATCCACCTGGACATGTTCCTGCTCTAGGTGACCCTGCCTTGGCAGCATGATTGGACTAGAAGATCTCCGGAGATCCCTTCCAACCCTAACTATTCTGTAAATCAAAAAAACCCCATGCCATCTCATTTCAGCTTTGGGTCTCTGAATTCAGGGAACTGAGACTCGTGCTTTAATATTCCTATTACAATATCAATCAATGTCCTATAAAATAGTGAAGTATTAGACACAATGTAACATAACAGGAGTGGTGGATTGCAAGAGGACTGGACTGAGGGACCATTTGACTGATTTGACTGGGCTTGTTTTCGTTTCCTTGAGGGCACGCATCATTTAAGAGAAACATGGTAGACTAGGGTTAAAAATGTTTCTTTATATGTATACAGAATCTTTTCACTGATTAGTCAAAACAGAAAGCAAAGCGAGGATGATGCTTGCTTGAAATCATGCTATCTGTTCCACTTCGAAAGAATAAATTATTATTTCTAATGGTAGAGTCTGTCCTTCCATTCCCTGCTAAGATATTGTCATGTTCTCTTCCATAATCTGTTTTATCCCTGAATGGAACTGAACTGATTCAGGGTCAGTTTTAACATATAAAAAAGCCTGAATCCCAGAGATTTCTGTTTTCAGAATTACGTAAGCAGTGGCAGTTCAGGAGGAGAGAGTCACAAATGAAAATTTTACAAGTCTTTGATCTTAATGTATTTTTGGGAGAGGAAACCGTGCCTAGGCCAAGCTATCCATACAGCTGCTTCACTGCTAAAGAATTATTTATTCTGAGGAGGCACATTGTCCTATTGCTGACTGTTAGGCTGGGTTCAGCTTGTCGCATTGTCAATCACATTTGTTTCAGTCAGAGAGAGGTAGTTTTAAAGTTACTGTACGACAAGGATGCCATCTGAGGGCCTCGAATGAGAGTTTTGAATGCCATAACCTGAGATAACTGCCTGAGATCCATTGCCTTCAGCTGTCTTTACTACCCTGGAGAAGTTCCCACTTTCACAGGATGGCTTCGATAGTTCTATACAATTCCTGATCCTCTGTAGTTCAGGGATCTATGAAAATGAACTGAATCCCAAGCAATGTTATCTAAATATGGCCAGCTGTAAGTTGCTGCTCAGTAAAAACACAAGTAGCTTGAGGTGTTTCTTAATGGGAAGTGTAAAATTAAGAGACAGGTAAAATAGGAAGAGGACAAGATCTCTTGCAGCCACCCAATTGTGATTCTGACTCCTAACTTCCCTCTTGCGCTTTTCAATCTGTTTTGTGAGTGTTGGGATATATTTTTCCTCACTACTTGCTTTTCAAGCTAGTTACAGCCCAGGAAGTCATTCTGGTGATTCTGAGCTCAGCTGCGTTAGTGCCTCTATAAACTACCTTCCCTAGAATCTGTGGCAATCAGTCCTTCCTGACCATCTAGGGGATATTCAGTGGTATACCATCCCTGACATGTTTTTAAGCAATAAGACACATTTCAGGTATGAATTACAGTGGGAACTTGCTGTATCCCGTAAGATTCTTTGGCAGAAGTGTGCGTTCACTGGAAACTTGCTTCACTAAGCTGGCAGATCTCAGTGTAAGCTGTGGAGAATGATTTCTGGAATCTGTCTTGCCCCTATGCCATGAAGGTCTCATTCTCTAGCAGATTTCCTGCACAAGGGAGCTGCTGCTTTGTCCTGGCTAAATAAAAGTCATTGCCAGCTCCAGTTCTATCAACCTGACGAAGTTCATAGTGATGAGTTAGAAATTGCTTACACAGCAAGCATTTTTCTCTCCTTTTACTGACAGTTGATTTTACTGGAGCTAATGCTGTAAGTTCTTATTACCATTGCTAAATTGTTACTGCAAAATGAAACTTGTTCCATTATACACATAAATAATATACTTGAGCAGAGACACATTGAGGGAAAAATTTTGGTCGTCTCTCAGTTCATCCTGTTACAGTCTGTCATTTTATTTTCACTGGCTAAAGGAGATTTATGATGGTGGATAATTTGTTACTTAGTTTTCAGCTTTGCAAAGTTCCCTATGTAACTGATGTCAGTGTCAATACTCATTATGGGCCCACCAAAAAAACCCAAGGTTTCCTGGAATACTTAGCTTTTAAGAATATTTTACTTGCTTTTACATGTCTATAGATAGTGAATAATTTCCACAATTATTGTAAGTAAATAGCTTCTTTATTCACCTACAGGAAGCTGCGTACTTAAATTTTTTGCAAGTACAGTTTTGATACTAATAGCAAGCTCTGTCACCAATGTCATTAGAGAGCAACTTGGCAGAAGTTCCTTGCTAAGAGGCATTCTTGGGTCGTATGTCCTCATATAAACTGAGTGTGTCATTAGATTCATGTGGTTTTGGCACCAGGGCAGGGATCCTTTGTACCTTGAGCCAGGCTTACTGTACATTCCTTGCAACTGCTTTCAATCTTGACCTCATCAGTTTATTTATTAGCTGCTTTTCCATAGTGTTCTAGAGTGATAATTTTTAGCTCGGTACTCTGACAGTTATTGATGGGAACTTTTTTAGAGCCCATAAACCTACTTATTGGCCGTCATGTTCCTCTTCCTCAATCTCTCACTTGGCACATTCCTTTTCCCCAGTTTCCCTCTCAGTTTGACCTATTATTTTTTTTTTTTAATTTAAATAGATAAATGATGAACAGAAGCCAAACAAGGAGTACGCAGGGAAGATTTGGTGAAGATTTTTTGGAGTTATGTTGCTTTGTTCACATAAAAGTAGTTTCTAGTACAGCTGCTCTTTTTTAGCTGCTGCATCTGTTTCTGGGTGAATTGTTCTTTTACAAACTTGGCAATGCATAGGAGGAAAAAAAACAACGTATCAGCTGTTTCTCACTTGTGTAGTAGAATTAATTTGTATTTTCATAATTGTATATCACAATTATCTGCTCTTTGTGGGAACTCAAGGGCCTTAAATTAGGTGTGATCTTTCTTGCTCCAAAACTGTAATAGATTTTAATATTAAACTTTGCAAACAATGAAACAAAGACATCAAGATCAAATAAGAGTGATTTCAAGTTCATAATACCTTCCATATGACTGCCAAATTGCTTGAAGATTAACTGGCAGCTCAACCTTCTTTTTCATTTTGTGAGTTATATGTAGTGGAAGTGGTTGTAAATTGCTCTTGCTAGCTGACTGTGTGGTGAATTTTCATCTGGGGTCATGTCTGACCCTCAAGAAGTTCCTGGAAAAGATGGAGTGCACTGCAGGGTGAAAGAAAACTGGGTACGTTGTGCTCCGTCTTATTGCTGCAGAAAACAAGGGTTTAAGGATTTTCTTTCCTTATATTGTTTATGCTATTTCTGATGAGATTCGTCTTGATCTGTAAAAGAACCCCAAGACTGAGAAGTGACCATGCTTGCTAGAAAGACAGTAGAACACTTTGTGGACTCTTTTAAAATTGTTTTTAAAATATATCTCTTTTGTGCAGACAAATGGCAAGCTTTTGTTGGTTTTTTGTATGGTTTGGGTTGGGGGGTTTTTTTGGTTTTGTTTTGTTGTTTTTTTAGACAAGAAATGGGTTGTTCTGTCTTCTCACAGCTTTGAAAGGAGTATACGTGCTTCTTTGGACATGTTTTTGGGTTGGGATTTGAAGGTTTGGGAAGGTTTTTGGTAGCTCTCTGTTCTAGAGCAGGTTTCCGTGAAACAGCAAACAAATCCGGACAAGCTGGTGGACTGAGGTCGTGTTTTGCCAGCTAGATTTTACTGTTGTTTTCCTTTTTTAGCCTATTCACTTTTTATTAATCTCTACAGTCCCTTGGGCTCTGTTCCTTACAGCAACTGGATGGTTTTAGGAACTGTTATACTATATTTCCCAGTGGTACCCAGTGTTTTATGGAAGTTACAATTTCGCTCAGTGCTTTGGATGTTATCTCTTTCTCCTGCAAAAATGGAGACCCTTTTCTTAACTGTCTTTGAACACCAGATTTTCTGATTTCTAGGAGAAAAAATGTTGGGATGGGACCTAGTCAGCAGGTTCTCATAGCAACCTAAACTACTGTGGCTGTATAAAACTGTCAGCACATGAACTAAGTCCTCACAGCTGATGAACTTGTAACGAATCCCACCACACCTCTGAGGACACGCAGCTAAAAGTTTTTGAAAGGCTAGAAAAAGCACTTGAACTTGCCAGAGGGAGAAGAAACAGAGAATGAATGGCAGCAGGGGGAGTTGTTAGAGAAGTGAACTCCAGGTCAAGGTGACCAGTGAGACTGGATAAAGCGTAGCAAAGATGACTTTAGGGGAAATGACGTTGGTGACTCAAAAACTAGCATTGGGATCTGCTAACAGCGCATGTGAGTTGTGACCCCAGCAGAAAGGCCACCATACAATTGTTAGGTCATACTTTTGCAGAGAATGTTGCAGTGCTGGTAGATTTTTAAATAGATGATATTTTCTGTCTTCTGACCAGAGTACAGCTACAATAGGAGGAAGTGTGTGTGTCTGGAAACTTGATTCCCATTCCAGTTTCAAAAAACAACTAAATAGGAGGGGGAAGAGATGGCCAGTGGATTAAAATTTCAAGGCTATTTATCAACATTGACTTAAGCAACAGCTTCTGCATAGGAAGCTGAAATTAAATCTTATTTTGTCATTCTTGTTTTCCTTCCTTTCTTAAAAAAGAAAAACAAAAGAAAAACAAAAGAAAAAGAGAGACCTCTACTGTTTCTGGATACTTTCACCTAGTTACTTCAAAGTTTCAAGTGAAGTTAGAAGCAGATCTGGAATAGTTCTTTACAAGATTTCTAATACCCTAGGGAATTATAAGCCCCAGGGTACTGGTTGTCTGGAAGGTATATGGGGATGTAAAGCCCACCTTTTCCCTCAGATTTTGATTTTGGGATGCTTCTGTCAGCTACTTAGTCTCCCTGCCTTATTCTCCTGAATAGGAGGTCCACCTCAAAGCATTGTACTTGTCATCTACCTATTTAAGCTCATTCAGAAAATCAGCCTTGTTACTCTTTGCAACCTTTTGAGTAAATTTCTTTCTGTCCTGTTTTACTTCTTTCCTAATTTTCTTCTTTGTTTCTTAGACAAAATGTACTACCTTTGTCTTTTTTATTTCATTCTATACCCATACTTCTATCCAGCTATTTACCACATGAAGTCCCACAGTCATAGCTTTGGTTGTCTACAGAATTATTATGTTTTCCTGGGTTACTCTTTATGTTCCTGGTATTTATGTGCAATATTTAAAGACTTTCCTCAAATTGTCCGGTTATTCTCCTGCATATGTCCTTCACCCTCTTGGAATTTATCTTTTTTCTGTCTTACCTTGTATTCCAGTGTGTTACCAAGATCACATTATTCTTGTAACTTCCCTCTAGGCTTTTGTTCCTGGCCTTCAGCAGATATTCAAGTTAATTCTCGTGCTAATCACGGAGGAAATAGATGAGGCAAATAAAAAAAGGAGATTATTTAAGGGTTAACATTTTACTGGGAAATGAATGGGGTGAGAGTTATACAAATACATTTCTGGCATAAGCTTCTTAAAACAGAGGGGAACCTGTTAGGGGAAGATGTATATATATTAATGTATAATCAGTGGATGCAACAAGAATATATTTTTCTTTTTTTCACTTGCTTGAAAAGTGACCATCAGATTTCAGCTAGCTAAGACATATTGCTTTGATAAATCTTTGGGAATTTTGGTATTTTTTTGTCCCAGTTGCGTTCTCTGGCAAGCACACAAAAGAGATGTCCCCTCTAACACCCAGCAGCTCAGCTTGCCTTTTGTATGTGGATACGATTCTCCTTTCTGAACCCGCAAAACCTCTGAAATCTCCATTAAAATGCACGTTAAACCTATTCTCTTTGGGAGTACTACGAAGCTATGAAGAGATGACCATAAAAGTGAAGCCAGGATAAACAAACCTCATTCCAAATGAGTATGGATTGGCAAGCTTAAGAATCATTAATTTTGCCTTAGTGAAAAAGGAGGAAGATGGAAATCCACGGGAGAGAATTAGATTGGTTCAAGCAATACACCAGTGCTGTAACCCTACTCTAGACCTGTGTGCAATACACCCACAGGAAAATAAGGCTTTACAGCATGAAGATTTTATCAGCCTGTGTTTCTGTGACAGAGTGCTTGTGAGTGGATGAAGCCAGCAGGGATTATTTGTGTTGTTTCAAGTGAGCGTCACTAACATCTTTGTGCTCTACCTATCCAGCCTCTATGTGCCACATGTAACACATATATATCTATGAAAGAGTTGTCTGTATTTTGGTTTTAAAACCTTCCGCTAGCAAAGCCAGACTGCAGAGCATCATGGGTCCTGTCACAAGCTCCTATGGTGAGAAAAACAAACATTAAAAGCCAGCTTTGGCCCTTTTCACCCCAGCCATAAAGAGAAAGAGAAGATCCGCTGTTTCTATGCCCCCCTACTATTGTCAGCGCCTGCTCTTGATGCAGGAAGGGGAGGCGAGGAGGAGGCTCTCAGAGTTCCAGGGATCTTTAGTTAGTTAGTTAGTTAGTTAGTTAGTTAGTTAGTTTACTTAGCATTTAACAGAAATATCTGTTCAGTGGTACTAGAGCAGTGCTAAGTGAGGACATGAATTGTTCAGTTTGAAAAGAACTGAGAATCCTTTTGTAAATCAGTGCTATCCGAAGTCAAGTCCCAAGGACTGGCCTATTGGTAGGCAAGAGATGATTGTGTAGAGATTTTTAATCCAAAGCCTTTCACACAGGACACAGTACTCCTCCACACCTGCAGCAACAGTTGAGGGTTGGGCAGGACAGGCTGTGTTCCCTCAAGGCAGAAAAACATCTTGGAGTTTCCTGCTTTTCATGTGAGTATTGTTGGTTTTAGTTATGTCTAGATGGTGGACAAACAGGTCTAAAAAATTCCAAATGCACTCACTTTCGCAAAAACAAAGAGACCTTGAATTACAAACTCTCAGGGTTCTCCTCAGTCTAAAATGTGTTTTGCTCATCGCAGGAGAAAGCTGAAAGTTCTGTCTCTCATTACTCTTAAGCCTCCACTTCCATGCTTGAACTAAACACAAATTCAGGAGTGTGGGTTATTGCAGGTCCAGGAAAAACTGTTTCCTGGTCTTGACTTCTGGCTAGTGAAGCAGTTTGTTTGCTTGTTTAATCACATTGAGAGTATATTTACTGGGAAGATTTGTGCTTAATCATAAGTTTTTGATAAGTGGATCTTCTAAACATGTTTCTGTAGGAAAGCAAGTTGCATTCAGCCTCATAAGATACGTAGATTTTCTGCTTCAGCCTTCTCTGTCTCAGATTCACCTTGCTGTGATGTACCTGACACTCTTAGTCTTTCTCATTGTTTGTGAGAGTCAATTTTTGAAGGGTCTTTATTTACCAGCCTCTAAAAACCAAATTCTGTCTACAGATCACTCTGAGATATCATCTTGCATACAGCTCAACACATGACCCTAAGCAACCCTTAATTGTGTGTAAAACAGTGGTTAAAGAAGGATCAAAATTAGAAACGCATTTGAGACTCTGGGGAAGCAGAAGAATCCCAGCATCTCTTTTCTAAAGATGTTTCTTTGTTTGACTCTCATTGACTTTAATGAAATGCTGGTTGTTATCTTTCACAGTCTACAGTCTCTCACCTTTCTTAGAAATACTGGAGGTATAGTATTTCTATTCTCATGTGCTTTTAAATACATTATTTAAAATTTTTAATGGAATGTTTTTTATTCTTAATGTATTTCATTTTCACTTTTTTTTTTACATACTAGTTGTAAAGACCAGAAAGAAATAGAAAAAAATATAAGAAATTTGTTCTTTGTCAATTTGAGAACTCTGAATTCTGTTTGGTTTCTTAAAAGATGTTCCTTAAAAAAGTCAATGCTCTGCTTTCTGGCATGTCGTGATTAAGTGTTCTGAAGTCTGAAATTAATGAAAAAAATGGTTTTTTTTCCCCTAAGTTGGTGTTCAACATATAATACAACTTTAAATTATTCATTTGTTAATATAAACTAATTTATTAATAACCACAATGTATATTTCATTATTAAAATTAATTATTTTATATTATTAATATTAATTGTAATATTGTATAGGTTTTGCTCTGTTTGTAGCCATTATGAATTACATCAGTAGTATTTTATCACCAGTGAAAAAAGTGAGCTGTATTGGCTTCCTGCGAAAGTATATGAGGGGAAATATGCAATCGGTTTTCATTCCTACGGGAAGGCATTCTCCCAAATCCAGCCCCAAGATATATCTTTAATAGGACAAAGAACCTGGGGGAAAAAACATATTAGATGCCTACAAGAAATCCAAGTAGTGCAGCACATTGTTGTATAAGCACATCACTGCTCTCATCTCTGATGGCAGAGGCTGCTGGAAGGGGATGCGTACATCACCTGGAGTGAACACAGCACTTGCCATGAGCCACATGGCTGCATAGGAGCAGGCCCAGGCAAACTTGCTTCTGCTCTGCTGAACTCAGCCCCCAGACATCAAAGGTGGCTTCCAGCTCTCTTGGGTAATGTCTCTGTGTGGCTATTTGCAGCACAGAGCTCACAGTGTTGAAGCACAGGGGTTTGTATCACTCTTAAGAAATAGCCCTCAGACTTACCTGCTGCAGGCCTTCGAGATGAAAGCTGGTTGGCTGTGTAATGTGAAATGTCAAGGTTGCCTTTTGCAGCCTCTGATACAGATGCAGGTTGATCGGCATCTTGCTCTTACCAGGATGATCAGCGAAGCTATCTCAGGACATCCATTCTGCCAGGAGTAGGGGGAGGCATTGTGCAAGCATGGAAATGCCTTTCACAGGAGGTCATTAGTCTGATGGGTTAACTGGGAGAACAAATTGTGGATGACCCTCTCTAACAGCAGGCTGTGATGCCAAAAACTACTGTTCCTGGCCAGCACTGAGGAGCACCAAGGCATTGATTCACAAAGATAACACTTTGATATGTGCACAGGGGAAGCTGATGAACTGAGGCAGAGCCTGCCTATGCTGCTGAACTCTTTCCTGCGGTCTTTTATCAGATCAGCAATTTCTAGATGTGTATTTTGTTTGAGGCCTAGACCATTTGGCAGTCTTATTTTTGCTTAATTAGCTTCATGATTTAAAACTATTTGTGGCCTCCTAATGAACTGGGAAAAACCTAGCAGTTGTTAGCAGCTGGCTGGGATTTTAACAACAGCCATGTGCGTTTAGCAGAAGAGCAATAAAGTAGTGAGAAAAAAAGTCTGGCAGTACTGCCAAGGGTCAGGACATGCAAGGGGTATCCTCAGCCCTGTTAATGATCACCATGAGCACAGAACAGAATTTCAGCTAGATGTAAACAGCCTTGTTTAAGGGATGGTGACAATGAAGGCTTTGACAGAAGGCTTGGGTTTGCGCAGGGCCCTGCACGCTGTGAAAGAGGATTTGAAATAAGATGCTGGATATGAACTGGAGCAGCTGAGGGTGTATTCCCATTAGATTTTCAACAACCCCCCAGCCCTGCCAAAATTTTTGAGGGAAAATCTCTCAAAACCTTTAGGCACTGAGTTGCACAGCTCTATTTACGCAGCCCTGTAGTGTTTCACCGAGAGGTGGACATGACCACTACTGGGTGGTGGTAAATTTAGTTGTTCTGGTTGTGCCTCTGGCTTGGGGCTCAGCCCTCTGAACAGGTTTTACTCATCACCAGTTTAATGTTTTCTCAGGCAAAGTAAATGAGCCTGGATCCTGATTTCCCTGTGATCTGGAGGTGTCCACCAATCCTTAACAGTATGTGGCCATCCAGATGACAACCTCCCACAACCGCAGTCTATTTCTTCTGATATTCTTCCTTTATACAGTGATTCTGAGTTATTTCTGTGATGCAGATTTTCACAGAATTATTTTGTCCCCTCCTGAAACCCCAGATCACAAATCTGCTCCATTTTTCATAAAGATTTTAATCACTAGTCTGTCAAAAATATAATACAGCCTTACAATCAAGAGAGGTATATTGAGAAGTAGTCTATAACACTTAAAGTTTCATTTTATCATGGCTAGGCTTCGCAAACGAAGATTTAGGAAGGCTCTATCCACATTTGTTGCAAGCACACTGGTGGCTAATAAGGCCAATACGAGATAGACATATCCGATTGCAAAAGGCACAGCAGAAAGACTCCTTAGGTTGTATATTCTGCAAGACCTGATTCTTTCTGCGTTGTCTTTTCTCCTAGAGAGTCATCCTGTGTGCGTTCTCAAAGGAAACAGCAGCGTTATAGATGGTGTGTCTCCAGACCTCCTGATTGCAGGCCAGAGTAGACCAGTTATGATGATCAATATGGCCGAGGCTGAGATGTTGTTTCTGCAATTTAACAAAACTAAATATGGACCACAGTCTCAGCATGCCTACTTTTTGTAGCTGACTCTCCTGTTTAGATTTTATATTCCTAAATTTAGAGATAGTGGAGAGCAGTTACAATATTGCTGAACTTATGCTTCAGTGATGACTACTTCAGGAAAAGAAACAGTATGTATGAAAGAAACTATTTGTAGGTGAAGAGTTGCCTTACTGTCTGTCAGTGCAACTTTTAGGCTGGTATGAGGTATGTCTGACTCTGGTTTTAGGTTTTTCAATCCATAAATGATCTTCAAGTGTCCTCTTAACCCATATTTGTGGGACATTTTGGTGTCTTTGAACAAAATTCTCTCTGGAGAACTGTACACACTCCCTTTTTTTATCTCAGGTGCTAATTACATTACGTGGAACCTCCTCCAAGGATTAGCACCGATGTTTTATTTTTATGGATGGACGGATTTCTTATATTTTGTCTTAATCAGGTTGATATGCATATAATACCATGACCTTTACTGTGGGCTTTTTCAAGAGCTCTGAAAAATCTGTCTGCAACCACTAAATAATACCCTGGTGCAGTTTTGCTATGGAAGAATGGTACCTAAAGGAAACAGAAATAGCAAAGAATAACTGCAACACTGTGGGAATTTAAATGCATCTGTTCTGGGTAGGCTTTCATAGTTCAGGCCAGGGTTTCTTAGGTCTGTTTCCTCGAGTAATTTTCTGGTATTTAACAGCAGCAGAGCCCTTTGCTAAACCAAAGAAAATATAATAAGAAAATAAAGCAATGTGTAGGGGTTTTAACCTACAAGCTATTTCAGGCAAAGACGTGAAAATTGAGAATTTGTCAGTCCCTTTGATTCCCTGACAATGCAATTGGGGATGCACCTCTCACCCATAGGAACTGAAGGTCTCTCAGGTAGGGGAGATGTAGTCTTCTCTGTAAAACTGACACTGCCCCCATGACCTCCAAGTGTGACAGTGGATGCTGCTGTTTTGGTCACAGAAGATTTGCATTCTAATATCAAAACTAAGACAATAATAATCTGTTTTTTCTCACTGCAACCAGAAATACCCTTGCCTGAACTATTTGCCCGTCTTCCATTCATTGGGGTCTGTATGTCTTGAAAGGCATGCCAGGAAAGCTGACCCGAAACTCATAACCTCTTTTAGATGCCCGCTTAGTATTGCCAAATAGCCCTGCTAAAAGGATTAACAATTTTTTCATGCATTTGAGGATTTTTCCCCTCTTCTGCTCCCACAGTTTGTATCTTTCCCCATTTATTTATCTGGCTAGTTTGGAAACAGACTTCTTTAATGAGTGGAGGATCTCTGTTTTATTTCTCCACCTTTTATTGGTTTTGTTTTACCATTTCCTGCCTTTCTCCATGCTTTAGTATACAACAGTCTGATAGTTCTTGTCTTAGATATCTGCATTTTGAAAGAAAGTAGAACTTTGAGAATTGTCTCTTGGACTTCAGTGATGATAGTCTAATCGACCTTGACTGCAGTTTTAACCACTGTCCCTGCAAGCTGATTGTGTTGTCTTTGTTCATGGTGTGTAATTCTGGTTTTTGAAAAGTCTTCATCCTTTTCAGAATATTGGCAACTGCCAACCAATTTGACAGAGCTTCTTCTGGGAGAGACAGCAGCAGCAGCAATGCAGAGCATATCTTATGGAAACAGCTTTTCACAACCATTTTTGTTGAAGTGAGATAAATAATCTATAGCAAATGCTTTTTCCTTCTGGGGTCTAAGTATCTCCCCCAGCTCCTTCTAGACTCCTTCCTTTGGGAAGTGGTCCTTTAGCCTCTCTTTGGCCAAATGTATACACCAACTCTTTTCACCCCTTTTTTTCTGTTTTTCTTCTAGAGAGAACTCTCATTTAAGAAGGAAATCTGTGACACTATATGGAGTGCAAGGCTCCTCAGCTTTCTGCAATGCAGTTTCATAGTCAGTCTTTGAGGAAGCTGAAAGTCCTCCTAGCTGAAAGTGCCATTTTCAAAAATTACCTTACCTTCAAATGACATTTTATGTGTGTTGGCATCAACCCTTACAAATCAAAAATGTCTGGTTTTAAATCCTTGTCTTCCCCACTCTGAGAGTATTTCAACTGTGTTAGAGCTTTGAACCACTCTGGGTTTTTTAGTTCACTTTAACTAATTTGTGTCAGTGAAAGAGAGGCCAGTTTCATTTCTGCACAGTACAGCAGCTTGCTCCAGCTGAAATGTATGTCAGCCATCAAAAATACAGATCCCCACAAATGTTACTTTTTGCTCTTTTATTTTTACTTGCCTGACAGTGAAGTCACCATAACAACTCTTCTTTCCTGAAAATCACGGACAGAAATGGGATTTTAAAACATGGTTAATATATGTCCTGAATGTGTCTTTTATCCGTTGTTGATAGACATTCATAGCTGTTAAGTCTGGGAGACCATCATGGCTCTGGACTATGACTTAATGATTCCTATATTAATATCAATATCTTGTGGTGGGATGCAGATATATTACTGTGGGTCAGCTTAATTCTTTTTGTAACCAGTAGGTGAGCTGATGTCCTTTTGTGATACTCAAAAGTGCAATGAATTGTGAGTGTTCTTCATTGGAAAAACCTGTTGAAATATAAGAGCTTTGACAGAAAGCGCAAGCATATATAATTGTTTGCACGAATATATATGTGTGTATAGGCTAGGGAATGAGAGGCTGGAGAGTAGTGCCACGGAAAGGGACCTGGGGGTCCTGGTCGATGGCAAGTTGAACATGAGTCAGCAGTGCCCTGGCAGTCAGGAGGGCCAACTGTGTCTTCGGGGGCATCAGGCACAGCATTGCCAACTGGTCAAGGGAGGGGATTGTCCCACTCTGCTCTGCACTGGGGCAGCTTCACCTTGAATACTGTGTGCAGTTTGGGCACCACAATATAAGAAAGATACAAAGTTATTAGAGAGTGTCCAAAGGAGGGCAAGAAGCATGGTGAAGGATCTGGAGGGGAAGCTGTATGAGGAGTGGCTGAGGTAACTTGGTCTGTTCAGCCTGGAGGAGACTGAGGAAAGACCTCATCGCAGTCTTCAACATCCTCACAAGAGGAAGCAGAGGGGCAGGCACTGATCTCTTCACTTTCATGACCAGTGACAGGACTCAAATGGCCTGAAGCTGAGTCAGGGGAGGTTTAGGTTAGATATCATAAAAAAGGTTTTTCACCCAGAGGGTGGTTGAGCACTGGAACAGGCTCCCCAGGGAAGTGGTCACAGCACCAAGCCTGACAGAGTTCACGAAGCATTTGGACAATGCTTTCAAGCACATAGTGTGATTGTTGGGTGTCCTGCACAAGGCGAGTAGTTGGACTTTATGATACTGATGGGTCTCTTTCAACTCAATATATTCTGTGATTCTGTGATTCTATGATTCTTTTTACTTGTCTCGCCATGAAAAAGAAGCAATTATAACTGCAGACCGCTGGATGAAGAGAAGCAAGAAGTCAAGCAAAGCAATCATCAAGTGAAAACCCTGAGAGATGAATGGAAACTTAAAAGAGAGGGAGTTGAGTTCATTGTCAGCTAGATGGAAGTTGAGCACAGTGAGCAAATAAGCTATCCCCTACTGTGTTCAGGGAAATAGATTTTCCAGTACACTCATTGTAAATAACAAGACTGTGTAAGAGATGTGCATCCTCTATATCAACTTCTTTTTTAGAATAAAATGACATTTTGACCCTGAATTTCTGGTAACTTCTTGGGTCAAAAAGGAGTAACAATATTTGTGCTTAAACAATCTGGTCCTGATCTTAAACATATTTACTGCTCGAAAATCTGACACCTTGTGATAAACTGTTCAAATCATTACATATCCCCACTGTTTAAAAACATGTACTGTAGTTACAGAATTTCAAAGGGAATTGAGAATGGCCTGAGGGAAGAGCTGATGAGAAGTCTGTAATTATCTGCATTTGGAAACAAATTAATCTTTGGAAGGCTTTTGCAGGCACTGCTTGCCTTTTATGCATGTATCTCTTTTTTTTTTTTTTTCCCCGGATGTAATTTTTTTTTCTTGGAAAAACTCATTTCTTTATTTGACAGGCTACCCCTCACCTTCCCCAAAAAAATCAATCATTGACTCTTTCTCCTTCATTCTTATTTGTAGCCAAAAATGTTTGGATTAAGATTTTGACAGCAGACAGGAAATTTTGAAGATGGTAGACACTTTCCACGAAAACAGTTATTTCTGTAAATCTGTTTATTTCTGTCTAAGCCTTGCTGAATAGTACCAGAATTCATTTTCATCACTGCCAAAATCTAAATTCTGGAGGTGTCAGTAAGGAGATCTCTTATTGGAGTTTTATTTCCATGCTATTTGATTTCTGAAGTCATTCCAAACCCATTAGAATGGGGAAAGAACAAGTTGAAAGGTATAAGCAGAGTAAGAACAGCAAAACCGACAGAGAAAGAAAAAAAAAAGGACAAATGCTTTCTGTAAAATAGTAGAAACAGAGTGGATCTCTTTATCTGCAGAATGATAGACTGGCCTTGGTTAGTGGCTGGTAAAAGTCTACTTCCTTCTTTCTTTTTTAATAATTTATTTCTCTTTTGTATTTTTAAATTCTTTTATTCCCTTCTATGTCTTATTTGTTTACTTTTCATTCTCTGTCCTTACTTTTTGGGGAGGTAATTTTAGATGCAATTCTTCACCCGTCATCAGGTCAAATACATATTTATAGTAACACAGGGCTGCTGTGTGGGGTGGGTTTGTTATTTTTATTCTAGCTTCCAAATTACAGGTGCAGTTCATACCAGTACTTTCCAAACTCACCATTAATCTGTGGTTATAAATCAGTGTGTATTAGTTGACTTGTGCCAGTAATTTATCTATTCATTCTCCATTCTCTACAAAGTTGAAGTTAGAAAGAGTTGTCCCCAATTTTCATTTTGGCTAATGGAGTCTTCCATTGCCCATAAGTAGCTGAAATGTTCCACAAAAACTTTAAGTTACCTCTTTATGACATGACATATTGTCATGGTTTAACCTCAGACTGCAGCTAAGCTCCATGCAGCTGCTTGCTCATTCCCCTCCCAGTGGGATGGGGGAGAGAAACAGAAGGATAAAAGTTATAAGACACTTGTGGATTGAGTCATACAGGTAAAGCAAAACGAGGAATTCATTCACCACTTCCTATGGGCAGGCAGACGTTCAACCATCCTCAGGAAAGAAGGGCTCCATCACATGACACGGTGACTTGGGAAGACAAATGCCTTCACTGTGAACGTCCCCTCCTTCCTCCTTCCCCCAGTTCTATAGGATGAGCATGATATGATATGGTATGGAATGTCCCTTGGGTCAATTGGAATCAGCTGTTCTGGTTGTGTTCCCTTCCAGCTTCTTGTGCATCTCAAGCCTCCTCGCTGGTGGGAAGAGGTGAGAAGCTGAAGAATCCTTGACTCAAGAACCAAAAGAGTAGTCTGTCATGAATATTATTCTCATCCTAAATTGAAAACATAGCACTATACCAGCCCTTGGGAAGAAAATTTACTCTGTCTCAGCTGAAAACAAGATTCATGCTAATGACTTTGTGTGGAGTGGAAGTCGTTCACATGTTTTCTAGGCCACACTCATACCAGTACCAGTGGTTTACTTTATTCATTCTGTTTCCCCCTGGTCATCGTGTGTGTCTTGCTCATCTTTGTCTCTTCCTTGGGCTCTCTGCCATTTCCCAGTCTGTTCCAAAAGCTCTGTGTTATCATGTCATCATGTTTGCTAATCTTTTCTTCTCAGCCATCTGGAAGATAGGAATTCTTTTGCCGAGTGTCTAAATAAAACAGTCTCCTCCTTCTGATGTCCCATCAGTGACATCTCAAGTTAAATCCTTCACTGGTTTCTCTTGGGCCTGTTCCTCCACAGTATTTTTCATTAAGAATTTGACCTATAGAACAGAAAATGCACTAAAGTTTGTGTGATGACTTGGCTTTATTAAAAAAAAAAAGGCAGGGGAGAGTAAACTATTTCCAAGGGTAGTATGATAGTATTTTACTTACCACTTTCCTGTCAGGTCCTGGTTGCAGTACTGTGCTTAGCTTTTTCCAGCACTTTGACAAAGTTGTAGGTAAATCCAAGGAGTTCCAGAGTGTAACAGTAGGAATGACAAGAGATTTAAGTGACCAATGAGGAAAACATAAGGAACTTCTGGGTTTTTTTACCCTCTTCCCCCTCCAAAAAAGAGAAGATGGTCTACACTAATGGCTGCCAATATAGCGAGGTCTGTTATGAAGAGGCCGACAATGACTTTTTCTACAAGTTTGTGATCATAGGGAAAAAATAAGCATCTAGTCTGTGACAAAACTTAACTCCTATATTATAAAAAATGTATTTGTAAGGGTAGCAAAGTGGTGAAATAGACTGACTGGGAAGATTGTGAACTTTCCTCAGGAAGGATGGATGTAAGACGGTCTTGTCATAAATACCTAGGAAGAGTTTTGCCTGCTTTGTGTCAGGAGACCTCTTCCATCTCTGCAGTTCTGTGGGCAGGAGAGAGTGGCTTCGCTGGAGGCAGCACACCAATGGTTGCCACCAGCCGATTCTTTGATCTGCAGGCAATTCCTCTCCTGGCTGAAGTTGATGGCAATACTGACAAGTTGTCATGAGCTCAGAGTGGCCTCATTTCCCACACCAACATTAACAGGCTGCTGGTCCCTCCTGCTCGGAGTATTCCCTTACATTCTGTGTTGTTCAAGGGTGGCTCTGTTACCTCTAAGCAGACAAAAAAGTGATGCTAGGGGAAGAGTAGACTTGATTTTGTTCCTCCTTGAGTAGCTAATAGTCATCATTATTACCACAAGACTGGGCGTCAACATGTAGCTTGGTCAAGGAACACTGAAATAAGGAACTCTGGCCCAGATTCAGATGGACAAAATGCTACCTTGGTCCCAGAGTCAACCACTAGGACAGAAGGACAGTGGTGGCATTCAGGCTGTCTGTCTCCGTGTTCCTGTGTCTCTGCCAAAGACATCCTAGAATCCTGACTTTAGCAAACCTTGTGAAGTCCTAGGATCACTGATCCAGTAAGCTTTCTCTGTGAATAAAAAACTCTGTTTCTTTCCAGGGTTCATGTCTTCTAATTATTTTTTTTCTTTTCTTGTCACTGCTTGAAGGATAGGATTGCAGAAAGGTTTTCATTGGAAAAAAGGCTGAATTGAGTACTGATTTTTTGGTTTGTTTGGGGTTTTTTTGTTTGGGTTTTGTTTGTTTTTTGTTTTGGTTGGGGGTTTTGTTTGTTTGTTTGTTTTTATATAAGGAGTGAGTGCTCAGGATTTATACTCCACTGCAGTGAAGTGGTAAATGTTAACTCTCCAGTTATCTAACATTTGCCCTCTACTCTGTAACTCTGCTTTACTCAGGAATGACTCTGTTTCAATTCCCCTTGGTTTACTACTATTAAAACTGTGCTTCTGTGGAAAGAAGGGTTTTGTTTTCTGCAGGCCTAAGATGCTAATATTTTAATTCTTTATTTCTCTCATAGAGGGGATTAACATTCGTGTTTTAGTTCTTAGCATTGATTGCAAAGTCTGTGCCTGTGCTGTTTTCAGCTTCTGCTGCTGCTTATTTGGGCAACATTGCTTTATAGTCCAATAGACCCCACCAACAGGAATGGGAAAGTGTAGGAGATAATCCATCACCTTACCTAGGTCAGCAGCCAGCCTGGTGGCAACCTACTTGGTGTCTACATTACTCTGCATATGATCATACAATCCTGTCATGGATTACAGATGAACTGATCCATTTGCCTTATTTGCAAGCACGAGGGAAAGCTTCCTGCAGAGCTGTGAAGCCTTCCGGGAGGAACTGCCATCAACTGTCCCAAAAAGTCCTCCCTGTCACATCACTCAGTGAAGCATTTTTCATTGGAAAAAACAGTGGAAACACGTGCCCTCCTTAAAGCACCTGCTACTTGTAGAACATGACTTCCATGACTGATGACATGAGGACACAGTCCCAGCTCTGTTTTCCATGTCAGAAATATAGACGCCAGAGGGAGACAAAGTGAGGGACAAAGTAAAATCAACAGAGAGGACAAGTGAATTAGGAGTGGAACTGGGAAGTGATATAAACATCTCTGGGAAGGGGAAGGTGACAGAGATGCTTGAGAGAGGAAAAGAGATAAGAGAAGAATATGGGTGAAAGCCAAAGACGTAAGGAGTGAACAAAGGAAGAGACTGACTGACAGCTAGCCAACTGGATACATGGTACACTCCCAAATAAATTTAAATAGTCATATATTGTTTAAATACTGTCTTTCTGTGTGTAAACTCAATATTTTCTGTGTGTAAACTCAAATTTTAGGAGTCTTATTTGGGAAAAGGAATAAAATAGATAACCAACAGTTAAGTCATGTTATCAGAAGGAAAAAATCATCAGTCTTTCCTAGCCTCTTTCACAGGTGAAAATGTTTAGAAGGAAGTATATTTTTCATTTGTCTTTTCAGATGCCTTGCTCACCTTATGCTACTTCCTTGAAAGTGGATTTCTAGCCAACTATCACCTGCTTCCCTACCCTTCTTTCCAGAGTTTCTAAGGCCTGGCACTCTTCCAGTTCTATTCTCTCAATTTAAAAAGTTACTTCTGTTGTTACATATGCAGAAAAGTAATCTTTCTGATACCAAACAGCAACATATTTTTAGGAATGTTTAACTGCTTAAAAAGCAGTTAAAAAGCATCAGTTCATGTTTCACTATTGCTTTAAAAAATGGGGTTTTAGCGGATCTTCGTGGTTATTATTTTTGGAATGTTCTAGAACATGATATTTTGTGTGTTTGTCTTTTTCTTTGATGATTCTTTGAGTAGTTACAAAATGTCTGCAAAACCCACATTAAAAACTAGCTAATGAAATAGTGTAAAAGCAAGACTGTGAGAGTAAAAAGCAGAGCAGGTGAGCTGAGAAGCCAAGAAACTGGGTGGTTTGGCGAAGTAGTGTTATGGCTGGAAACTTCAAGACAAATTAGGAGAAGCTCTGGGATCTAGACATGCAGTCTGCACAGAATATCTTTGTCTCCTATTCTCCCACCCTATAGATGAGTAATCTCTAGTGATGTCAGTAGGCGTTATCCTCATGTCCTGAGGGTAATAGATGGGGGCGCAGTAGTGTAAGTAATGCCTCATTTTCTCTTAAGCTGGAAAATCATCTGAGTCTCCCTTAAATGTTTCACAAGGGAGTTGAAAGGGAGGAAGAAAGGTTTAGTATTCCTTTCTAGTTGCATCACTTGCATGTTACACAGTTGAACTGCAGAGTACAATCGCAGATTTGGAATTGTTTAAAGGACAACAGAGTTATTGCTTAGCTTCTCAAATATTTTGGCTGCTTACATACTCAGTCGAGCAGTAGTACTCCCCCTAACAAATACACTCATGGGAGAGCAAAGGGTAAAGAACATGAACAGCCCGAAGTAGAGTGACTGTGCTCTTGGCAGGGAGGTGCCAGCTGTCATTTGAAACAAGTTCAGAATTTGCTGTAAAGATCTTCCTAAAGGAAGCAAGTCTTCAGAAAGGTTATGAAGGGAATGCAGCAATTCAGTAGAATTTACTAGTGATGTTTATGCTATTTTATATAGTAAAAAAAGCTAGTTGAAAAACTGCTTTTGACAAAGAAGTCCCTTGTTCTATAAAAAGACAAGCAGGCAAAATTTTGGAGAAAGAAAAGGTGTTCTGATTCTTTAGTTTCATGAGCCTTAAGCGAATTTAACTAAAAAGAGGGGAAAAAAACCCAAACAACAGCTTGTGCTCAGAGAACATGAAAGCCTAAGTATGTGAACTTTTTATGAGTTATGAACATGGGATTTGCTCTGTAAGAAACTTCCAAGGAAGTTCTATAGTTTTCCGGAGGAAGTCTGTCACTGAGGTAGATGCTTTTCAAATGTTTAAAGGCTCATCTTTCATGTGAATACTTACTTTCATTTAAAAAGAAAGGGAAGACCAGGTAAGATGGGGAGAAATGACTAGAACAAATGTTGACTTTACAGATCCCAAGTGGAAGCAACCCGGGAATAATTTCAGAGCAGCATAGGGAGTACCTTTAGGCCTGACTTTTCTAGGAGCTGAATCTCTGTCTCGTGCTAAACAGAGGTGGCTGAATGTCAGCCCCAGCATCTGCAGAATGACATGTCAGGTAAAAAAGAAAATAGGGAGGGTGCGGAGTAGCTCATGGCTCCTACTTTTTTATTGAATGATCTCCTTGAAGAGCAAAAGGCTCCATGTTACACTTGACTCTGTCCTAACTGTCCTACAGTTTTTGCTTGAGTTTACCAGAGCTGACTTTAAGAGTATTTCTCTTTGATGTGAGTAAAGATCCATAGCCCATGCATACTGAAGTCTAATAAAATACATCCTTTATTCATAACTGCCTTTCCAGTATTGCTGCAGCAATTCAGATTTAATTTATGGGTAGGAATGATTTGCATGCAAAGAACAAGTGCTTCAAGGTATGTGAAGATAAGAGACTCCTGTAAAAATTAAGTGATCTACAGCCCACAGGATAACTGTGGTAGCTTTTCCATCCCTGTCAGAAACCTCAGAGAAGTACCAGATTGAGAGAGCACTCCAACCAGAACAGCACAAAACAAGTCTTTAATGAAAACAATTGAAATACACTAAATAAACTGTTTTAATGGAGCTCCAAAGAGATGTGTAAAAGTTGCTACTCAAGTCAATTGAAGGCCTGTCACTGTTCCTCAGATGCCCCTCCACAGCCCTCCTGCTGGCAGGAGTTCAAGTCTCTTTAGAGTACATTAGAAGTAAGTGCAGCACTACTATGCCAGGCCCTTTGAAAAACTAATAAAAACATTCTCCCTATGAGAGGAATCCAGTGCTGCTAGGAAAGGAACTGTGTGCCCTTTGGTTTAGGAGTCATTTGTTTCTTCAACTGGGATAAAGAAGAGTCTTCAATAATTTGCAAAGACATTGTTAGTAGTTGCATTCCGTGTGCTTGTCTCTTAGTAGTGAGAGACACCCATTAAAACGTGTTCTCCAAACCAGGTCTAAACAACACAGTTCAGTGTCCCAAAAAGTCCCTTTTCAAATTTTGGCCTGCACTGAGTAGATTAAACTGTATCTTTTGCCTATGAGGATGTGAGCATGGGTGTAAATATACTTGGTGAAGTTCTGGTCCTTCTTTTGTCAGCTCCAAATCTGTGCCTTAGGAGGGCTTCTTTGGAAACGCAATGCAGTGAGATGCAGGGAACAGTGTCTTTCCCCTTTGTGGTGGCTCAGCTGGAAGAGAAGAGTTTCTGCAGCATCTGGAATGCGTGGCCACCTTAAAAATTAACAGTAGATTGCCTCTGCTAGGGAAACTTCTATTCTCCCTTGCCATATGATGTGTACCTAGACCCATAGGAAACTTATCTAATAGGATTTTTGTCAAGGTCCACAAAACCAACACAGCAGCATTCAATCTTCTTTCTCCCAGAAGTGCTGAAATCAGGTTCTGTAACTGCAGAGATGACCCCAGAACAGGTGTGAATGCAGAAACTGTGGAAAGTGTATCTGTGTTACCGATATTGCACATGTATTGCTACGTTGTATGTAGAATATGAGAAGATTCATGTCATCAAAAGAGACATTTTGAACTAACAAAAAGAGTTTGCACAGATTACCGAGAGCCTAATTTGCACAATTTTTAAAACAAATGTTCTGAAAAAGGATGTTCATGTTAGTTTAATTTTCATTTTATCATCCGTATTTTAACTTTCATTTTAATTTTACTATTCTGATATTTTATAATGCAAAGTATTTTTACGCATCATAATAAAAACTTTGAAAATTTTCTTCCAAAAAAAAAGGTAATGCATTATTTCTGCTAAATGTTTTAATCCTACCACAACAGCAATTTTTATATGGAGTAGTTCAGATGCAAAGATTTAGGGTCCCTCTTGCAGTCATTTGGAATATGTACTTTATCAAAAAGTGAAAGAGCCTTGAAAAAAGTCCTCATAAATAAGGTCCAAAAAAGTCCTTTATGCCATGGTCACTGCATTCTGTACATGCCTTGTATTTCAGAAAGACAGTATTGAAGTTTTGTTTTGGAGGCATTTTAAAGAATTTTTTTTTAATTCTTCCCTGTCGATCTATGCTCTGCTTTATATCATAAGCAGAGCTGCATATCCTTAACTGGAAGGAAGTTATTAAACAAGCTAGATTTAACCTTCTCAAAGTTGAGTTGTTTTCAGAAATTAAAGTTTGAAGATGGTAGACATTAGGCCAAGCTAAAAGCAAGACTACTTGAATATGTGGAGGTGTGGGGCATGGGAACTGGACTCTGGTCTGTAGTTGTTCTGTGTAATATCTGACCTGTGTCTGGTAGCAGGGGATTAGTTTTTGGGATTCCAGTAAAAAGGCTTATCTTTTAGTGGGGAAAAGAGAGACAACATGATGGTTGAAAGAATAGCAGACGTTGGTTGCCCGGAGCCCTGCATGACCATAGAATAACTTTCTCATGGGCACTGGATTAACAGGTTTGCACTGAGATGAGTGAAACAATCAGTGGTTATAGTAAATGCATTCATCTTATAGTAGCTGCTGTTTTAGTTCCAAATTTGTATGCACACATGATTCTGTTTAGATCCAGACAGATGGAGAAAACTTTTAGCTGTCATTTTTGCTGCAGTTTAGACAGTCAAAGTATCTCCCTGTGGCCTCTTCTGCTGCACCCAGCCTAGGATATAGATCACAAGTGGCACATAAAGATATATGTCTATGCTGTCTGATTCTGTATGTTTGTTTTTACTATCTGCCATAACCAGTAACAAAGAGATTTGTGCAGATGACTATCAACAGTTGCTGGAAAGAGAGTGAAGCCCCAAAGTACTAATAAACCTGGTATCTCTCCTAGCAGGTTGGCTGAATTTGAGCTGTGATCTTGTTTCCTCTTCCGAGTGCACAACACATAAGCTGATTAACAGAGCGGATAACATCACCACAACCTCCCAAGACCTTCACGTTTCACGTTCGCAACAGCTCCTCTCACTTGAAATAGGGGGTGAGAAAGACTAGTAGACATCTGTTGTTTGTATTTTGTAATGCCTTGGGTGGGCAAATCATGCTCCCCACTGCCTTTGCAGTAAGGTATAATCATCCGTTTGATTGTATTATGATGAACCACTGCAGAGAAAAGAGGCATAAGATATCTGCACATTTGGAAAATGGGGAATTAAATCATGGGAGTAGTTTCAAGATCTCAATGTATGTATCTGCCAATGCAGTCTGCTGCTTTTGGGTTACATATGGTGGCATGTCTGGATCTATAATTCATTGTGATCTTAAAAAGGGCAAGAGGATCTTAAAACCTTTATGTGTTAAAGAAAATGTCCCATTGTAGTGATACAACAGTTCAGAATAGGCCTCAGATGAATTTTTGTCCGTGTTTATCTCAGCATTCAAGATGAAAGCAGGACAGTATTGAGCTAAAAACTGGCAAAGACAGTGAGAGTGAGCAGATTTGGACAGGGCTTCGGAGGTCATTCTTTGGCATTTTGCTGCCATTGTGGTACCTGGCACCTGGGGATGACATGTGTGCTGCAGATGGGTACAAGCACACCACTACCCTCGTGGTCTGCTAGTGAATGCTGGGGACCTCTCCAGTGCACCCCTTGCAAAAGCCCTGTGCTCTGCTAACAATTCTTCTGTGCAAAATGCTTTCGAGCTTCTCAGAATAATTGAATGGGAGGATTACATGTTTAAGATGAACTTGAATTTGTTCCATTCACACTGTAAATGCAGGGAATATTTAATGGTCCTATGCTGAAAAGAACCTATTACATTGTAGCTATTGTACAAGCAAGCCCCTACAAGATAAAATACAAGAGAACTGAAGGAAAGCTTAGATGATTCATAGGCTTAGGTGATTAATAAGCTGAATAATTTTTAAAAAATTATCTGGAAAACTCATTCTCAAATGCACCCATTGTATGCCTGTTCCTGGCAAAGTAGGTGTAAGAGTTATTCTTCCTGCTGTGTTCTCCTTCCTTTGATTTTTCCAGGGAACTCCTTGCAAAGTGTTTAAAGGCTAAAGGCCAGTTTTGTTCCTGCCTGATGTTGATTTCCCTCACACCTTTGCTTTGGTCATTTCAAACTTAAATCACTCCTAAACAAATGCTAAATGCCATGGAAACAAATTCAGCTCTCATGTAATTCTTTGACCATTAGCTTCCTGTCTTGCTGACTTGTCAGCAGAAGGAATTGATAACTTGAGCCATCCCAAAGCTCCAAAAGGAGGAAAGCACAAGTATTGAGGGCATTTTTAAATGCTATTCTGTTGATAATAAACACAGTGAAAAAATAAACATGAAAGGTCTTCTATCACCCTAACTGAGGATATACCAGAAATGCCAGGTTAGATGAATCCTGCTTGCTGCTTTCAAAACAATTTTTTTCCCTAAGGAAAGGTTTTTTATTCCTCCAGAAATGCTCCATACTTTTTTATTTTTATTTTTTTTCTTCTCTGTTTACTTTGACTTTATCTTGGGCCATCAGATATGCATGAGCAGCTACATCAGTTCCCTTGGAATCCCACTGAGTCCTTGTTCTCAACTGAGTAAATGGTCACTTTGGCCCTGCAGGCATACTGAATTAAACCCTCCAGAACAAAGTTTAAAAACTTTCTTATTAGTGTACTGCAAGAAAAAAAATCTGCATAAAATATGTATATTTAAAGCTGTAAATGCCTGAAGGTTGAGAACTTAAAATCATTAAAGAAAGAGGGGGCATCATATGGGTGACCTAAGGTTTACAATCCATCATAAAACCCACAGGTTTTGAGTGGCAATTTACACTGTAGAGTACATACTTAGTTTCTTAGAATACTTGACAGAATTTTGATCAAGTTGATCAACAAAGACTAGGCCCTTTTGGATTACAAGTTAGATCATGAATCCACCTCTCAGAGACCAAAGCTCTGTTGCTTGTCTCTGCATAACTTCTCACTCCCTTTTTCAGTCTCTACCTGACATTTCTCCTTTTTACGTGCATCTTATGTGTGAGGGCATTGCAGGTGCTCTGATTTTAAGCCCCTGTGCTTGCTCTTTGTGCAGCAGCAAGAATTTAATCTTTTCTCTTCAGGAGAAAAATAATTTGAAGGCAGAAACATCTTCTGGTTCTGCAGGAGTCAAACAATTCTTGCAAAAGATAAATTCTCTCCATCCAGTTCATAAGTGATTTTCTGTCTAAAAACTGATTTAGAATAAAACCAAACATGAAGTACTAAATTTTCATTAGAAGTGACATACCTGTCTTTGTGTACTTCAAATCAGTAGTGCAATGGAGTAAGTTGTCCTTTAAATAAACATCTCAAAGGAGAAGAAAGGCCAATGTATTTCCTGCTTTCACAACTGCTATGAAGTCCGGGTGTTGTCTACCTAAGTGATTACTGTATGTGTTCTCTAACTAACCATATATGTGTGCTTGCTTAGTGAGTCACACAGGTAAGTCTCAGTGGTGCAATTCCTTTCCCTTGTTTAAAGCTGGTTTGAGTGGCATTATCACATTGTTTAACTCTGGGGATTAGAATAAAAAATCTAAATTTTGGATCCCGTTATGAGACTTCATATAAAAATATAAAAGCCCATGTATTTTATTGCCTGATGTGGCTTTTCTGGAAATATGTAGATTTCCAGAGAAATGTCACTCAGTGGTAGAAATGTCTAATTTTGATAATTTAGCATTTTGCTCAGTTATGAGCCACATTTTGATGAAGTGGCTATTGTTTCCCATTGTTGTAACAAACATTTAGCTGAGGAATTCTACCAGGTCTCACAATTAAAATGACTGGCCAGGCTTTTTTGTCAACAAGATGAAAAGAAAAGCATAGGAAATTATGAGCTTATACACTTAAATAAATTCTATATAAAGTATATAGGTAACAAATCATGTAATGGTTCCACTTCACTGAAAAAAGTATGTCCTGAGAAGAGACACTTTCTTAATGAATACCCCAAGTACTTTCAGCTTCCACCAAGAACAAATACAGAAGTACTCTGCCACGTCACTTTTTCTGGTTTTAGATTATTTTGGTATGCACTCTAGTGCTCACATAACTCACTCTTTTAAACTCCCATCTCATTGCTGTTTTAACTGGGAACAGCTCTTGTCCTAAACCTACATTAGTGGAAGTAGTGCGATGTGGGAAGATGAGAAGCATAAGCATCCCCTGCTTGCTGTACAGTATACTTGGAGAGGAAACAGGAATGTGTCTGGGAAGGTATGAAATGAAGCAATACTACAAATCTGGCAAATGGTGTAAAAACCCACCAATTTTTAAATGAATCTAAAGTAAGTACTCTGTAATCTAGAATATAATCAACCCATGGGATTTTCTGTCAGAGGGTATTACCGAGGCAAATATTTACCAAGATTCGAAAATAGGCACTTCTATGAATAGCAGTAGCGCTTGAGGCTGTTTTAGATACACCAAAGATTTATAAGGGTCTTGGCAAGTCTCTCTTTTCAGGGTATAAACTGAGAAGGAAAGATTTTCTGCTTTATTGCGTATAATGGTTTATAGAGTAAGCCAAAGGCATAGGAATTTGATCTAATCCAAAGACCCAGACCCTGAAGCACCACCAGAGATCAGTGTCAAAATCCAGACTGCAAACTCTTTGGGATAATTGCTTGTTAAGTGCATCGTTCCTTCTTTCCCTCTAAGAAGTGGTTTTGTGGCAGAAGGGCATAGGATGCATTGGAAGTGTAGGGCTGGTGGTGGATCACTGAAAATTTCTGTCATTCAGTGTCTTTAAATTGACTGCAATTTATACTGGGTAACTTTTTGTTGATTGTTGGTAATCGTCTGAATACTTAGCAAGTAATAGTTACTGAGTAAATGAGCTGGAAGATGATCTACTACGAACATAAGTTAATCTTACCAAAGACAACAACAACAATTACAACAAAAGAGAGAGAAACAAAGTTTCATTAGAATATCTGCTTTTAGGAAGAACTTAAAACTTTCAAAAATTTCTCAAACTCAGAGTAACTAAGTCAGTGTAGAAATTAGAAACACAACTTCTAAATAGCCTTCTTCTTCTACCTACTCTGATCTTGCAATGAGGTCTCAGCTCCCAGAATACATTTTAATCAATTCATTGGCTTTCTTTAGTTGCTTCAAGTTATGCCAAGATCATTCTGATCCATCGGAAGGTCTTTCCATTGCTTCTGAGTCCTGCCTTCTTCTCTGCTCCTCTCAGAAGTTTGTCATTATCCTCTGTAACTACAGACTCCCATTTTGGTGCTGCAGCTCTCTCCTCCCAAGTTACCTTGCAGTTTACAGTTTTCTCTTCCCTTTCCATGCTCAATTACTCGCAAGGGAAGGAGTAACCCTATGTCCTTTCAGGACACTCTGCTGCTTTCAAGTGAACAAAACACTCAAACAGTTGGGAAAAGACACAACAAATTTAACAGATAACAACTTTCATGAACGTGTAGCAGATTCTTCACTTCTTTCATAGAATCACAGAAACAGCTGGGTTGGAAGGGACCTCCGAGATCATCAAGTCCAACCCTTGATCCGCTACCACCGTGGTTACTAGACCATGGCACTAAATGCCATTTTTCTCCAAATCTCACTGTAGCACTGATGATCTCTGAGGACACATATGAGTTCTAGGTAGTGTGATAAAAAAAAGAGATGCCTGACCTGCATGACCTTGCCCAGGCTTAGGAATGGAGACAAAAGAGGCACAAAGAGCTCACGCCTTTGTCTTGTTAAGAGGCTGAGCTTGCTAGCTTAGAGCTGTGCATGAGTCATTACAAAGTCATTCCAGGTAAACCAGTATGTCAACATCATACTTACTGTATAGGTAAACTGGTTCAGCAGTTTTTACTAAGCAGGAGGGTATCTCTGTACCCCTACCTTCTATGGGCTAGATTAAAAATAAGAGTGGGTGAACCTTAGTATAGGTTGCATTTTCAGACATGTGAAAATAGTATCGTGTATAGCTCATATTTGTAGCACTTATGAGGAAGACATGAATTCTTTCTTGGGGGAGTAAACTAGGCTAGAAATAAAAGTAGTGACTGGATCATGACCAACTCAAATTTTCCGTGGTGTTTCCTGTGTCAGCCAACATTCTAATAGCAAGACACCTTGAATTTAGAGGGACCAATGTTCCTTTACTATATTGCTGTATGTATTAACTCTAAGATTTATGGGGAGCTTAAAGTGGTCTCCAGAAAAAGTCACACATTAACAACCTGATAATAAAAATGAAAATTTTTCATAGCAGCATGTTCAGGCCAGTACAACTCACTTTAGATGCATTTATATTGGCATTCCTTTATTTGAGCAGAGCAAAAACATGAAACATGGTGAAGTAATGGAGATGAACTGTTTGGAAAGTGCGTGTGATCTAGGGTACACATGAACAAGGATGGCATGTTGTACCTTAACAGAGTCACATGCTTTTGTGGCCAAATTGTACTTTAAGCAGAGTCATATGCCTAAGGCTAGTTTGGCACTGACATGCCAAATAAGTCCAAACTAAGTCTAGACTAGTTGTGGCCAGAAATGAAGAAGACAATCTTGGCATGTTTGCATGAAGGATGGAAATTCTAATTTCGTTGCCTCACCACCTTGTCTCCATCACTTCTTGAAACCTAATTTGGAGTTTTTGGAAAAAAAAGAGGGATGATCTATTCTCTAGTTGCTCATTTAGCTTGCTATGGATTTATGCTTATTAAGAACTAGAAGATTAAACCTAAATATGACCCTGGCTGGTGCACAGCTTTTCTTTGTTTCTCCTTGTAAGCAGAGGTGAGCTTGCAGGGTGCTGAGCAGTTCTGAGGTAATGTGCTTGTCTCTTCCAGTGCAGTTACCTACTTCTAGAAGAAGAACTGAATTAACTGAATATTTGAAGAATTGCTCAACTGCATACTTAAAGCTGAATGTCAGTGTCCTTAAGGTATGAGAATAATGTCAACTATTCCTGATAACAGAGAGCCGTGATCCTAGTGGGCAGGGGCAAATAGCTTGGAAAGGTGAGGAGGTACAGCTAAAAGTCACCTCCTCAGACTGCAACTATAATCTGCTGCAAATGTGTGGAAATGCAAACATAAATCATTCCTGTTGTTCTTGTCTCAGAGAAACGTGAGTGCTGTACAAAAGGCTTGTAACCGAATGCTTTGTATTATGTATACTCTTATCTAAGATGTTCACAGTACTGTGTATGTAACACTATACAGATTTTCATATAATTATTTGTGAGAAACCTGCATCTTTAGAGAAATGCTATCATTTTACTACGATGTATTGCAGTAAATTCAAAAATAAAATATGATTATTGTCATGGTAATACGATTTTGTTGTTGTTCACTTCCAATAACTCTTCATTGTAGAGACACCCTCTTTGTGGACAGATACAAACTGAAAAAAACCCATCTGCAAATTCACAGCAAATTTGAAGAAAATTATACAAAGCATTTGCATTGTAAGAAAGGTTGAAAATTAAGCAATTTTGTCAGTGTTTCCCTAACTTTCTATTTATCTCATCGTAACTAAGGAATGGTTTTTCCTGGAAATTTAAATTTATTTAATCTGTTGGTTTTGGCAAAGACCGATGTCTTGACTGGTTGCAGAGGCCTTGTTGGCAGAATTAATTAGTACTAATAGCATTAATAACATGGTTTCTTGCATACGTCAAGGGCCTCACAGTGCTAATGAATTCCACACGGTCTTAAAAAGGAATAAAACACTGGAGTAAATAAAAGGGGGGGAAACAGTCTCATTCTTGCTTATCATTGACATACATTCTTGAAAGCCAAAATCATGAACTATGTTTTCTAGAGCATAGCTCATTGGGAAATTTATGCTGACAAAATAGCTTTAGTGCCTTCAAGGTGGCCACAGGGTATGGGCTAATTAGCTATGATGAAGGGATGAACTGAGGATTAGTGGGCCAGGAGCAGAGTCAAGGATGTGGAAACAACCTTAATCATGTGTCTTCTTGACTCATAGTATTTTGAGTTCATGAGTAAGTGTGTAGATGAATGTTCACTTATAAGATTGCTACATTTTTCTAAGTATTTTCCCTTGAAGAATATTCAAAATGATTGGCATTTTTAGTAGTTTTCTTTTCTGTGTTTATCCCCATATAGGTGAAAGAGAAAACAGATTAGCTGTTAGAATGCAATTCAGTCTCACTGTGTAACCCAGGGCACGTCCACTTACTTTTCTGTGCATCTGTTTATTTCTTTTCTAACTTGCTTTACAATTTGATTGTGAGGATTTATTCACCCACATTTAGATGTTTCTTCAGTACTCTGAATGCCAGGGTACTGTAGCAGAGCAGATCATTGCAACTTTTTAAATACATTTCCTTAAGTATTTCTGTGACAGGGTTTAAACTATTGCAATGCTATGAAGCCCTAAAAAAGGAGGAAGATTAGTTAGTTGATGGTGCTGTGCAACTCATGTAGTAGGTCTGAAGCATAATATGAGCAATTAGATGCTTGAACTAACAAGTAGGGTGTCTGTGGTTTAGTGAAGGGTTATTAAAGGTCTGCCCAAGATGCCAGGACAGTTGTGTAGATTTGGAACATCTAAGGACAGCTTTAAAAGGGAAAACTGAGAACCAATCTGATGGTATTGTTAATGACTGGGATGTGTGCTCAGTATGCAGGAGAAGTGTCTTCTCAGTTAGCAAGCTCGTAGTAGAGGATAACTGCTGCACAATGTGTTGCATAAGGAATCTATGAAATATTTACCAGGGGTAGTCAGAGATGGAAATACTTGAATTGTAACTGCAGGAATATTTGACCCTGCAATATGCAGTTTGATTGCAGGCATGCACGGCTGATCCAGGGTTGACCCTAGCTGCATGGCTGGGTGAGCTGACTGAGATTGCTTCCTGAAGGCAAGAGGACTGGAAACAGACTCTGGAGCAGTCAGTTTTGGTGTGTGGATCAACTGTACCCTGACAGGTGACGGACTAGTGGAAAGGTCAAAGCCCTGTAAGATGCAGTGAGTGATACAGAACATGTCTAATATATATGTTTTTGCAGTACCATCCAGGTTTTAGTAACTGTGAGAAAAAGAATGGTCTCCCAATGTGCTTTAATATGTGTTTTGTGTTAAAGGAAGAAGTATTACTGTTTACGTGCAAGTGTCCATCCAGGTCAGACGTTAACTACCCTGTGAGCTAAAAGGGCTTATATTTAAGTTCAAAAAATGGAGTTCTTGAGTTTAATGAGCTACAGAGCTGCACCTGTGGAAAATTAGATCTGAAAGAGAAATTCTTTAACTTCACATGAGCAAATATCTTTTTTTCTAATGCTAATTAAGACAATTCAGATAGAAACTTCTAAAGAATCACAGACAAAGTATAATTTGATCTGTGTTCAAGAAAGTTTGCAAATAGGGGCTTTGCATCTTGTTTTGAGCCCTGGGCCAAATGTAAAACCTGAAATGCCAAGTAGACATCACCTTGAAAACAAACTATCTTTTGATTATGAGATGTGGTGGTGACCTGATGAACTATGGAAAACAATTTTCATAGAAGACCTCCAAAATATGCTGTTGTAGCCTGTGGATCACTAAGTTACCAGCTGCACAGTTGGAGAAAATTAATAGTCTTCTTTACAGAAAGAACTGAAGTCTGTTTATACTATTTATTGGAGCTTTGTGGGGACGTGTGTTTATTATCTGGCAATGATCCTAGCTCTTGCTCAACCCACTCTACTAATAGTGTTTTTCCTACAGGCTCATGTAGTGAACTCAGTGCTAGGGTCAGACAGTAAAACTGTTGCTTCTACCTCATGCATAATCCTGAGTAGCAAAAGAGAGGGTTTCCAGCAAAGCAAACTGATCAGAAGTGTCATCAGCTATGAAAGTGATATACGGAATGCCTTCACACTCCAAAGCCTACAATTGTCTATCCATGCCTGCACAAGCATCACAGAAAGAGTATTGGAGGAAAACAGTGAGGCAGAGTGTGACCTTCTTACACCAGCTGAGAGCTGAGCCCACAGGCTTTTTTTTTGTCATAACATTGTCAGCAACACACTCCAGTGCATTTCCTCATGATTGATTAATCAGGTTCTAAGAAATTATGTTAAGCCTGAAGGGGTGGGGTTTTGTTTGGTTTTGGAGGGTTCTTTTGTTGTTTGGTTTTGGGGGTATTTTTTAGTATTTTTATTTTAATCTATGTCCTCTGTAGGCTGTCATTAATGGAAACAACTTTTCATATAGTAGTGAAAACTTAAGCACATCGTAAGAATACTTGTAAGTATCTAATTAACAGCACATTTCTTCTGACAGCATCCTCAGAAGCTCTTAATCAATGCTGGCTGCTGTTCTGCTGTTACCAGGCAGGGGAGACCAGCTCCTGTCTCAAAGTGCTATGGGTGCTGTCCCCAGATGTGACTCCCACTGGCCGGTTCCTGGGCAGCACTGGTGGGGTGGTCAAGTGGGGCTGTATCCTTGTTGTTCAAAGATCATCACTAATAAGGGATGTGCCAAGCCACTGGAAGGAGTAGAGGCCCCTGACAATATCTCTGGCTTGCTTTTATTTAGGATTTTCCCCCTTTATATGAGCACCTTTTAATGGAGATGACTTTTAGTGTATTGGATTGGCCTATTGAACAACAGTTCATGCAAGCATACCGGGCTCATGCCGGAGTTCTCAGTCTGGTGAGCTGGTGAGGGAAGAGTCAGCAGTGTTCTCTGCCATCCTTGAAAGACTATCTGCTTTTTGGTACTTTTATAAAGATATATTTCACAAAGGATAATTATCCTCTTAGGTCACAGATCTCTCACTAAGGCGGGATCTTTCACTGGTTGAGAAGAAATAGGATGAGACTACTGGGAATACAACAAAAAGGCAGGGAAAAATTTCAGACATCTGAATGCAGTCAGACCTTTGCCAGCTGGGGAATGATCTCCTTGAAAAGCTTTTATTTCAACAGTATGACAGATCCAGAGAAGACAAAAGAGTTGTTATTTTTTTTTCTAAACAGTTATAGCTGTTTTCCTCTGGGTTCTTTGGGTTTTTTTTTATTTTTTTTTCCCTATGACTCCCCTTCTTGTACCCCACCACTGACCTGCATAACTAACCAGAAAATCAGCAAGTCAAGAGATGGGAAATGCAGTATGGTTTCTGGAACCACAACAGATTAGAAATTGATGTTGATGGTGCAGTGTCAGCAAGCTTAAAACTTACAGCCTTAATGACTGATTTTGGTAGATTTTTTAATTTTCAGAGTTATTTATAAGGACAAAGGCCAGTAACATTTTATTTTTAAGAAAATAAGGATTAACTTTAAATTTTGCCTAAAGTAGACTGACACATCACATGCCACCTCTCTGTGTTTACCTGTCTGTTTCCATGAATCTTTCACCAACAGCTGTGAAGAAACCACTTTTCCTGCTTGAGGATTCTGAAGGTCTGCAAGCTGCACTTTGGTCTTCAAGGTTCCTGTTAAATTATTCACATTGGGCTGAAGCCTACTGGTTTTGTTTTAATTCATATCCAAGTTTTATAAAAAAAATTCAATACTAAATTTGTAAATATTTTTGCTGCATTGCTAATCTATGACATGTTCAGGTCTACGACAGACTTCTGAGGAGAACTGATGTGTGTTTCTAAGCGGTGGGTGGAGGGTACAGGTATTAGAAATCACATAGGGACAGTTTTGTTGTGAGATTTAGTATGGCTCTCTTCCCTTCCTCTTCCCATATGGATGATGTTCGCTAGTACTAGTGCACGAATCATGTCACTTACAACGATATCTTCTTGGTAGATCTCCTGCATCGACTCATGCTCTGAGTTAAGTCAAATACTAGCCATTTATTACTGTGTGGTGCACTTCCAACAACACTAATCCATATGGATATGAAATCCAGAAGCGAAAGTGCTTTCAGATATGCTATTAATAGATGTAGCATTTATCAGAATAAATAAATAAATATTTATTTATTCTTCAGCAGATCTTCAGCAGATCTTTGATGTGGTTTGACAAACTTCGTGGACTGTGCTTACTCTAATGATGACTCGATTCTGTGCTGGTTTTGTGGTTTCTTTTAGTTGATATACCTACTGGTTAAGCAAGGGCCTGAAGGCAGTAGAGGGACACAGAGTACAAGCCTCAAGTTGTTTGGGGCCAGGTTTCTGAAGGTTTCCATCTATTTAAATGTGAGCCAGGCACCTAACTACTTAGAAAAAAAATCTAGGCCTTACTTCTTAGTATGCTGATCACATATAGCAAACACTTATTTTCCCTAAATCCTGAAAGCACGAGACAAGCTCTGTGGATAAAGTATAGCTAGTAATGTGTTTGGAACAAAAATAAATTACAACTGGCAATTAAGCCACTGCTGGCAATGACCATCTAATTGAAGGGACCTCATTTGTTACACAAGCCACGCAGGAGCTCATTGCAACAGACTGTAAAATAATTGCTACACTTGTGTAAAAATTACGGGAATAATGAGGGCTTTGTTTTATTTTGGATTCTTCTACTTTTGTGTACCAAATTTGAGAGGGACTGCCATGAGAAGGCCAAAAGATTGGGGCAGAAGTAGAGGCTTTGAGGGAGGAATCTGTCCTCTAAACTACACATATGCTGGTGTAAGAGGATCTTGCCAAAGCCTTAGATAATATAAGCAGGAATCCACAGTTTCATGGTTGGACTTCTTTTTTTCCTGTTGTGCTGAGCACTCTCTCTGCTGCATTTAAAATGCATTTTGTCTTCAACGGAATGGTTGGGATTCCTGCATAAAAGAAGGAAATGTCGGTGGGTGAGCCTTGTACATTACACATAAGGTTAGTTTTTATGGTTCTTGACCTAGAACTGAAATTCCACCTCAGAGAAGAAAAGAGTCATAACCTGAAACCACAGCAGTGTGCATTCAAACCAGGCCAGAAATAGGGACAGGGTTTCAACTCCCTCTATCTCATGACAGGTTGCCTTGAGGAAGACAGCAATTGCCTCTGCTGCCACATTCATCTTTGGAGTCTCATGTTTAAACACATTCTTGACATTTGTTTTGCCAAGAGGCAGATCTGTGCTTTATATTTGGATAAAACCTTGTAGCTTTTCTCTAGACGTTTCTTCTTCTGGAAAAATGACATACCTTGGTAAGATAGTTGTTTTGCTGAGTAGACAGGAGGAAGAAGGCAACAAATCTCTCAGAGGTACCAGTTGTTCTCCAGGAAAAAGGTGATACTCCTGCTGGCTGGCTTCTTCAGATTTTCTCCAGCCCCCTTAGAGATGGGACCAGCCCAACTCAGCAGTGCTGCTGTTGTTTTACTTGCTACAGCTCGGTGCTGAGATGCACCTGACAACTTTGCGTATTTGTCCCCTGGAAGTTCTGATAATGCTGACTAAGGTGGGGAAAGTTTGTATTGAGCCTGGGACTGACCAATTGAAATTTGAAGCCTGTTTCAAATATGTTTCTGCTTTTTATCAGGAGTTGCTTTGGTACTGAGGAACTGAACTACCCTTCGGAGTACATTTCATGGGCACTGTAGCGATTAAATTATATAGCCATATCTTTTGATCTGGAATCAAAGAGCTTCTCAGCCTTTTAGTGTTCTGGATACAAGAATAGATCTGGGGAGTGTTGCTTTGGTCATTACATAACCAACAGTGGCAAAGATGGCACTTACTTCTGGTGATTACACAGTAATTGCACTTAGATGATTCCAAAAAAAAAATTTAATAGTTCTTTGCAACAGTAATGAAAAAGTTAATAGTAATATTGTGTAATTTACTTGTGATGAGAGTGTACACTGAGGGTCAGTTAGTGCTACTGCTCGCTTGGGTTTTGGCTCATAAAATGAAATGATATTACTATATTAAGTCTCATCTGGCTTTTAGGATTCATTGAGCTGGAATCTAGTTTCAATTCCCTTAAATAATTACTGGGAATTTGCATAGTTTGATGACGTTAGTCAGGATTTATGCTGATGTAACTGAGATCAGTTTCAAGCTCAAAGGTTTGCAATTAAAATGGGAAAGGATGCAAAAGTATTTGTGGGTTGATTATTTACTACATGGTTTGGTTTTGGTCTCTCCTTGTAGGTAGATAGTGACAGATTGCACTGTCAGACGAGCTCGAGACTGAGTAAGCCAAAGAGCCTGGGCTTGCAGTTGTAGATTTCTCCAGAAAAATGGTGAGATTACTATACCCTATTTCAATATATGGGGACCCCTGGTGGCCTAGTGGTTAGCATGCAGGACTCTCACTGCTGCGACCACGGGTTCGAATCCCAAGTCCCCCGGGCAGATGGTAGCTCGTTAGCCCTGTGAGGCCATCCATCTATGAGAAGGTCACTCTAAACAAACCTACGTCCTGAGGACCTCACTGCCATTGTCCAAGCTTGCTTGGCCCCGGCAGATGAACCTTAGGATTAAAGGGTGGGCTCAGTTCAGCGCATGCTGTGTCTCACCTAAAAAATCCATTGCGCAGGCTGGAAAGGTAAAAGACCTTTCCCCAAATCTTCGTTCGCGAAGATGGGCCATTATTATTATTTCAATATATATTCCTATTAAGGAGGGAACACTGAGCGACACCAACTAAAATACAAGCTGCATCAAATACATGAAGCTTCCTTGGCTATAACTTTGTCTAATTTTGCATATGATGGAACATTTTGAGGACACTTTTTACTTGCTTTACAACTGGTGAGAACTTTGGCAGGAATTATATTCTCCTTGTGTATACTTCTAAGCAAAGATATGCCAGAATGTCAGCATCCCAGCAGGATACTGTCTGAACACAACAGAAAAGTAGTGTCTGGAAGGGACTGGGAGGACAAAAAGAGACTGAATGCAATTAAATTGTAATAGGATGGTGATTAAAATTCCCCTGGCTTCTGAAATGAGTATATAACTTCGTCTTAACCGAAACCATGTGTCTATTTTTCAAGGCAGTAGTTAAGAACAGCGGAGTGGAAATGGCCATTCATATCTCTGACTAGCCTTGCAAAGGTGCATACCTGAGTGGTAGTAAATCTTCTATCACCTTCCCACTTAGGAAAAACAATAAAAACAACAAAACCAAAATACCACTCCTATTATCAGTCCAGTGTTTCAGTGTTCTCTTTTTACTCTGACATAAATCCATAAAGTAGAAGTAAATGTGGATGTCAATATTAAAAAAAAAGAGAGAAATCTAATGCTCTGAAGAAAGATTAAGCTGTAAGACACAACAGGATTATTTAAATCTCACAGTACTGTAGACCTACATTTCTTCTTCAATACTTTATTTTATATTAGTTTTATTGGGAAAAAAATAGTTAAAAATAAGACATTTTATTTCATGCAGTGAAGTGAGTGAGAAAAGTTTTCACAGTGCTACAGCAATTTCTGATTTAGAGCCCATAATGCTGTGAGACATCTGGATACTTTTTTTTCCTCTAAATAGGTTGACCCCTCTGCAGTTCTCTTGAGTGAAATTCTGGCTTCATTAAAATCAAAAGCAAAATTCTTATTGACTTCTGTGGTACAGGATTTTGTCTTGGCACACTTTCCATAAGAACCTTTCGTCTTTCAGACCACGGCTCTGTGGAGCACTTAAACATATGGTTACCTCTCAGAATGTCTATTTATTAGCAGAAAAATGCTCTTGAAAATATGTTCATCATCAAGATAGGTAATACTAGCACCACTCAGAGACATCAGCTGTGAGAAAATACATTTTGAAGAAAATGTGCCCATTTTATTTATTTTATCCTGTGAACATTTTAGCCTGCTCTAAGAATCCAATGGGTGCACTTTTTCTTTAGATTTGCCTAGTAACTTTTCATTCCTGGCTTCCATAGAAGCAGGAGTGCTTTGATGAATATTGCTGTGGAGATAATTAATTCCAGTATTTCGTGAACTGTTATATTAAAAGTAGAAGAAAGAAGGGGGGTTAAAGAACCAGAAAGTTAAGTAGCCAGATTAAAGGCACGTGGCTCATAAAAAGGTTGTGCTATTGCTGTAGTTCTTCTGAGGAAGAATTTCATTAGTTGCCTGTCTGCTACTTGCTTTTTTTATGCTGTTCAGATTTATAAGAAAAAAAAGGTGAAAATATACATATATTTGCTGCTACTTTCAATATTCTGCTAAAGAAAAAACAAAAACGGTTGAACATTTAGGTCAAAAGTTACTGTTCTGCTGAAGAAAGGGAATTGCACGTTGCTGAGGACATCTCATTAGCATCAGTATCTTCTTCTCTGAATGAGTGGCAATAAGTGGATGTCACAGAAAAAATGAGAACATACTGCACCTCAAGTGAATCATCCCAAATATCATCTTCCCTGCTGCAGCTTTTTAACTCTAGTGAAAGCCCAGTGATTTCTGAAACTTCTTCTCTGACAAGCCACAGACTGTTGCTTTGCAGCCCTTGCAATGGAGTTTTCAGGAGAATTCAACATGATGTACAACCAAGGGCAGTCACAGGCTTTGCTACAAGGGTCTCAGACATCACCAGACACTGCTCGTCTGTGAAAGCTGATGTGTTCTAGTAGGATAGGGACTGTAGGTTGGCAACTGTCAGTGGCACATACCTGGCTCAGGAATACAGTCAGAGCTGACTCCAAGGAGCTGCTGTGAAAAAAGACACTTAATACCATCAAAAGTCTACCGCTGGTCACCAAGCTTTTATGTGAGTATAGTCAAAGTAACAGGCAAATTTTAAATTATGCATCTCTTGGAAGAAATGTGAATATTTTATTTAAATTAACAAAATCTGCAGTTCTGATTTGGAAACAACTCCACATATCCCTTCTGGACACACAGGCCTTTGCATTGAGAAATCTGTGGTAGAAGGAATGACTGCTGTAATTTGCATTCATCTCATTAGTTTGTTTATAGAATGCCCTGAAGAGAGACTTTTTGTGTGAGTCAGTATGAGCAGATGGAAATAAGAGACCTAATAATAAAATGTGTACTTAAGAAAGACATAAAATTTTACATGAAGGCAGAGAAAATTGAAGATGGGTCCCAGTTATTTTTAAGACAGGAACAGTTGTACCAGTGTGAACAAGGGAAGAATATGGCCCACTGGATATTGCTAATTTGATTTTATGTACAAACACAGAGATGTTGGGAGCATACAGTATTGATAATTAGGGCTTCAGGGTACTGGATATACTGCATATCTCCTCAGAGCTATGGAGTGCATACATGTTGAAACCAAAAGTTAAAACAATACAAGCAGTGAGAAAATTTGTGCAATCTACATTTTCCTCAATTCCCTGTAGTAACATGCCATTTAAATTCTAAGAAGCCACTCCCCTGATATTTCCATTAACTGAACTAAGTCTCCCAGGAGGAGGTGAAAGGGAGGAGAATGGGTGTTCACTTTTCTTGTCTACAGTAAGCATTTTCTCATACCTATGACTAAGGAGGGAATTTTGCAGCTGAGGCTGTTTTTCCTTTCTGTCTACTATGTTTCTTAATACAGTGATGTGAGAAAACATTGCTTAACTTTGGTCACTTGTCCAGGGGAGAAAAGAGGGAAGGGAAGCTATACATGTTGGCCTCAGTGTCTAGTGCAGGTGTGAGGGGTGGACTTGTGACTCTGCAAAATTTTCCCAAGACTCAACCAAGTTTTTGAGTCCTTCTGTATTCACTCTGACAGTTTTAATTGCCTTTCAGAGCAGTGATTCTGTAGCAACTTTGTTGTGTCTTGGTCTCCTGCTCATCCATTTCCTGTGGTCCTAACTTAGTGCAGCCTATGACAAACTGCTGCTGGTTATGTCAGAGCCTTCTTGGCTGCTGCATTTCTCCTAGACAATTCCTAGGCTCTTTCCGAGTCTTTCCTACTGCCCATACTCCCTGTACCTGCATTCAGATCCCTGGAGGGGGGATGAGTGTACAACCCTGAAACACTCATCTGGTTTTGAGAGGCTCTTTGCACCTGTTGGAGGCATCTCTGGTCTTACCTGATGCCAGAAGTATTGAACCTCAACTGTCTCAAACCAGTGTATTGCTCAGATTGTCTTGGTTTGTCCTAACATTGGTATAGTTACACCAATAAATTCTGGATCAGATACAGGTTGTTTGAACACAAACTTGAAGGATGTATGTGTATAAGAAGACAAACAGAAGAAAGCAGGCTTTTGGAATGTGGTAAATCTTTAACATCACCACATAGGGGCTGTATTTAGATCTTGAGCTTTTGAATCCAAACTGGGGCAGGTTGCCCAGCATGGTGGTGTCTGCCCTTTGGTGTAAGCAGATTAGCTATTATACAGCCTTAAATAAAAACAGAAAACATAGTCCATGCCAGTGATGGCATCCCCTTTAAGAGTAAGAGTAAGAAAGATCCTTAACAGTTAATGAGCATCCAAACAAGATCTGCTTACGTGTGGCTCACGGCACATCTCATGACTTAATAGACAAATTGTCTCCTGGATACTTCACAACCCATTCAAGATTATTTATATCCTCTCCCACATGAGATTATGACATTTCTCTGATGGCAATTACAGCAATGGCCTACCTGGAATAGCAACATGAAAGAATCTCTGATTTTTCATTTCACAGACAGCAGCCAGAGGTAAAGAGCAGAGCCAGCTTACTGGTCCAGGGAATCTGTCTCCACTTGGTCCACAGCACCTACTTTGAGAGGTTCTGTTTTGCACAGTGGTCTTCTGAACTGTGTACACGAGCATAAGGGAGGCAAACCTGTTTGCTGTTGGACTTTGAGCAAATACGAAATAGGAGGACTTTAAAGAAATTGTACTTCTGATGAGTTTAAATAAGATAAATATTACAGAAACCTGCTGTCTACCTTAGTTATTTATGAACTCACAGGAGTTTAATTCCTGAAGCAGGAAGAACTCAAACCTCAAAGCTTTCTGTACCTGAGTCCTGTGACTTAAGGTCATTGAATAATGATATCGATATTTTCCTTTAGCTGCAGAACATATATGCAAAATTCCAGAAGTCTTATCAGAGAGGACTTGAAGATATGGTATATGTGACTGGCTATTAAGCACATCTTTAAATAATGCTGGTGTCAGGCAAGCTTATATGAATATATAAGCAATATATGAAATGTGGTTTAATGTCATCTACAAATTTTGTCTGAATAAATAAGAACAATAATCAGTTTCTGACAGTAGTTTCTGTAATAGCCAAACTATAAATGCATCCTTTGGGCCAATAAAGCTTTGTTTTGAACTCCACTTCCTCAGATATTTCAGAATGGGGAATTTTACATTGTCTGCTCCAGCTATGGTTAGTCTTGGAGAAAAAAATGTGTTCTAAGTCTCTGTAACTCAGAGTCAGAAATGGTGAAGTAGGCAAAGTAAATTATTTGAAAATCTACCAAGACCCATTTCAGGCATAAAACTGAATCTTAGATTATAGAATCTTTTTTAACCATAAGACTAGTGCTTCCATATGCTTTAAATAATTCTGAAAAATGCTTTTTAGAAAATAACTTCAGACTATTCTGCTTACTCTCTGGAATTCTTTATATGAAATTTGTTTCAAAAATATTGCTGTTTACAGAGAGAAACATATGGAAAGAGTTTCACATAATTTTTTTTCTGTATAATAGCTGGAATTGATTAACGTGACTTGGGTTTAAAAAAAAAACAAAACCAAAAAAAAACCCTAAGCAAAACCCCAACTCCTTTACAGTAGTAGTTGCTTCCAAATGAATGGATCTGATTTCCTTTCTCATATTTGCAGGGCAAGAAACAACTGTTCAGTTTCTCTTCCCTTCTGTGGAAATTTATTAGGTTTTGTCATTCCAAAAACAGTGTTTCTCATTCCTTGAGTTACAAATCCTTGTTGAACTTTCTAGTAGGGGTAATAGATTTTTATTCTGCATTGCATGCTGTGCTTTTATCAGGTCTCAGTTTGGAGCTGTGAATTCTGTTCTGCAAGGTCTTGCCCTTTTTTCAGCCTTCAAGGAGGCACAGGGAGCAGAAGCATGACCATCTAAACTCTCAGCTTATGTCTCACAGCATTGTAACACGTGACTTTGTATGCTTCCATAAGTTATTACTTTTTTCATCAGAGCCTGACCTCGGGTTGACTTTCAAGTTTACAATATTTATATCTGAAGAAGCTGAATCAAAGATCGAAACATAAAAGAAGACAAGCTGCCGTAACCTGGAACGACTTCTAAATACGCTGACTCACCAGGCACCCCATTAAGAATAAGGAATGAGTGGGTTTTTCTTTTTCCTAGTTCTGCTTTAGAAAACCTTTTCAGAGCTTGTTTTCCTTAAATTTTATCTTCACAGTCAAGCTCTGTACTGTTCTGACTTAAAAAAAAGACTCAACCTTCAAACTTGGCCAGAAGAGAGAGAAAATTATCCCTTTTTTTCCCCTTAAAATATATATATACAAAGCTTTGGAATATAACAAAGCAAACATTTTAAGCCAGCAAGCAACACCAATTTCAAAGTAGACTAAATCTAGGCCTTGTAATAAAGCCATTCTTTAAAACAAATTTTTAAAAGTTTAAAAATAAACAAATAAACAAACATAACACCCAAATCATAAATTGTTCTCTGCCCTGCTGGCCCTATCTTGCTAGTCTGAGAAGAGTTTTTGTTGTGTTGTGGGAATTTGATGGGCTGCTATCTGTGCAAGACTGATTGCTCCACTGCAATGGCTGCACAGGGTCTGGTGCAGAATCCTAATGGACATGCCCAGCACTGACTTGTTCACATGCACCAGTCAAGAGCTTATTAAGTACCTCACTGTTCTGAGTTACTTGGTTTCAGTGCATTGCTTCTGCAAAGCAAAGAGGTAGGAGGTGAGGCTAACCTGACTGATAGAAGAAATGGAGATCCTAGCGCAGTGGGTGGGATATGAAAAAGGAAGTTGGTTAATCTCCTGAACTACTGAACAAAGTGTGCTTGTGTTTTGTGCCCAGCAAGGCCTATGTCCCTTGATATTGTTTACAAGCTGGGATCTATGGCCTAAATTGAACTTATCTTAAGAGGTATTTGCAAAATTGAAGACTATTCTAACCAAATGATCTGTTGGAAGACATGGGGTTGCTAGTCTGTATCTTATGAGGTCAGTGCAAACTCAGAAACACAGTAATGGCAGCCTTAGTTCAGAAACTTTAGCTATTTATTGTTGCCACGGTCCCAAGTTGTCCTTTAAGGAACATTTTGTGACATCAGGTATCAGAATTTCGCTGTGGTCCGAGGTTCAACTAGGAATGGGAGAGTCTGAGCTTAATGTAACTCTCAGCCTATCTATTTCTATTAGCCTAGCAGTTTTTAACTCTCATTATTACATTTTGCATCTAGACAGATTTCCTGGCTTTTGATGAGATTTCGTTCTTCAATCTAGGTGATGCAGGAGATGTCCGAGGTGTAACTATTGAACTCATGAGAAAACAGTTTTTAAAACTGAAAGCATTTAGGTAAAACAGAATTAGTGATATAAAAAATGAAGGGCAGTATGCTGCCAAAACTGTGTTGGTGACTGAGGATGTCAACCACTGTTTAAAAATTACTGTCCTGGTGCTTACAGTGTAAGTGTATATTATAGATATACCCTGCATAGAGTAATATACACTTAGAAGCAGGATGTAAGTACTTCAGTAATGTAGAATGAAAACGTGCCATTTGAAACTGCTTCACTTGTCATCCCTGGACTGATGTATGCTTCTGTAATAAAAAGCCCATACAAAGAAATTCAGCGTACAGCTTGCCCTGTAGTCCAAGCTTGGTAGCTGACAACAGATTAGATTTTTCAGAAAACTATAGGAAAAGTTGGGTTTTAGGTGCAGGAATGTCAGGAAATATCTAACTCATGAGTATGACTTAAAACTCTTCAGTCAACAGCAAAGTAAAAGTTCAGAAGGAAATTCAAAATGAATGAGCAGCCAAAATGGAGAGGGAGGTTAAGAAGGAAGCAATTTAAATAGATCAGGAGAATTATGCCAGAGTGAAGAAGGTATCTCTTATACAGCAAAATTTTTTTCCCCCTCCATTATCCTTCTGCGTTATAGTATCTCTTGTCAACTAGTGAAGGAAGGAGGAGGGCATGATAATGAAAATAGCTGTTTTAGATTTCTTTTTTTCTCTTTAGGTGTTTGATTTCCACAGCATTGCCTGGCTCATGGAAATTGGTACTGACAGGCTGAGCAACAGTGAGGGAGCAGGAGTTAATCTCTTGAATGACCTCTTAACTCAGGCATTGCCAATATAGAAATTAATTAGAGGTCTTTCAAGTAATTGAGATCCATTACTATTACTTAATAGACCACAGTGCACAGAAATCCTTCATTCTTTCTTGAACTAATAAGGTATGTGTTCTTATAAATCATTTATATGGCACCATAAATATATGCTCTGTGTGCCAAGTGGTACTGGCTAAGGTGCAAGAGGTGTGCTTCCTGGGAGGCAATGGGAGCTGGCAGGGACCCAGCAGATGCAATGGGAGCTGCCTGTCTGCCTGCAGCTGGCACAGGCAGCATTGCACTGGGGCCCTGGGCAGCCTTTTCAGTGGGTTTTCGTTAAAGCACTGTCTGTGTAGCCATAAATATGCATTTATAAGTATGGTATGAGATGCAACCCCGCCTTTGACTATGTTAGCGAGCCACCACGGTCGCCTCCATGAAACTGCCCCTCAGTCTACCATGCTGGAAACCAGGCACTGCAAACTGCCTCCTGTGTGTGTGCTTCTTACCTTGGAGATTTTAGGAATGGTATAAATGACAGCATTTAGCGGTTAGACAGCACTTTTCACCTTCCAAGCTGCATATGAACATTAAGTAGCAAACATGTTACCCTAAACATGACAAATGGAGATAGAAATAGCACAGTTAGGGTGAAATTGATAAGTGACTCAGCTTGAAACTTCGGTGAGCAGAGACGTGATCCAAGCTCAAGCTGCACTGACTGAGAGAGACGCAAAATGGGATCAATAAGAAATAGCAGACTACTACTCTGCAATTGGATGGTTTCTAATTCAGTGTCAAACTTTGACCTGAAATGTACCACCGGTAGCTGGGGAGGATGGGGCAGGAATTTACCTCTTGCTTCTTGCTCATTCAGTGCTAGCAGGTCACTCATGCTTCTTGTTATGTCAGTGTGGGACTTCCACCACAATGAAGTGTGCCCTAGCATTTGTGACTCTTTACCAGTTTTATGTAGGAGTAGGCTGTGGGAGACAAGAGCTGTATTTTCAGTCAGGACAACTGTAGCATGGTGCCCACAGACCTGAGCTGTGATCTGGAAGCAGTGTCACTGTGGCACTGCAGAGCTTCAAAGAAGCAGCAAAACTGACTGGGGAAGCTCTGTGAATAACGAAATGGTCGGATCAAGGTATGGCTGAACTTCTGTCGGTGCCTACAGTAGTGGGTTTAAAGCTGGCTCTGACGTGTTTGCTTTGCATTGCATTTCCGTCCCAGGGAAGAAGATTCACAGCAGACCTGGAGAATTTGATGAAGGTTGTAAATGCACAATTTCCATGTGTTTCAAATGAACTTGGTGAATACTTGGAAGAGTATTCTACTGTAAACCTTTTGAGATTTAAAGACAGACCAGAGGAAATCTTTTGAACTAGTAAGAGTCGAAATTTAGGAAAATATTCAGGAAAAGGAGCGTATATGCCTACCCTGTTCTTTTCCCTCCCTTGATGATCACTCGTGGCCGTAAGTGTCAGCATTAGGATGCCAATTTAAATGGACTCTTGGTTTGAAGTCTTATGGCCATTCTTTTGTTTTGTTGTCAAGGGATCCCCTAGCAGTGAAATTACCTGTGAGAGGGCCTGGTCAGTCATCAGGTGGCAGCAACTGAGCTACTGAGGGCTTTTCAGCCATTCTCAGTTGCCACCAGTGAGGAATGACAACTCCCTGTCTCTCCAAACCTAACAACTTTTCTTTTTCCCCCCAAGAACTCCTTTCCAAAAGAGCATTAGAGATGCTGTTTTCAAACACTTAGCAATGACTTTGTCTGTTGCTGGCTTTTGTACATGTCTGGCACCATTGAATACGTGCCTCTCAAGCAATTAAACTGTAAGTCAGAAGTGTGGGAATCAGAAAGATATCCTGTTTTTTTGGAAGGGACACTGATGCACCTGAGGGACCAGAACTGGGCTGAGTGTTAATGTTTGTTCCAGCTTTCAAGAATTTGACTAAAATACAGATTGCAGATGGGGATCCAGTAGCTGGTTTTCATGGCAATGATTTAGTGTCTGTTAACAGGCAGCGTACAGCCAGATTCGGGGGTTTGTTTGGATTTGTTTTCCTACCAATAACACTCACATGTTTCTCCAGGTCATTCATAAAACACATTAAAAAATATACATCCAAGAGCGAAGCTGTACAGAATCCCCTCTGACATGGCTCTGGCTTATGTCTATGTTTCCGGCTGGCTCTTGAGCACTTTACTTAGCTGGGCTTTATTCAAAGTAATGTGTTAATTTTTCTGTTTTGTCCTTCAGTGTGCTTAATTTGGCTAAGGAACTTACTGATGAAAGACCATTAGGACTGGATTTATCAGATCGTAGAGTTTGTCCCTGAGATCCTGGAGCTCAGGAAGTTTACCTGACTGAACATAGACATTTTTGATTCAAAGCCATACTTTGTCACAGGCAAAGTAGATTTATATTTGTCTCCGATGTCTTAATACCGAGTCCTTAATAATCAGGAAATAAGTACTTCAGGACTTCCTTCCTACAATCTCAATTGATGGAGCTGGTCTGCAGTATTTTGTTTTGTATGAAATTTCTAAATAGTCATGGAGACAGAAAGCAACCGAGCAGGGAGTACTTTATAACCTGGAGTTGAGACATTCCCCTGAGAAAGAAAGGATATGGGTTGAAGCTCTTTCCAGCAGAGGGAAGATATCCCCAAACCAGCTGATATTTTTTAGAAGAGATAAGGAAAACTAATACATTTATATCACCAGAAAAATCTTTTTCAAGATTTAAAGTATTTGGCAGTGTCAACCCAAATGCACAACTTAGAAACAGCTTTCCTTTTTTCCCAGCAAATTTTCTAGTTTTGTTTCTTTTTTACATAGTTCTAATAGAGAAATTGATGTGTAAGCGCTGAGTGAGTGGGAAATTCTTGTTACTATCCGTTAGCATTTGATTTGTACATTTCTAAATAAGTACTGTACTCTTACAAATGATTCAGACTAATTAGCAGACAGGGAGTTTGAAAAGCAGATGTTATTTATGAAAAGCGATAGACAGGAACTTATGGAGAATAGTTTGGAACCAAAGAATAGAAGCAGAGAGATCAGCAAACAATCTAGTGTTTTTTTTCTTCTTCTACTAAATTTAGAAGGCAAAGCTGCATTTTTTCCAATGCTGTCAAAAGTGAAGTGCCTTATAAAATGGAAGAGAATTAAAGTAACTCACAAATAAATAGCTGCTGTAGCTAGAGGGAAGGAATAGCTTAGAAAAAAGAAGAAGAAGAAATCCTGCAGTTTGAAAGAGACTTAGCTGAGTCTAAATATGAACTTTAGGGTCACTGAAACTTTTTTCTTGAAATCCTACGTGCAACACTGTAGAAGACAGAAAAGGGAAATTCACTTCAAATCCACAATATAGTGATGGTGTTCCTTTAGTATTTTGATTGAGTCTTGGTCACCATCAGTAGCAAATCAAAACCAGTAAATCAGATTTCTGCCATGAAGAGAAGTGTTGAGTAATATGCCTCAATCTTTCTGGTTAAAAATTAAAACATTGTTGGAAGGTCTTTACAAGTAAGCATATAGATGGGATTTTTGAGTTGTCATTTCTTTATTTGTCACAAGCACTGAAACAATTATTCTTTACTTAGGTATTTTTTATTTTGCAATTTTAAACTATGTCTTTTATTTCTCGTATCTTCTCAAGATTTCAAAATTAGGAAGATACAATGCTAACAGAGTAGTCATTATTGTAGATGTCTTTGCCATAACAAAGCGGAGACGAGACCAAAAATTCTGAGACTTTCGGAGCAAGGAATTGTCAGATGTTCGATGAGAAAGGGTTTGACTACCTTAGAATTCAGTAGGTAGGGGAAAAAATACAACTCTTGCAGTGGACCAAAACAAAATATTCTAAAATTATAATTTTCCTTATGCTACGAAAACCCATTTTTCAACTTTTATAGAGGCATGAAAATCTCCTTGAACCACTGACATTACATTTCCTTCTGTCTTTCTTTCCACAGAAGTCAAAGTTTAAAATTAACAAAATGGAAGTCAGCCTGCGTTTTCCCCTGTTGATTGAAATGGGAGCAGGAGTGGAACTTCACTGTGCAATTCAGACTGGTCTTGACCAATTGAAGCTAAAGACATGTATATTTATATCAAAGGTCTGAAGCTGAATTGTTAATACTCACCCATAATTAAAGAACCTGAGTTAAATTTGGTAAGGAAATATCTCCTACCTTGCTGCAGCAGCTAAGCTTTATTGAAAAACCTAACGCATTTACACCATTACAGAAAATTGGAGCTTGAAGTTTTGATTCATGTCCCGAGCTTAGCTTGCAATTAGCAGTCCTCAGATAATGTACTGCAAATCTTTCTAATAAACCCACAGAGCTTTTTTTTGTTGAAAGCATTGGGTTGACAGAAGGCTGTTTTCCTCAATGCTGGTGCTTTTACAAGCTGTGTGTGCTGTAAACATGTTGTTAATGTGACAAAATTGTTTACTTGCTCATTAAGGAACCGCACGTTAATGACTGGGAGAACCAGCGGTGTTGCAGCTGAGTCAATAACAACAGGGCCCAGGACGTGAAAAGAGTAGGTTTACAGTACATTGAGCTAAAGAGACAGGCCACCCTGCAGATCATCAGACATGGCTGGCTCTTGAATGGCTTCTTTCATGGATTTCTGTGATAAGTGGGTAGTTAGGATAAAAAAAGGTGAGTATGACAGAACACTACTGGTGTAGGCTTGTAGATCAATACAAAGCTACTGGAAAAAGAAGTGTCTTGTAATTTTGTGGTTCCTTTAAAGGAAAGTCGAAGTACAAACATGCTGACTGAGAACATGCCCGAGTGGAAGACCCAAGATGTTTTCTAGGACCTTAGTTCTTTCCCTTTGTAAGAAGGAAAGCTTGTTCAGGCACTGGTAGCTTCATGGTGGGGATTACAACTTCTGCCGTCTCCTTAAGGGAATCTCTGCATCTGTCACACATCTCTGCCTGTCTGTGGCTGGAGAGTTTGCCCTTGAGATTGCAGAAGCAGCATTGTGAAATTTGATTTGATATCAAGGTTGTACCCTTGAAATCTCACCTCCTATCTTCAGCTCTATCGCTACCTAGTAAGGTACTACCTCTCCTTGCAAACCTTCCTTCTGTGAAACCCAGGTCATAGTCATTATCCCAATAATAATGAAGGGAGAAATGCTCCAGTGAGCAAATTATTAGAAAGATACAGTATCTGATTTGACAAGTCTCTCTTGAAATTTGTGGACTCAAGCTGGCCCTGGCAAGAGTATTTGAAGTAAATACTGTCCAATGAAAAAAAAATTTTGCTTCTAGTTTATAATTCTGTAACAATTCCAATCAACTTCCGTGACAGCATGATACTGAAAGTGATTAACATTTCACACTCTACCAAACAAAAACATAAGTTCCTCTATTGGTACTCTCTACTACACAGTAGTTCTATTAGACTGGTTTCCTCAGCTTCACCTGGCCTCCCAGGCATTTGCTCCATTTTCTTCTCACTGATCTGGCCAGAACACCCAACAAACTTCCTCTTCTGAAGCACAAAAACAACAACTCAGCAGAGCAGTGCTTGTGAAGCATATATCATGACAGACATTTTGCTTGGCATTCAAAACAAACCCCATTCTTCCATTGTTATCAAAACATTTTTGGGAAGGTTGGCAGTCCCATCTGGAAATGTACCCATGTTACTTTCTCTTTTGGTGAGCTCCTCAAATACTTCCCTTATTTGACCACCAGTAAAAAACAGAAGTATCAACAAACTCATGAGAAAATCTCATGTTGTCTCCAAACAGATTCCACAGCCCATGTGAATCAGCAAGACTTCTGAAAACTGCTTAAACTTTCAAACCTTTCTCTGAGTTCACTCATCCCTGCAGAGCTCTATGTCTCAGAAGTAGGAAACCAGAGAGAGTAGGGAGTATTCCTCTATTACTACTATTAATAGTACTATTAGTAAGTGGGAAAATGGTTCTGGTGCATTTGTAGAATTTTAGGTGGTCTGAAAACTGCACACAGTGCATACTAGGATAATCATATAAAGGCATCAGAAAAGGGCCATTTTGGATTAGTGGGTAGAGGTCAACAATGTGAAGTTTAATAAGGCAAAGTGCCAGATCCTGCACATGGGTCACAATGACCCCATGCAGCACTACAGGCTGGGGGCAGTGGCTGGAAAGCTGCCCAGTGGAAAATGACTGGAGAGTGTTGGTTGGCAGTGGGTGTACATGAGCCAACAATGTGCCCAGGAGGCCAAGAAGTCCAATGGCATCCTGGCTTGTATCAGAAATAGTGCAGCCAGCAGGACCAGGGAAGAGATTGTCCCCTTTACTCAGCACTCGTGAGGTTGCACCTCACATACTGTGTCTAGTTCTGGGCCCCTCAAATCAGTTACAACCTGGATGTTAAAAATACAGGGTTGTGTGTATTTATAGGTTGATGGAACTGACAGTAGGGAATAGTGGGATGTTGGCATTTAGGATTTTTTTCACCCCCCACGAGCTTATGTTTTTAGTTTAAGCTTGAGAATGAAGAGGAAAGGAGGAAAGAAAGACAAGTCAAGCCTTTCAAACAGTCAAATCTCGTTTTCAATCAAAGAATGAATTAAAAGTTCATATGCTCCTCAGAGAACTTCCCACCATTGGGTATGGATGGAGGGATGCCACAAAAGCTATGAAGAATTCCTTGAGAGCTGAGGAACAAGTACACCCTGCCAGCAAGCCTCCGGAGGCACTTTGATTTTGATGTCCATCACAACAAAAAAATACTTGGTTCATCCATTTTAGAGAAGCAGCATAAAACTCACAGACAGAAACAATATTAATAAGACTTTATTATGCAGTGGAGATGAAAGTTTGGCATAGCAAATAAATAATCCATATCAGGTAAGGTGAAAAATGGAGCCACAGCTCCAAGAAGTCTCAGGTTCTTATGTGGTCTTTAAGATTTTTCATGTCAAAGGGAAAAATGAAGGTTTTTTAAAGCTCTACAAGTTTCAGTTTTCATGAAGCCAAATTGAGATAAATCTGAAAATTTTTATAACTTTAAAAGAGCACTTACTAAAATGTTCCTGTCATTCACATTAATATGGAGTGAGTCAACTTGTTCCACACAGTGACCTTAACTTTTCTCAAATTCCAGCAGATTTTATCCAATCCCAGCAGTGTAGGTACAGTCCTGTAAATCATTGTTATTCTGGCCAACCACTCTGGTTTCTGGCAAAATATTACTTACTGAATACTGTGTGTGTTAATTCTTTCTTAATATAAGGGCTAGATGCACATATTGTGCACATATTGCACAACGAATTACAGTTTAATTTGTATTTTCAGAGACAACAAAATCAAAGAAGATAGCAACTTGGTGACTTCAACTGAGATAGTGATTAAGATAAAAAAATGATGTTACTAGCATATTTGAAGAAGCCTGGAGGAACTAGCATAGCTTCCAGGAAACTGATATGGAAAGAAATATTCTTTAAGAGTAAACAGGAAAATACTGTACTTTCACCAAGTATGCTGGAGAACTGATATATCTCTCTGTGTTTGGATGGATAAGTGGGGCAGATGAGTTAAGAGGAGCTGACAATAGAGTTTGCAGGGTAACTGTGTAATGAATGAATTAATTTAACCTCTTTTTCAAACAAGCTTTTTACAAAAAATGAGTGTTTCTGTTGTTATCCAAAATTTTAAGACATCCCTTTATTTTAAGTCATTCAGTTTTATGGTTACCAGCTAACTACAAAAAGGAATAATAGTCTGAATTGTCCTTGAAGCCATTAACTCTACCTTTCTGTCTATTCCCTAAGAAAATACCTTGGATTTAAAAACTATATATTAGCACAAGTAAGAGAAAAACCAGCTTATTTTATGACACTGACACTCCTTTCCTTCAGCTTGTGCAGAAGGCAGACAGCTCATCTCATTCCCATCAGTGGTATCCCACCAGCTTCCTTGGGAGTTCAGCACTCCATTTGGCCTATCCTACTAGTCTTACTGGCCCCCCCATTTCTGGGCTGCAACATCACCATCCATGGGAAGTTGGGTAAGAACTGAAGTAATATGACATTGCTAAAGTATCAAGAATCAGTGGTCACTTTTAGCCATTTGTCTTCCAGGTATTTGTTTAGATGGATGCTTTTTTAACTTTTGGTTTTGTAATATGGTCTTCGTAGAGGTTATTTGAAGCTTTCAGTGGAATAATAGAACAGAAGGGAACAGAGCTGCTGAGGAACAGGCACTTTGTGTCTAAGAAGCAATTTCCTTATTATTTTAAAAAGTCTACCCTGAGTGGCTATGGGACAGCTTACAGACAAAACGATTGAGCCGGTTTTCTATGTGATAATTGCTGGTGAGGAGGCCTTGGAGTCAATGATTTTGCTTTTCTCTTGTCTACATGCTTGTTTCATAGGTAGTCTATGTGAAGTCCACAGAAACATGCCCCAGCAGCATGTTAAGCTTCTAGATGTGCTCAGTTTCATGGTACTGGACATGCTGTGGAGACCAGAGCCTTGTTGCAGACTCACTAGATGGGAAGAGCAATGACTGGATTGAGACCAGAAAGACACAAGACACAATCAGTGGGTTGATTCTCTTCCCTATCCCTCATTCCACCTCCTTCCCCTACTTTGATACCAGTTGGACCCAGAGCTGCTTTCAGTGAAAGTGACTGTAAAAAGTTGCCCAAAAATGTTTTATTTGGAAGGATGAATATATTGTGAGACTGTAAAAGAAAACAGTACCTCATTAAGAGTACCCAAGGATATGGCATCCTGTGGTGGGTTGACCCTAGCTGGATGCAAGGTGCCCACCAAAGCCACTCTATTACTCCCCTCTGAAACTGGACAGGAGAGAGAAATTATAGCAAAAGGTTTGTGAGTTGAGATAAGGACAAGGAGAGAGGGGTCCTCCCACAGGAGACAGTTCTCCATGAACTTCTTCAACGTGAGTCCTTCCCATGGGCCATAGTTCTTCACAAACTTCTCCAACATGCATCGCTCTTCATCGCTCTTCCACGGGGTGCAATCCTTCAGGCACATCCTGCACCAACATATGTCTCCCACAGGGTTGCAAGTCCTGCCAGCAAACCTGCTCCAGTGTGGGCTTTTTTCTCAATGGGTCTGCAGGTCCCTGCCAGGAGCCTGAGCTCCAGCACCTGGAGAACCTCTTTCCCCTCATTCTCCACTGACCTTGATATCTGCAGAGGTCTTTCTCTCACATATTCTCACTCCACTCTTCTCTGGCTGCAATTTCATCTGCACATTAACTTTTTTTCCCTTTTTAAATATGTTATCCCAGAGGCATACTACCATCTCTTTGGCTCAGCCCTGGCTAGCAGCAGGTCTGTCCTGGAGCCGGCTGGCATTGGCTCTGCTGGATGTGGAGGAAGCTTCCAGCAGCTTCTTACAGAAGTCACCTCCATAGCCGCCCCACTACCAAAACCTGACCACACAAACCCAATACACATCCACTACTGTAGCTGCCGCAGGTTTGACTACCCTCGCACTGAAATGTTTGCTCAGAGGATGAATCAGTGACTATTACTAGAAGTTACACTTTCCAGTCTGAATCATATATTTGCACCTCTGAGGTCTCCCTAGGCAATCAGATGGAAAAGTCACTGATGTATTAGCAACAGGAGGAAATCATGGGCAAAACTCTGACCCATTTAGAGAAAATGAACTGCTTATAGCTAAAATAGGCCACTCTGAAAACAAAACATGGGAGTAAACTACCAGAATAAGTGGTATGCCTCAAACTATTTATTCAAACACTTCTATCAAGTTGCTCCAGTTCCCATTCATGTTCACTTGCCCCTAATATGATTCTAACAGTCCTTTGGTCTCTACAGCTTCCTGAGGAGGAGACATGGAGATGGAGGTGCTGAGGTCTTCTCTCTGGTACCCAGTGACAGGACATATGGGAATGGATCAAAGCTGTGCCAGAGAAGATTCAGACTGAACATTAGGAAGCATTTCTTTACTAAGAGAGTGGTCAAACACTGGACCAGTCTTTCTAGAGAGGTGGTTGATGCCCCAAGTTTATCAGTGTTTAAGAGACATTTGGACAATGCTTTTATTAATGTTCTCTAACTTTTGGTAAGCCCTGAAGTGGTCAGGCAGTTGGACTAGATGATCATTGTAGGTCAACTCCAACTGAAACAGTCTACTCTATTCGAGTGTCCTTTACCAGTTAGCAGTAACACAGTTTTATGTGGAAACGGGCATGAACTAGAATTTCAGGTGTGAGCACTGTTGGGTTGTTGGATCATTCAAAACAGATGTGGAAAACATTTCTCTGCTTATCCCAACCTCTCATCTATATGGCTTTGAGCACTCTGATTCAAAAGTTGATATAGATCTACGATCTGGCCTTTGTGACCTATTCAAAAGTAGTCAGAGGTGTGAGAAACTATATAATTAAGAGCAAAGGATCCTCCTTTTATCTAAGTTGCAGCTGAGCAGCTAAGTTTGCCCAGTGAGAAAAGAGTTTTCTGAGGTGATGACGACCTTTGGCAGCCCAACTTTCCAGCTGAAAACATCCAATTCTCAGGAAGCTTATAGCGAGGTGTTGAGACCATTCATCAAGTAGGCAGCATGTTACCTGTGGTCTGCAACAATCCAGAGCCCTGAAACAGGATAGCAGCAATACTGAAGGAGTTGTGGTGAAGTCTCAGAAGTACCAAGAAGAGGCTAAGTCAGCCAAAGCTGCAAATCTCTATGGACTGGAGGGGAGAGGAGTGGCAGCAATAAGAAAGTCATGATGACAACCCCTGAAGCATGCTGCAGAACAGAGCAGCTGTGTCAGAGAGGCTGTTGGCATGACATTTCTTTGGATAAACATCTGGAGTCCTTGCGCTTACTGACGTGGTGCTGCTCCAAGAGCCAAAAACTCTGTCGCTGCTTTAATTGAAACCCTATTGCTTAAAGAGCATTCGGCACCATCTCAGCTGTGAAACTACGGCCTTGAATGAATGTAGTGTCTCCATGAGGAGGCATCCCTCGTATGAGATTCAGTCACATGTAGAAAAGAAAAATGGTCTTGTGGTTTAATCTGAAATGAGGTTCTTTGCCCTTGGCTCCTAGAGACTGTAATTCTGTCCTCTGGCAGATCACTTTGGAACAATCTGATTTCAGTGGCACATAACCAAAACAACTGCCTTGGTCCCCAGGCTGTGGATGTGGGTAAGAAGCAGAACATGTTGTGAAGTAAACAGAGGGAAGGGCACAAGATTACCTCTCGCTGACTCTATGAACCTGACTTTTATTTTGCTTTGCACCCAGGTTAAAAACAAAAATATCGAAACAAAGCAACCATTGATTTCAGCTCCAGCCTCCAGAAAGTGTACAACCTTGTTTTTCTGCGTTGTTTATCTCTCAGAATACCAGCTCTAAAATGACCTGTTCCAAATTTACAAGTGCTTGACATCTCTGAAAACTGTCTTCTGGGGATCTGGAGTCAAATAGAGATGCACATCCTATAGGAAGCTCCTAATCTTGGTCTTAAATGGGTTTATGAGGCTGAATTAAAAGCTGCTAATTAGAGTTCATTAATATACTTAGTGCTGTGTGCCATACAAGTATTTATATGGCTTTTTGGGAAGGACACAGCTCTGTCAGTGCCACATGTGAAGTGCAATTCAGTAGTTTTGTTCCATTGGTGTTCAAACAAGAGGAATGCTTTGTGTGTGCTCTAAGTGGATTTAATTCAGGTGTGTTGAAGAAAAAGCTGAAGAGTAGAAAAGATCATCCAATATTAGGAAAGCAGTTTATCTTTCTTCTAAAATGCTTTCTTTATTCAAAAGTACAGACAGTTCTGTGTTTTCGTTACACCTTCGGTATTCGTCTTTGAGTTTATCAGCTTGACTCTAATTTCTCTGTCAGGGTTTAGTAAGCCTGTAAGACTGTTCATTTAACTCAACAGCTTTGAAAATCATTTTGTGAATATTGTGTATGAGTCACTGTACTGAAGGGAAAAGGATGAAAAGGAGTAAGTGTGGTGGAGTTCTTAAATGTGAAAGGGTAGAGAGGGGCACCCATATACACTCGGCACACCCATATACATTTGGCAACCCAGGGGCTCCTCCAGGAATAGAAGACCAGTGCTCTGGAGATCTGCAAAGACAGAGGCCACTTTGTCACATCCAAGTCTAATAAGGTCATTTATGGAAGCATCTGGATTTGGCAGCAGGCTTCTTGTCATTAAAGAAAATTGGTCTGATCCATGAAATGATATCCAAGAAAAGGAAGAAGACAGATTCCCCTATAACCAGCAAGTCTTGCTCACAAGTTCCCTGTGGTAGTTTGGCCTGGGCCTTCCTTGGTGACCAGCTTGTAACCAAGGAAGTGCCCAGATTTACCCGGTATTCCCTACGATTTTTACGTAAACTGGGGTATAAGAAGAAGGGAGGAAAGACCTTCGCTCTTTTTCCTTCCGGCGGCTTTGGAGGTGCAGATCTCTGTGTTGAGTCTGCCGGCTTGGAGAGTGAGGCCTGGTAAGGCCTTGTCGACCTTGGGAGGCGGAGGCTGCCGGCAGCCACCAGTCACCCCAGCGTGATTCTGCGTTGTCCCAAGGAGAGTAGTAAGATCTTCTTTGTTAATTCTTTTAGTTGATAGACCTTGGGCTACTGAGCGGGATAATATAATATATATATATATTATTTTGGTTTTTGTTCTTCCCTTCCCCTTTCCCTGTGAAATTATATATATTTATATATTTCAACTGTATATAACTGTAAATATGTGTAAATATATTTATATACATTACTTTGTCTCTCTCTCATTTTCAGGGGTTTTTTTTCCCCTCTTCTCCCTTGGTTTGGGGGGGGGGACCTCCTTGTGGTGAGGTTTGGAGACTTGGCAGGGAGCCAGCTCCAAACCATAACATTCCCACAACCACAGTGTTCCAAAACTTGGGAGCCCAGTAGGGCCAGCTGGAGCTTACGAGTATTCACACTCATAACCTTGAAAGAGATAAACCAGAGTACTTCAAATTTCCTTCTCCTAGAACAAAGCCTCCTCTAAAGTTTCTCATGAGGGTTTCCTCATCTTTGAAGAAGATGTAGTGTATTTTGTGGGAAGGTGCTTAACCACTGCTTATTGATGGTTATCTTGCATTCTGACCCATTCGGCCAAAGCACATTTCTGTTTTTCTAGTCTACTACACATGTCCTAGTCCTAACCCCAAACCCTAACTTAAACCCTAACTCTGCTTCAATTAACCTCCACCAGACCAGTTCCTTTCCTTCTGGCCTGGTGACCTTTGTCTCCTTTAACCATAAGGATTTTTTTATATGCATCCACTAGTCAGCCACGTTTTTCGCTTTGCAATGCCAGCTCTCTTCAGATTCTGCTTCTTTTCATTTTCATTCTTTCTGGCCTTTTAATTTTTATTTTGCTGTGTACATCAGGCATATTTATCTTCTGTAATACTTACGTTGCTGTAAGCCACCCCTTTACTTTAGGGTGCAAAGTCTGTGGGCTAAAAGGGAGTATACTGTGGGTAATTTTCTGGATTTCGTTATCCCAAACAAAACATGCATTCAGAAATAAACTCAGGCAGCAGAAAGCAGCCCAGTTTGTGCTGCAAGTTAAATCAGTTGACAACAGTGACCCTTTTAAGTTCCTTTAGGCTCTTAGATTTTGTGTATCTGTACAAACTTTTGTGTACCTGTACAAGCTTTTGTGTACCTGTGTTTTTCCAGTTGCAATATATCTCCTCTCTCCGAGGATGGTGAAAAATTCCACTCTAACTTTTGAGCTCATAAGCAAAGATTTTTTTTTCTCAATTACAGAAAAGGTAAAGAGATGGTCACTGCTACCACACAAGAAGCATTAATGTGTGTCTGAGGCACCATTGGACTCATAGGTACAGAGAGATCAATGGAAAAAGGAATTTAAAGACAGATGACAAGATTGAAGAAAAGCTAATTGCCTGAAGCAGTTAAACTAGGCTAAAGATGCGTGTTGTTGAAATTCTCATCCCAAGGAGATTTTGCCCAAGGGAGACCTTAGTCCTTAGTATGTTGTTAAGAAGGGGAGAAACCTCAAAGGAGGAATTCAAGGAACAATTTGGGAATCTTAATTCTAGTGAACTGCCAGGACCAGATGGTGTTCATCTCAAGCTGTGAGGGATCTCAGCTCCAAAACTGGAAAGCTTCTGACAAACCCATGCAATATATTCCTTAAAATAGGAGTTCTTCCTGGTTGCTGTAAAGGTGTCACCAGGGAGCATCACTTTCAAAATGCAATGAAGAGTGACCTTGGAATTTGCAGGTGAATGCGCAATAACCTACATAGAGGGGAAGCATTTCAGGCTAGTCAGAATGGAAACACATACTTAGAAAAACAAAATTACATCATCTGACCAACAACACAGTTTCTGCTGAAAGTCCTCTGCCAGTCTTTGAAGTTATTTGAAGACTTTATTTAAAATATTGGGAAGAAAAATCTGGCATATATCATCCAGGATTTCAGGAAGTTTTGATAATGTTTTAATATAAAAGTCCCTTTTTCTTATGCTAGACAGGTAATTTTTTTCCAAATTGAATGCTGGCTAGGCATCAAATATTTTAAGTCCTGGCCGGTTTTCAAAGTGTAGGTTGCCTAACCATAGCATGCAAAGATCTGTGCAGGGATTGCCTGATTTTTTGGTGATTTTAAGGTCGAGTTGAAGATGTGGTCATTATGTATCACTATCCATGTTTTGAAAATCTAGAGGAGCACATAAAATTTAGAAAGACATTTCATTCTTACTTCATTTATTCACTTCAGTGAACAAAATTGTAGGTAAAATTTAACTTGTATACATACAGACTCACATACAATAGAAAGAAAAACCTAGTTTTTCCAGAGATGGCAATGAACTTAAACAAGGAATCAGAGATCTAGGGGTGGTTATTGACAGCTGTTCAGCCTGCTTCAAGCAGGCAAAAAGAGCAATGAGAAAGTCTTGCTTTAGGTTCCCAGGAAATGAAAGCTATAGTCACAAGCAACAGCAATTTGAATATCCTTGAAACAAATGAAAGGAAACAATTCTGCAGAATTCAGTGCTAACACTATGTCATAAAAAGTAAGGTTTGCAAGATCTAAAGGATTAGATCATCCTGCTACCATTAACAGCTTTACAGCAGACAAATTATATGACCAGTATAAAATATTGAATTCTGGGTTATAAACTTCACTTCTATGAAGTGAAATGAAGAAAAATACCTTCCATAGAATTATACAGTAAGAGAGACTTAATTTTAGTTGGATAAAGATTACCTTCCACTAATACAGAAGAGTGACCTGAACTGATAAGTCACTATCCAACTCCACTGTACAATTCTGGTGACCCGTCTGAAACTTCTGTATTTCTGAGGAAAGCAATGGCAGTCTGTAGGCTTGCAGTAATTGCATGTGTTTCCTCATTAGACATTAGTATCTTGTGGAGAATGGAAGTTCAAATGAAGTCAAATGAAATTGTTGACAACTTGAGATATTGTCTGCCTCCTTTGCCCTTTTTATATTATTTTTGTATTATATTATATTATTTATATATTATATAAAAGAAATTGAATTTTATGCTTTAAGGGAATGATTTCCAAAGTAAATGTAGCCCTCTCTGCTAAGTGTTTTCATTGACCTCCCAAAAGTAAGCTGTACTCACTTTAAAGTCCGAAGGTTAACTTCAGTCTTACAGTTTCACAATTTTCCAAGACACTGAATTATATTTTAATATGTAATAGAAAATGTAGAAGTATAAAAATTGTTTTTAAAATGAAGCTGGAAAAAAAAGAGAGTAATTTATTTCAACCACAAAAGTCACTGATGTTACTGCTATTTGCTGTTGTGTCTCATTGCCCTTTTCTTCAGTGTATTCCCACTTCTCACTGGACTTGAAGAAGTAGGTCCTTTTCTCTTTTCTTTTCTTTTCTTTTCTTTTCTTTTCTTTTCTTTTCTTTTC
>NW_020897690.1:12209817-12368556 GCF_003984885.1 Neopelma chrysocephalum
TTTCTTTTCTTTTCTTTTCTTTTCTTTTCTTTTCTTTTCTTTTCTTTCCTTTCCTTTCCTTTCCTTTCCTTTCCTTTCCTTTCCTTTCCTTTCCTTTCCTTTTCTTTTCTTTTCTTTTTTCTTTTCTCTATTTTAATTTTATTCCTTGAAGGACAATTTTAAGACATTTTACAGCAGAATAGCCTATTGACGTAGTAACACGTAGTGCTTAGTTACCACAGATTTACAGACATTTAACAATTACTATGATTTTTCTGATACTAAATTATACCTGCTGAGATCTGATAAAGACCTAGTGAAGCAGAAAAAATTACTGAAAGCACTTAAGGGGTTTACTAACACATGACGTGTCATTATTCAAACGTCATTGGTATTTAGTCTTAGTTTAAAGTCACCTTTGAGAAAGACTTTGACTAAAATTTTCAGATGCAACAACATCTGTGTGTTTATGTTTATATATATATATATAATCTATATACATTAAATATACATATATGTACATGAAAAATACAGATTTTAAGTACCACCACACATGGTTTCAAGAAGGAACTAGCAGAGGGGCTTACCTTTCAGATTTTAGGACTGAAAGAGTCACTCTTTGAAGTTGAAATTCAAGCAAAAATGCTTTGTATCAGTGATGTGTATTTTGAACCTATACATGCAGTCTGCTCTCTCTCTCAGAAAGTGTCATTTCTCCATAAAAACAGTGGAAGACAAAAAAGTCCACAACAACCTTACAAACCATAAGTTACATTAGTTACTAGTCAGGTGTTTATATGTGAATAGCTCCTGGATTGTTCTGTCTGGATAGGTAGGAACACAGTGGCACAAGGCAGCAGGAGTCCCTGATGTGATCATGCATTAAGTCTCTCGATGTCTGGAAAAATAACAAAGTAGTGAACAGAGACATAATTGTCCCTGATATATTCTTCCAAAAATCTTTACCTTCCAGAAATTAAAATTGCTTTCTCTGGACTGACCTAACACAGGAAGATAACCTTAATATTCAGTCTCAGTAACTAACTTGTCTCAGTGGCTAAATTAGAAAGCACTGTGAATAAATCATGTACTATGTTTAGAGCCCTTCTGTCTGTCATGATTAAAACTGTTGTGATAAAGGTAATGAATTATTCCTCTTCACTTGCTGTAATCACTGGGAGCATCAGCAGCCACAGGAACTGATGTGACCAGTACAAACGCAAGCCCTGACGTAGTAGTGACTGATTTTCAGGTTGAGGAATAGTCTGTGTGGAGCAGTTGTTTTCAATTGTCCTTGCTTTGTTTTGAAATCCACTTGAAGCACTCAGCATAGCTGACAAACGAGCTCATTTTCTGGGTGTGGTTCTCCAGGGTTTGGGAAGGACTACTGCAGAGTTCTCAGGGAAAGTTTTTTTTGGAGTGCTGACTACTGATAAGCCAGTAAATTGTTTTCACTAGTTTCTTGGTGCCAAGGGTGATTTTGAGTGATGTGCAGCCAGGGTTAAAAAGACCCTGCTTGCCATGAACGAAAATGACATGAGTGGATTTCTTGTACTAAGATTTGCTCTTGGAGGCGAGGGGACATTATTGCTCCACTTTACCCTTCCCTCTGTATCTCAGTCAGCTGGGGTCAGAGAAGCATCAAAAATAGGAGAAAGGATAAGCAAAATCCAAGAAACCAGTCAGGTTTATATCAACCAACCAGGCTTATATCACAAAAAGGGAAAGAGCTGAGACATACACGCATGGCTCTGGTTTCCTTCCAGAGGTTTCTGAAGACCAGGAATGCTCTTGTTCACTGAAACAGCTGACCTGGGCCTCTGCCAGGGAAGGGGGCAGGCAGAGGAGGGGATGTGTGTGTCTTTCCCTTCTCAGAATGAAATATGTCTTCTTTCCTCTGCCACTGGCGTTACTTGCAACCGTGTCTGTTTTGCAAAATCACCATCTCCCCTGTGGAATGATGAGGTTGTTCAAATCCCAAGTTTGAAGGGATGGGCTGCTGCACAACATTTATTTTTGTTTTGCTTTGTGTTTTGATAAGGTTTTGCTTTTATTTCTGTAATGGCAATGTCTGAAATGTTTCCCGCTGATTTTCATTTGCATATGGCTATAGAGTATTTCTTATTTCCTCCATTTGGTAGTCTTTAGCAGGCTCTGATCTGCATTCAAGGACTAAAAGCCTTTCAAAACTGTTGTGTCATCCTACAAATAGCCTCTAATTAGTCTAATGCCTATTTAAAACTTAATAGTTTACAGTACATTTAATAACTTATGAAAAGTAACTGGTTCTTTTTGAACTAATTTACCACGGCTATGCTCACAGGCAGGTTTTTTAAGGACAGGTTAAATGTGTGTGTGTAAATATATATAATAGCTAGATACAAATACATGTTTCAGCATTAATTTTAGAGCATTGAAACATTTAAAGCATTTGAGAAAAACCACCAGGCTTTTTGACACATAAAGACTTCTTCAGACAAGCTGATATTTTTGAAACTACCTTTTCATTGCTCACCAGGAGTCCTTAAGTCCTCTCAATGTTCAGGGCGTGGGGGTAGTGGTCTACAAGCAGTGGGATAAGGGACAGGAAGTCTTGCATCTGCCACTGTTTCAATGAGTGCTTCTCTGTGTGTCACACTTTATGCCAAATCAGTTGGCAAAGGGACAATTTTTGCTTGTAACAGTTTGCTGTGTGCAGTTCAAAACAGCACAGCTTCCACTGCTGTCCTGTGCAAGATGAACTCACACGTACTCCGTGGCACACCTTACCCCAACATACATGTTCTTCTCAGCACTCATCATCTACAGCCTGGATTGAGCCATTAAAGGCAGGCATCAGCAAGCAGCAGTGTGGTGGCTGGCTGGGCTCCAGGGGCCATTCCTCATGGAAAGTTATCAGGCTCCCCTGTGCATTTCGGGAACACGCACATTGTAGTCCATGTTGAGTCAACGTATGGCTCATGTTGAATCAAGTCCTGTCTCCACTCCCAATTCCCTATGTGAGTCTGTGTGGTGAGGAAGATGACAGGCCTTACATTCTGCCTTTGCACAGGTATCAATCCAATGCTCAGAAAATGGAAGTAAATATTTTTATTAATGTCACTGTGGAACTGCATTGTTCCTCAGGCAGAATTGCCTTGCCTCATGTTTGAGCTAGGGAAGCCTGGAGAAATTCAAGGTTGCCTAGGAAAACACCATTTCAGGGGAATCAGACTCTATCAACTACGTTGTCACTTTATGGTGGTCAAAAAGGGAATTTGTATCTGAACAGTATCTTGTTGTAAGAAAATCAGTCTGGGTGAAGCAGCATTATTGCCCTTCTGCAGACCCAATTAGCTAGGCTAAGAGAAGCTGGCTTGCTGCTTTTCTACTTGCTTTTACACACAATAAGAAGAATTACTTTCTCTGTCAGTAGCTGTTTCTTACAAGGGTAGCATGTACAATGTTCCTTACTCATTCCTATCTCTGTAGTAATGAGGTGAAATAGTCCATATCTGAATGGTCTTAATACATACTAAAAGCAAAACCAAACCTAATGTTAATGAGAGCACTAGGTTGAATGGAGATCTGAGCTGCTCTAGGCCACGTTGAAATGTGTCTCAAAAGCTCTGCAGAGACTCTTCTAGAGTCTTTGTTTTAGCAACTGGGGGAGACACAGCTTAGATTACTAATGTCACTGGGGCCAGTAAATGTTTTTCTGGCCAGACCACACTACAGAAACTTGTCCCATTCCTCGCTACTCAAGTAACTGATTTGACATTCGGCAACTCTTAGAAAGGAGGCAAGCTTAGAAATGTTGATTCCTGACAAAAGCTAAGCAGGAACAGCACTAGCTATGAAAAACACCAGGAAAATTGTTTTTAAGAAATATTTAGACCTCTGAGAACTGTTCACATGCACACGCACTGTTCCATGTGCTTACCTTGCTAAATGCTGTATTGGTGGTACACCTGGTTGCATCAGCTCCATGGCATGGGTCCAGCTGTGACACGGAAGCAGTGTTCTTCTGTGAGCAAGGACAGCTACTTCTGCTGTCAGCCACACCTGGTCATTAGTAAGCAATTTTGTAGTGCTGAAATTTATTTAGTGACAGCAATGTTTAGTTTTATGTGGGATTGCTTCAGAGCCGGAAGTTCAGCAGCACTTACTAGAATGGGAGTGATACACTTATTCTTATGTTTTCAGAGAGGAGCACCAGTGTGACACTAGGGTGTTCAAGGCATAGAAGAAAGGGGGATTAGAGGAGGAAAGAACTGGGATGAAGAAAAGCACTTTGAGTTTATTCCCTATATTACAGGCAAAGTTCATAAAGTGTTCAGAGTATTCAGCACTTGAACTCTGAGTATGTGGTCAGAATTTCCTCTCACTTCTGAATGACCTACTGCACAAACATTGGCTTGTTTACATATAATAGCTGCCTTCAAACAGGATATTATTCAGCACTCTAAAATAATCTAAAACTCATTAGAAATAGCCAGGTTAATCCCCATCACCTGCGAGTGAGGAATAAAAAATAAATTATTCACAACCCATTACTCCCCTGGTAAAGCACCACAGATTTTTGTGACTGTTTTGTGGCTGGAATCAATTAAACTGCTGTGCATCCTTTGAGAGTCTTAAAGTGTTTTTAAGTTTGGGCTTAAACATGGAGAGTGACATACTTTTACCAATAAGAATTCACCGCATGTGTTTTAAGGTATTTTGAACCAATAAAGCCTTGTTTAGAAAATAAACTCATTAAAAGCAGAAAGGAGAAATATTTCCATTTAAAGAAGAGAGTTTGGTTACACATGGTTTGTTTTTTTGTTTAAATCATACCAGGTGAGCTGGTAGGAATGATGAGATGTGGATAGATACACAGAGCTTACTGTAAAGAAATAATTGCATCTGGTTAGTTTATATGAGATAAAAGCAACTGTCATGGTTTGAAAAGGCCCAAAATCCAATTCTGATTCCTAGCCCCCCCCCCCCACATCTCAACCCCATGTGAGATGGGTTTTCCAGACAAAAACACAAGACTCAATATGGGGGGAAAGGAATATATTACAGGACTGTACAAATAAATAAATACTTATACTATAATTCATTACATATAATCTTAACTCTATTTCTATCTCTACCATGACAATAATATTTACAATGGGCCAAATCTCTTCTCCCTCCAAATAAAAGTCCAGGAGAGAAGAAGAAGAAAAGACCCCTTCCAGTCTCTCAGCAGCAGGTCTCTCTAGGCAGCAGGCTCTCTGTGTTTTTCATGAAGCAGTTGCAGCTGGATCCTTGCCAATGCACACGAGGGGGGTCTCCAAGCCCCTCTCGGCCCCTCGACGCCAAACGAAGGGTCTTTCCGTGGGCTACTTCACCATGATCATATCACGAACACAGGGGTCTTCGTGACGGTCTGGTATCCTCAGGGGAATCCAAGCCCCTTCACAGAGCTTCTGTGCTCTGCCTCAAGATGGCTGCCAGCTTCTCTGAAGCTGCAGCCGGGGGGGGGGGGCCAAGGTCACCCCACACACACACATTCCTTTGGCCGTCCTGGCTTTAGCTCTCAGGAGGCCATGAGCTTCTTGCTCCTCTCAGTAGTGCATACTGCACTTTAGGACTCCTCTCAGTCCACCACCCCCTCCTCTTTCTTGGAGGGGTCTCTAGGGAGTTTGGGGGGTGTTGGTTATTTAGTTCTTACCCCAACAAACTCTGTCTCTGCTGCTGGCTCTGTTCTCTTCCTGCTGCTGCTTTTCCTTTTCCTCAGACACCTCTGTGTCTTCCATGCAGCATACCGGCTTCTGCTACTTCTTCTGGTTCTTATCAGTTGGCTCTTTGCCACTGCTCTCGGACGCTGCTGTCCCTGCTGCTCCGTCGCCCACTTACAGTGGAGAAAACTCCTCCAACTTCTCAGCCACAGGCACTTAGTTCAGTTCAACACCATTCCAAGTCCACATAGCCCCCCAGTCAGGGGCGGGGGGGGCAAAGCCCCAAGGGGCTCCGAGCCCCTTCTCCTCGTGGCCTCTACAACATGGCCACCTCTTCTTCTCCCAAGTACCACTGCTTCTTTTCCGGTGGAGAGATATGTTTATATTTTGCAGGAGCACTGATTGGGTCAAACCCCAAGGGTCACCACCCCCTGGGGGTTACCACTTTCCTAGTTTCAGGTGGAAAAACCTGGCTCAAACCACTACAGCAACAAAGGTCATAGTTTTGGAATACCAAAATTCTTCTGACATGAAGAAATATTAATTGGACTTACTTCAGTTTAAACTTTAATTATTTATCTTTAAAGAAACGGCATACGGAAATGTGTAACAGAGCAAAACAACTATCCCCCTGTACACCCCTTCACTGTCATCAGGGCTGGATCACCCACAGCCAGGTTTTCTACCTGCCAACAATTAAGTGCCTCTTCCTGTAACCTGCATAAACCCTTCAAAAGATACTTCCTCATAACCTGTTTTCAGCTTTTTGTTGTGTGTCAAATGGAGGCAGAAGACACAAATGTGCTAGAAAAACATCTTCCTGAATAGAGAGGGCTGAAAGGTCAATTGTTTCCCTCCAAAAAGGGGTGGAGGGGTGGGGAAAAACAGTTTGCTTTGTAGAGGCAATAGAAGTTCACGCTTTTTTTTCCTTTAGGATTTTTCCCCTTTTTGGAGGTGACTGCACAAGCTAACTGACCTTTCTGGCATGACATGTACTTGGTCATTTCAAGCCCCCTCCTGTGCATGTTCAATAGTAAGGCGGACTTCACAATTACCGAGAGGGTCTCAGTTAAATCAACCTTTTGTCATGAAGGGAAAATACTTCACAGGCAGCCCTCTGAGGCCGCTGGGTGTACTACTGGCTTTTTCCCACCATTCCTGACCTCTCTGCTCCCATCTGCTCTCCAAAATGTGCTTCTGAGAGGCGAAAGGGGATACTTTTGTCAGTGTGTTTTCCTGTTAGTGATCACAATAACAGCTAATCCCACAGCATTTAAAACATGATGATTCCACTTGTATATTTAACAGCCTTCAAAGCCAATATTAAGATATTTCTTTTGCCAATTAAAAGAACATAAATGCTTGTCAGACAGCTTTGGAGTCAGGTGTGTAACATGCTGGAATCTAAAAATAAAGCATTTAATTTTCAGCCCTGTCAGTCAACAAAGCCATGCTGAGCTTTTCCAGTCCTTCATATCCAAAAAGAGTATTACACTGAGCTAGCGACTGGCCTTAGAGAAGGAAGGACTGAAAGAGCAGAGACTGACACTTTATACGACCCTAACTCAGTAGGGCAGCTAGAATGCATCAGCTTGGCTAATAGCTGCAAAAGGGTTCCTCTGGAGCCAGCTCCTTGTTTCATGTATCTCATAAGATTATAATCACACCTAAATTAAACTTCAACAATTTAGGATTTTGGAAATGCTTTTAATCCAATCTTTTACCCTGTGAAACCCTATTGCCGTTAATGCTGGAGAGATTTCAGCAGTTTGTCTGGGCAAGAGCTCTTGCTCATTTTCTTATTCATTCCTAGTCATCTTGGCTTCATTTCATTCATTTTGAGAGGGCAGACAAAATTAATGCTTACAGGTACCAAAGCACCTCAGTTTCTGGAAGGCCAAATCATTTCCATGATCCCTGTTACTCCTCTTGGAGGAGCACAAATGAGAAGGATTGCTGTGGGGAGAGGGGCTCTGGCCAGGTAGCCCATGTGCTAGCAGAATAGACAGTAGACAACAAGAAGGCAAGAGAGAGGAATGGCCAGCTGTCATGAATGTTGGCCTTTATGAGGGAGAGTAGTGAATGGACTGGAAGGGAAGAGCAGTGTTTTTTGTGATGGTGGGAGAGGGAGGATGTAGGTGACCGCAGATGTGCTGGCAAGGTGGGATCTTGGGCTAAGCAAGGGAAAGGAATGTGAGGCAGGATTGTCTGGTCAAGAAAAGCTGGCTTTCACTGAAGTTCTTTGTTTTTTAGTGCTATTATAGCCAAGTCAACCTAGTGGATTTTCTCATTGAAATTTCAAAGTTTTTCCATTTGAATCACCAAAGAATATTGTCTCACAGAGACACCAAGGCTTCCTGAGTAGTGACACTCACCTGCCAGAACTCCTGTCTTCTGCAGACTTTCACTCAGTGTGCTCGTTTGCTTATGCCATGGTCCTTACTTGAGAAAAACTTGATCCTTTTAAACATGTCAAGACAACACTTCTAGATTTGGTAATCAGTTATTGATTCCCCTAGATCCATACTGTTTTTCTGTAATACTTTGTGGTGTTGCCCTTAATATGAAACTGAAAAGTGGGTGTTGGTCTCTCAAAGTCTTGGATCAGACACTTTACCCCAAATAGTCCCTTTTGCATTAGTCTGTGCTGATGACTTCCATGCAGGGAAAGTCTCTTCACTGGATACAGCAACTGCAGAAGCTGAATGTTAGCTCCTGTCCCCCACTAACAGACCACAGCTAGAAGAAGGGCACAGTGTGTTGGGTCTGTGCACAGCTGGAGCTATAAGCAGCATAAACTATGTCATACAGATGGACTAAAGTGAAGTTTGCCCTCATCTTATGGCACTGTGCTCAAACACACCTCAGCTAGACTATGAGCTGCCTGTCTTCATTCTCACAGCTTCTCCTTCAGGGTCCTCCAGAACTTCATCACTGTTTGTACCACTTCTGGGTGTATGTCTGGGTGTTATAAATAACACTGTTTCGGAACGTCTTTGGTTGTGGCACCTTTTTAAAATTTTCTTTTAGTTTTATATTTCTAACATATTAGTGTTGCCATTGTTTTTAACCATGCTTCCTGAAGGTAAAAATTATGCTTTTATTAGGGTAAATATCAGGACAACAGCATCTTGACAACTTGAAAGCTCACTTGTTTGTTAAAGGTTCTTCTAGCATAAACTCATTTTAAAGAGTGGGGAGCATGGTGAGAATAGTGGTCTTGAATTTTCTGTCAGCTACAGAATCCCACTGCAAAGACATAGTAACCGGTGAGGTCAAAAAGGGAGGGAAGTCCTGGGTGGAGTTTTAACTGTTTCCAGGAGCCATATGACTAACAATTTTAGACAGTGTTTGCAGAAACTGCTTAAAGTGACAGCCATGATGCCACCATGGTGAATGAAAGCAGATGCATCTAATCATGAAGCCTTGTGTCTGCTCCAGGAGAGTGACTGCAAACACCAGGACTTTTTTCTGAGTGCTATGCTATGCTATACTAGTAAGAGACATTTAGTAAGGGTATTTTGTCTTTCTTTTTACTTAGTACAAAACCAGACACTGTCAGTTAGCAGCTGTTTACAAGACTTGTTTTAAGTTTTGTTTTTTTTTAATTTCAACGTGTTCTTCCTATGCCTATGTAACTGAAGAGGAGAATGCAATGGGATTGACTTTCTAGTGTATTTTAGGCTGAGAAACACAGTGGATGGAAGAAGCACATGTACGTGCTTGTACCGGGAAACTAGATGAGCCATTTCTCAGCTGGATCTAATTAATAATTAAACCAAATAGAATGATACGGACTGGGGCATATTGTGAATAACCTCCTTCTGAGTGGAGGTCACTTTTTTGTTCTGTATATGTTCATTCATAAAGCCACATTTGCGCATTAAAATGTTTGTGTTTGTGTGAGTTTTGGGAGATCAACACTGGCATGGGTTACAGATTTTTAAACAGTCATTTCTATTAATAAACCAACTGAAAATTTCATTTAGAGAAAACTCAATTAATGATAGGTATGGCACCAAATGTCTATTGTAAGGACATTGAAATCCATTCAAATGATCAGGTAATGAATCTTGTTTAAATTAAACTTACACAAGATTTGTGTAAACTACACGTGTAGAATGCTACCACTAAAACTACAGACCTGGAATTAGGGAATATCTGAGAGTTCATTAAAATCTCAAGAAAGGAAGAAGAGGGATGATAAGACAGGAAAAAAGAAGGTCCACAGTTGTTTTGGTTAGGTCTTGGGTTGCAAATTCTTCAATGTGTTGTTCTGAAAAACTGTTCCTTTTCAAGGGAAGAATTGACCTCATTTGTGAACTCTGTGACTCTCAGTGACGATCACAGGGTTCTGTTCCTGACATTCACTTTAAAGGTAGGAAAGGCTTGTTATTGTAAGAGACAAAACTGTTTTAGTTTTTTTTTCAAAACAACACAAATGGTGGTGTGTCACTCTCTGAAGGATGAGGTGTTGATACAAGCACATATCTACCTCATTGGATGGTGGAGTGATGAGGGAGTTGAGATCATATTCTCGTGTTTAAAATAGGAACTCAGTGTTATGTGAAGCTAAAACTGTATATTTTACCTTCCATAGTTCTTTGGTCTTAAAATTAAGCATGGTTTGCAGTTTATAATTTATGGCCATGTTCCAGTAAGCAGTTTGCATTATTTATTCTAAACCTTAGATATTAACAAGAATATTAAAAGGGAGAAGGGAGGCTCACAGTTATCATTGCAGTGTTAGCTTTAATTAAAGTAACACAGGTAGAGTTGCAGTGCTAGCAACGATAAAATAGGTAAGCAATTAGAAAAGAAATCATAACAACATTGTCTGTCCTGGGGTTATATATATACATATATATGTGTGTTTGTGGCGGGTTGAACTTAATTCTATTTTTGATTTAAAAATCTGCTCATCCAGATAGTCCCCAAAGGCCGGGATTTCCAAAAAGTTAAAGCTACAAGTTTTCCTGAGTGACTGCAGCTGACCTTGTCACCACTATGGGGGAAAAAGTAATCAATAGCCAAACACCTACAAGCTGCATGTACTTGCTACACAGCAAGCTCCATAAGCCGGTAGAAGGCTTTATAGTGTCAAAACCACTTTCATGAGCTTGTAATCTGGAGGATACTCTCAGTTTCATATTAAGAATGAGTCATAACCAACATATCTGCTTCTTAGACTGACCACTGTAGAGCTAAGTTTTTATAAAAGAAAATTGAAGTGAACACAACGTTCTGAATACAGTGTGCCCTTCTTTAGCTTCTACGCTATTGCTATTATGCCAGCGAGACTTAGCTACTGTAAGCTGCAGGTTGCTTCCCATAGTCTGAGGACACTTTAGTCATTTATTGATGTAATGGAGCTTAAACAGAGGATTCAGTCTTTTCAAGCTGAAGCTTGGTAACACTGAGCACTTTCATTTCCTCCTGTCAAACGTACGATCACCGCTCAAGTGCTCTGTGTGGGAAATTCTTCATCCCTTTTTATATGATCATAGTAGGAAGAACCTGGCCTGAGTCTATCATCAACTTACTATATGAGAGATATGATTTCATCTATGTAATTTGTGTGCCTGCAGGAAGTCATTTTCCTACGAGTACCAGAGGCAGTTCTAGGGAGCCATACCTTAAAGCCTGCCTGCACTTTTTAATTTAAAGATACAGAAAAAAGGCAGTTGGTAGCAATTTGCATCTTAAAGATAGTACTTCAAAAGACAGAGAGAAACCTTTAGTATCAAAAGTCTCTCAGGACTTTTATTTGTGTAATATCATGTGTTTATTCGTGACATATGTTTTACTTTATATGTATAAATATGTGTAGGTTTGTACACATATATTTGCAACAAAGGATGCTGAAAGAACCCTTTCAAAAACACCTAGCATTCATACTTTCACCATCTCAAAGTCAAAAATACCTAAAAGAAAACAAAGCAAAAATATTGCTAATTTCTCTTAGGCTTGGCTCAAAAACTAGCCCTGGAGTTTTTAAAGGTTTCTATTAATAAAAAGTTTATGCAGCTTTTTATTCTTCTAGTAAGTTCCTATTTCTTCATGGTTTTATCATAAGAGGTAACTGTTAGAGGGCCTCCACCACCCTCATCCTCTGGGGAAAGATATCACTGCAACTTGAGCTTTCAGCCTCATCCTGTTACGAAACATTAGGTGTTGTGAAATGAGACAAGTACATTTACAGAGCTTCTGAAAGGTGTGCAAATGAAATGAAGAAACAAAGTGAAGTAGCTGAATGAGTTCAGAGAAACAGCCCTGCTATAGTGAACCCCTGCCCCAGTCTTAATTCAGTCCTGCTGACAGGTGGGTCAGGAGCAGGGGGTGTCTAGGCCCCTCCATCCCAAGCATCGCCAACCCGCAGCTCCAGTGAGTCACTGGACAAGACTGCATAAGGCTGTTGCTGCTCTTCTGTGACAAAAGCGCTCTAGTCTCCATTCACAGAATACATAGCACACAGTTTAGCCTTAACCTACCCAGCCGAGGATTTGCAGCAATCTAGCCATTTGAACCTTGGCTGCAAAGGCTCCACAAGGAATTAGCTAGGTTAGGTGTGATTCTTGAGCTGGCTTGCTTGCCTGTGACCCATATAAACTGCAGTCTCAGCATTCCTGTAGCGCATAAAGCTGGAAATCACTGTATCTGCTTCTAATGAATGCAGGCTCTGTCCACACTTGGCAGGTTTCTTCAGCTCTGCCGGTTAGACTAATAAAAGATATTATCTCTCTCTCTATGAGTTTTACCTCGCTTATATCCTGAGATTATCACAGTTCTGCCACTTGGAGGTCAGACAGAGTAACATTTTGAGATTAGGCAAAGCTACAGTGATACCTGAAGAAATAACTTGAGAATTATATTCTTAAACCAATGCAAAGTTTAAGGCCAGAGAGGGGGGAGCTGACAGGGCTTTGCAGCTCCTAAGTGTCGTCTGGTTTCATTTAGTGACATGATGCACTGCCAGAGGTTTCCTACTAGTGAACTCCTTTGGCATCATGCTATGGAGTGTTTCTTCCTGAGGTGTGTGCTGTGCCTGGTCTTGGGCAGGGTCAGTTGTTTCTTTTATGAAAACCTGCTTATTTTTGCTGGCCTTTGAAGCAAGCTGGTTTTCTTAGAACAATATTGGCATGATGTCTTGAAAGCATTTCTGTGGACTGAGGGGAATTTTGAAAGCTATTGTGTGCATTTGTTGCATGGATTGTACCTCTCTCTACTTCTCACTGGCTAAATCACAACAAATTGAGGATTTTGTTTCATATTCTTCACTGACTTAGTCATATTTTCAAAAGCTATTTATTTTTAAAATAAACAAATGAAACAACTTGCCTTGCCTTTTCAAATCTACAATCCCCCCTCCCCTCCATGTGTGCAAAACAGTGCAGCAGCCTAACAAAATATAGTGTGTGGTGTTTCCTGCTGTGACCCAAAAAACCCACTCATCTGCTCTAGCCCAGCCATGCTGGTTTGCTGCTTTTGGCTATAAGCACTGGATGCTTTATGGCAGTTGACTTTTTTATTCCATATACACACAGTATTGCATCCATGTTCCCTGCCAAGGCAGTTTCCTCCTTCCTTTGTCATTTTCCCCCATCTTTCCGATACTTTTTTTGTTTCCTCTTACCCAGCACCATTATCCGGTGTTTTGAAATGCAAAACCAGCCCACTGCTTGTAAATCTTTGTTTCTCTTCTGGTACACCTCTGTTGGATTTGATATTTGTTAAGTTCCCTTTTCCTGTTTTATTTGTCATATTTAATTTCTAAAATACCTGTGATTCATGTGTCTTCCAGAGCCATGTGCTATTTGTGCTATTTTTGCATTGCAGTCTTGTTCAATACTTTTCTGACTTCTATCTTTGTCCACTTGGTCTTTGGTAAGAAACAGCAGTTTGCGAGCATTACAGTAGCAATTCAGCTAAATGCACAGTATTATCTGACTCAGAAATGGTTGGATTTCCAGGCATGTTCTTTCATCAGGCTGTATGTCTCAATATTCTGGTAAAAGTCCTTATAGTACAATGTGTCATATAAATGGCATCCTCCTTTTCCATTCCGTTTGTTGTCCATTAAAAAACAAAAACAAAAACAAAAAGCCACAAACATAATGACAACACAAAAAAACCCTGAAGGAAATCAAAACCAGCTGTCAGTGAGTTTATTGCAAGTTAGCAGTAGTCAAACCTCATACAGAACAACAACTTGTAATATCTGCTATAGGTAAGATATAAAGTTTTCAGGTGTGTTTTCCTTTAAATTGGATTAGACAACGGAAAGGGAATTGGTGGCTAAAATAATTTGTCTTGGTTTGGTGAGTTGCAGGGGTCTAAGTCATGTTCAAATCCTTTGCATGGGGAAGGGTGCAGGAGGACTCTCTGTAGGCAGCAGGACTGGGAGTTGCCTAAGTGGATTGGCACACTTTCTTGAGATTGTCAGACCTCAGGTTTCATTGGTGTTTCTCCAATCCTCTCAATTTTTATTTTTTTTATATAATACTTTAAGTTATCAAAACAAAACCCCTGTCTCAAACTTTTTATGTGTTACAAAACTACTGAACTAGACTAGAGAGATTCTATCAAGCATGTGTAATAAGTAAAGGGAGAGGGGGGAGAAGAAGAGCAAGGGAGTTGTCATCACAAATACATTCCAAATTTGTCCATTAATACATAAAATATTCTGAGAGATTTATAATAAGCGTGCAGATTGAAAAGTCAATCTGACTCAGTAGAAAAACTTTGAAATATTTTATAAAGCATGAGCTTGAGTTTATAAGTGGTGGGAAAGTTAATCTCATGCCAATTTTCAATTGATTGCAGAGCAATGGTGTTATAAAGTCTGCAGATGCAAGTCAACAAGTGGTATGGACATTGCACTTATCAGAACTCTTTTACTCATGAATTCGGAGCATGAAACAGATTAAATTGTAACACAAAAGCCCTCTGCAACTTCAGTTAGGCAGTAAGACCAGAGATCAATGAAAGGAATGTCTGGGTCCTAGCTACCCTACATCCTGTGTCATTTGCACTGGTGCTAAATCAAAACGAAAATGTGTCAGTTTGGATTATTCTGTCCACTTCTCAGAGCTGCAGCAAGTAATGCAGGGTGTGATATACTAGCAGTTTCTACACCAGACTTTTAGATTCATTACAAACTTGTCTGTGAACTGTGCTTAATCTTGAAAATGAGATTCTGGATCCCTGTTTCCAGAGTAGTGAGATGCCCTAGGAAATAAAATTAGAACTCCCTGTTTATCAGTTTTGTCCCATTCGGTTATGGGGACCAAGAGAAGGCAAAGTGAAGTGGCTTTCTTAGTGTGTGCTGCGAAGCCCAACCAGACATGCAAGGAAATCAAAGCCCCCTACTAGCAAAATCCTTGCTGGCCTTACTGGCAGGAGGGGCAGAGGAGAGGCACAACATGCCAGTGGCATTTTGCTGTCTGACCTCAGTGAGATCTGGGGTCACCAGGCAAATGTCAGGAACTGAAAGTCAGCACATTCTCCCCCCTGTACTGTGAGGCTTATGTGTGGTGGGAATAACAGTGTCTGTATAATATAATATAATGGCCAGTCTTCGCGAACGAAGATTTTTGGGAAAGGTCTTTTACCTTTCCAGCCTGCGCAATGGATTTTTTAGGTGAGACACAGCATGCGCTGAACTGAGCCCACCCTTTAATCCTAAGGTTCATCTGCCGGGGCCAAGCAAGCTTGGACAATGGCAGTGAGGTCCTCAGGACGTAGGTTTGTTTAGAGTGACCTTCTCATAGATGGATGGCCTCACAGGGCTAACGAGCTCCATCTGTCCAGGGGACTGGGGAATCGAACCTGGGTCGCAGCAGTGAGAGTCCTGCATGCTAACCACTAGGCCACCAGGGGTCCCAACAGTGTCTGTGCCTACAGACCGATATACTGAGTTTGCTTGCCAGGTATTGAAAGATTTTATAAAACTTCAAGGCTTCTGGGTTTCATTCCAAACTACTTTTCACATATCTCAGGTCACAATTTACACATATCTCAGGTCACAGTTAACATTTATTGAAAGACTTCTGGGAAATGCTGAGTAGAACCTGGAAGTGACTTGTGAGGACAAGAGCAGTTTACCCTCACCAGAGCCCAGGCCATGGGCAAGGCACAGGAGCAGAGGCAGGCAGCCACAGCCTGATCAGCCCTGCCTGCTCCTGAGTGACCAGACAATCAACCTCCAGTTCCCTCCTAGTTGCTTCTTCCTCTTTCATCACCCTGAGCTTCCATGGAAAAATAATTTCATACAAATTTTAGAGGAATATCCAGTTAATCAAAATACAGCAGGCTGCCAGCACAGCCTGAGCAGAACGGTGTTATCACACACCATGACACTTTCAATTCTGCTGCTTCATTCTCTTGACAGAGATATTAACAAAAAGAGGAAACAGGCTATTACCGTGACAAAGGCTTTGACAGCACAGGGAAAATGGCATGTTAACTCAGCATCAGGCAGGCTGAAGCTGGCTGGTGATAACCATGCTCCACTCATGGCACTCAAAGCCTTCCTCACTGCTGTGTGGATGGGTTTGTCTGCTGTGGAGCAGGGAACATTTTTCCCTGCAGCGATACTCACCTGAGTGCTTAGACATAGCAGCCAAGAGCCCCATTTTTAAAAGCATGGGATATTAAAAGATCGTCTTCAGTCTGTTTTGTTTCAGATCTCAAACCCTTCAAGTTACATCCACTGATGTCTGGACAAAGCAAGTCAAAAGTTACACTGTATTTAATGGACAGACTGGTGCTTTTATTTTAATGGGGAGTCAGCTTGTGCTGTACGTGTAGAAGCACTGTCATCTGCTTTTATTGTGAGCAGATGTTGGAGTGTGTTTAACTTGGAAAAAACCACGAGACCCAGAATTAGCTACACAAATAGAGGTCATTTGGAAAACTGGGTATATTTTAGTTGTTTCAAGATCCAATTCAGATTGCGACAAATAAGGATCAGTTTTCTCTGGGGCTCTAAGAACGATCTGGCCATTCCTGCATTCATTTCTCCCTCACTGAGACCTGCTCGTGATTGATGTTTGGGAGGCCACTTTGTTTGCTCTCTGCCAGTTCCATGCCTTGGGTTGCTGTAGCAGTAGCACACCGTACTTAGCCCTGACATAGTGCGTTTAGCTAAAGGTGCACCGGGCAGCAATTCTGCACCCATGATCTGCCTGTCAAACCCCTGTCATTAAACTAGTCAAAAGATGAGCGATTACAGCTTTGGATGGTGCTCAGGCCGTTTTTGAGCTATAACTTTAATTGCTGTTGCTGTTCTCTGGAGTCTGATATCCAAAACGATTTTCCTGACCTCCTCTCTTACAGTCTGTTTAGGTCCTGAATTCCTTAAGCCAAGAACTGCCCTTCTGCCCATGGGAATAACTGGGCTCACTGTGTCCTTCATCAGTGTGAATAGCAACACAGATATTCACCTTTGCTTGAAGGTGTAGCATCTTCTGTTACATCAGGAGATATAAACGGGAAAGGTAGACAAATCTTGGGATATTTATCAGGTCTGACAAAGCAAGAGCAAAAAGCCCCCAAAGGTTTAAAAGGTCATGTTCTTTGGAGAGTGTCCAGCTACCCAATCATTTTAAGTGATTTTTCTGGAAAACAGAATAAATGCGAGCAAATTCTCTTTTTTGTTCTTTTTCCTTAGTAATTGAAATAGGTTTGACTAAGTCAATCCAAGCCCAGGCTGCTGGCCAGACCCTCTTCCCCCACCCAATATTCCTGCTTCTTCCACTGTGCAGGCACTGGTGCAGAGATAGACATCTTGAGATCTGGTTCAAGGAGCTGATCTGTCTTGAAACAAATCGCTGGCCCCCAGCTGCTTGTTCCTGACCTCAAAGTAGCCCCATGTTCATGCTAACAGAAGTATTTATATGGCCATTCAGTGGACCAGGTTCAGAAACTGATCCAACTGAAAAGTAGAAAAACAGTGCATTTTTCTCCCAGCTGAACCAGTTTCCTAATCTGATGTGCTGAGCTGCTGAGAAAACACAGTTAAAGGCAGAACACAGGAGAGGGGCAAAAACGATATCATTAGAGAAAAGGAGAAAGTGAACTTGAAGACATGCAGGTGGAGCTGTGTCTGTGGTGCTAGAAGCCGATCTAGGCTGTGTGGGAAAGTAGGGCATTGCGGCAGCTCTGGTTCATCCTGGGATGAGAGGAGACTCTCCTGCAGCAGCTCTGTCAGCAGACACATATCTCATTGGGAGACCCAATAATAAAGAGTTACACACTTAGACACGAGGTCTTCAGAACAGCTCTGGATATAAACAGAGAGGTGGTGATCTCAATTAGGAGCTCTAAATAACACCTCCTTTTCTCCCTGTCACTGCCTGGGAATCGCAGCTGTGGGCTAGGGGAATGAAATGTATAAGGACTCCTGCAAGGGGGCGGGCTGTGCCATGGCTCCCAGCTGTGACCAGTCAGTGGCTTTTCTACTGTCCCCGCGGCATGATGGGCAGCTGCTGTTTCCTGCTTGGGCACGCAACTGTTGGTTTTAGTGGGTTTTGTTATGCTGCTAAACAGATAGGAGAGAGAGGGAACACGATCAGAGAGAGGTTTAGAAAACATAAGGAAGGAAGAGGAAATGGTCTTTGCTACAGATGGGAGCAAATGCTTTGACCAAGAGAGGAGTTTGTCTGATGTAGTGCCGCCACCTCCCCTCTGCACCCAGAGCTCTGTGGAGAGACACTGGGCAGTGGGCACGTGCATGCTACCCATGGGGTCTCCTCACACCCCAAAGACCTCCCAGGGTTTCCATCAGCCCTTGCAAGGAACTTGGGCTTGCAGGACTTTAGTAAAAGGAACCAAATGGCTTAAAACTAGGTATTGCCTTCTTTTGGCAGCTGCACTGGGTGCTGGTGTTGTCCTCTTAATGTCACCCTACTCCGTCCCAGCACAACACCCAACCTAACAATCAGGAAGCTCCAGTTCCAAGTTTTAAAAAAAAAAAAAAAAGAAAAACCAACAACAAAAAAATGCTTTCCCCCCAAAAACCCCCACCAAACAAACACACAAACAAAACTCCACCAACAGAAAAGACTGATTTGGCTTTTAAAGATTTTTTTGAATGTCTCTCCTAAGAAGAAAAAGTTTAACTCAGAGGTAGATAAGGTGAATAACTGCACAATTACAAGAATAACAAAGTAGGAGCCCATAAAATGTATTATACTGTGAATGTTTATTTGGAAAATAAGTCAGGAAATTTTCCCAGATGGGTAAAATTCAAGAGAAAACTAATAGCATTTTCATTTTATCTACTGTTTACTTATACTACAAAAATAAAATATAGCACAGACAATATTGACTGTTCAGAAATATAGCTGCAGCCATCAATATAGGAAGAAAGATTGGTAGGAAACTTCTCCTTTCTTGAAAGTAAGCTTTGAGTGGCTGCAAAGTATTTAATGATGTTGACATTCAGATGGGCACAGTGAAGCTTCAGCACAAATGTCTTCTGGAGATGAATGAAGCTACTTATGATTCAGAAATATTATTTCAGCATATGATCGGTCCTATTTTCAGATGCCACATCAATTGCACCTTTTTTTCTCGATAAAGATTTTCCTCACAAGCAAAAGCATAAAGGTTACACAAACCATCCACAAAAAAAAAGTTTTTATATTCAGAAAAAGAAATAATGATGTCAAAGGAAAGAAAAAAGTTTACTGAGTTTTATTTTACTCTGGATGGAGTTTTGGTTAGCTATAATAATTGCTCTGCTAGCAAATATATTCTCTCTGCTTTCCTGCTGACACTGTCTCTCCTATTTTATTTCTCTAGCCTTCAACCTCAGATTTTGTATGGTTTTGCTTTATGCTGTGGCAGCTCCACGTTGTCACAGAAATGGTGTGCCTGCCTATTTCTGGTTAGTAATCCTGTGCCATCTGGAGCACGTTTGCTCCTTTTTTTTTTTTTTTAACATCTCTTATTGTCTGTTTCTTTATTGAAAAAAATCTATTTACAAGTTAGTCATACAAAATATAAACTCTGATTGAGTCCAGAGGTGGGCCAAGAAGATGATCAAAAGAATGGAGCACCTCTCCCATATGGATAGGCTGAGAGAGTTGGGGTTGTTCAGCCTGGAGAAGAGAAGGTTCCAGCGAGACCTTGTAGCAACTTCCAGTAACTAAGGGGAGGCTACAAGAGAGGGGAGTCCCTGGAGAGGGACTTTTTGCAAGGGCATGAAGTGATAGAACAAGGGCGAATGGCTTCAAACTGAAAGACGGTAGATTTAGGTTAGATATTAGGAGGAAATTCTTTACTGTGAGGGTGGTAAACCACCAAAATAGGTTGCCCAGAGAAATTGTGGATGCATTATCCCTGCAAGTGTTCAAGGGAACATCTGGATGTTGGACGGGTCTTTGAGCAACCTGGTCACCCTGCATGGCATCCCTCCTCATGGTAGGGGGGTTGGAAGATGGTCTTTAAGGTCCCTTCCAACCCAAACCATTCTGTGATTCTTACTCTGTGATTCTGTGATTCTATGATTCTAAAGTTGTTGAAAGAAATTACCCTGACAACAGCAAGTATCCATTGTCCAGCCCTGCTGAGTCAGGGTTACTCACCAGTGCAGGAGTGTGTGAGGTTCTCAGAAGAAAAGGGGACACGCTATCTGCAACCTCCACCCCAGCAGCCACTGCCAAAGGGTTTTGAGGTGCTCATTTTAGGTGTATGGAGGAAAGTTAGTTTCCTAACCTCTAAGAAACACTGTGAATGTGGTGTGAATATATCCATGTTACAATGGGAAAGTGTCTTTCCATAGGATAGCTTACCGAGATGCAAAGGGGTGTAAGAATTGCAAGAGCTGGCATCCACAAGAAATGTTACTTTCAGGTATGCCATGAAAACCTGAACTGAGCAGCTAGGGTATATACATATCAGAGAATAAGCAATTAAGGTGCATTTTTTTTTTATTTGTCTTTTTCTGGATATTCTGTTTGGATTTTTTTTACACAATCAGAGCATCTAAAAGGGATTGTATGCTGATGGTCAGAGAAGCAGTATTTACATGGTCACTGAAATTACTTATTCAGCAGGAAGGCAATCTAACAAATCCATCGTTGTTTAAATTTTAATTCAGTGACAACGTAACCTCTGGAAAACACTGTTCACATCTATAATTAATAGATTGTTATGCTCTGTAGTTTAAAATTTGGTATACTTTCCTCAAACTCCATGAAGAAGTGCTCCATGTGATCTCTTTCTGAATTCACAACAGATGAAAATGGCCTGGTTGATTTTGTACAAGGAGGTTCATTTGTAGGGAGATGCAGATCCAGTTTGCTGTTTGCTGTTTGCTGTTTGCTGTTTGCTGTTTACTGTCTAACATAATTTAGTCAGAACAGCCCTCCCTTTTTCTCCTGACAGCAATTCTCCCTCCAAAAGGAGGTTCTGGCAGTCTGCTTTTGTACAAAGTAGACTCAAATGTAATTATGCTGCTATGACAACTCAGTCTTATAGCACTCACAGTCCTTTTTCTTCTCATCTTTGTAGTGCTTCTATGAGTAGAAACTGATTCTGTTTTCTTCCAGTATAAATAGAAGTACGCATCAGTGAAGTCTAAGTTGTAGTGGTATAAGGTCTGGGTCAGTCCCACTGTATTAAGCACTTCTCTCTTAAAAATCATGTAGTGAAAGGAAGGAAAACATGTAAGGTGCTCCATCCCTCCCTTAATGAAAGTCATGTTAACAACCCCTATTCACACATCTGTATGGGGAAGGAAATCTTCTCTATTTGAATATCCATATGGAAAGAGAGCAGTCACAGCCACATCCCTCCTCTCCTCACCTTCCCTCAGGAATAAGCCACATAATTTCTTCAGAGCCCCTGGTTGCAGTGTTTAGTCCTTGCAAAAGGGTCCTGTCTATGCTTGCATGCAGGCTTCTCCTGGGGCTGGGATGGCTTACATCCTGAAATCGAGTCACTGCCATGCAGGGAGGCCAGCAAAGAAAGAAAATAAACTCCAGAGAAACTTCTCTGAACACTGCACAGTGCCTCTGAAGGAAGGTAGACCAAGGGGCTGGGCTATGCATGGGAAAAGCTGGTGAGGGGAACCTGGCTGGAAGGACCACACTGGTCACCCAGGTTGCTGGAGGGATTAGCTGTTCTGGTGGGAGAACATCACAGGAAACGTTTGGTAGCTGAAGAGTGCTTTATAGAGAATGGGCACATGCTTTCTGTTCCCTCCTGTCTATGGCCAGTCCTTGTATGGGGTCTGACCATGCTATCTCCTGCTATGAAAGCAGAACCTCTGTTGCAACAGGTTTCAGCTTCCCCTTAGACTTCCTCATCCAGCCTTTCAGACAGGCAGTAGAAAGCATCTTTCGAGGGTCACCTCAGCACAGGCATGCTAATGCAGAATGCTTAAGGCCAGCCCAGAGGGAACATGTGGTTTCGTCATCAAGATATGTCCGTTAATTGCTACCAAAGCCAGAAGTTTTCCAAGTGTTTACCTTTGATGAGTTACGTCCAACAAAAAATTGTAAGTGTAGCCAACATAACTTAATTCACAGTGACACCCGGGGAGCTGTGGCAAGGTGCCGGAGGTGTGATGGAGAGCATTTTAGTTTCATGTGGCTTCCTGAAGCTCCCCAGAGCATACTGAAAACAGTCCAGACATTTTTTCCTTTTTATTTAAGGTAAAAATTATTCCCTTTCCAGCTGTGAAAGCAACTGCATAGGCCAGAACAGAAGGTGTTTGTGGTAAAAAGACACACAGGCTTAGCCAGACTATGTTGATCTTTTTTTTTCCTCCCTAAATTCTCCGGGGAGGAGAGATGCCAACATCAGAGAGCAGGAGAGACTCAGAGATTCTACTTATTTTCTTACTTCTGACCCAAGCCCTGGAAGAAGTAAGGACTTCTGTCACTTGATGTCCTCTCTGTCACTCAGCCGGAGACCTGAGGTCAGAAAGACTGTTTCTGGTTGGTGTGACTGAGACAGTGATCAGACCCAGTGAGGGGCAGGAGGGAGTTTGTGGGTCACTGCTTCCAAAACAAACTCTTGTCTAGAAGCAGTGATCCACACCATACCTGTTTCAGAGTCCCTGAAACGCCATGGCCCCCACCCCCATATGCTTCTTCCTCTCCACCATGCAGTCACCTTGCAGTAGAAATGTAATTCCCCAGCTTCTCCTTCCCCAAAGCACCCACCCAGAAGCTACCCTGTCAGATCTGGGGTTAAACAGGGTGAACACGCAGGGTCATACAGAGGAAGCCACCCCTATAGCCACCTATGGTGCTGCAATAAAGTCTCAAAAACAAGGTAAGGAACAGCAAGTGTCAATTTCTGGGCCTGTGTAAACTGTGTAGTTTGCCACCCTGCCTGCGTAGGGCTGTTTCTAGGTTTAATCCTCCACAGCCCTGGAGAAGAGGTATGACCTAGTTCCCTAGATGAGGGAACTGTGACAGCCACAGTGGGTCTGGACTTCTGTCATGCTCTCCCACACTGAGTGCTTGATTGTGGGTGATTCTGGGTGCTGCAGAACCTGAGCCTCTTCCCTAGCTTCATCCTTGAGGAAGGTCTGTCAGCATGGGCATCACGTGCATCCACAGGTGGCCTGATAATATCAGACACAGAAAAGCCACTTTCAAAATGGCATTTGGCAACCCTTTCTCTTCCCCTCTGCCCTTGCCTCGGAAACAGAGAACAGACACCACTGCAGGTGTTTTTCCTGTCTCATTTCAACATCTTTGTGAAGTGGCAGTGTCAGAGAGATGTCTTTCCTGTGAAGGAATACCTCCTTTTCTGCTTGCTCCTTGACATTTCAGTGGATGAACTAAGAAGATTCTGGCCTCTATTTTAATCAAGTAATACAGATTTCATTGTACAGGCTGGTCACCCTAGAGCTCACTACAGCATACGAGAACTGTCTTGTCTGAAACACAGACTTAAACCCAGCACTTACTGCACAAACACTGTTTCTTTATGAAGCCCTGTGTTTGCTTGTTCATCTGTTTCTGGCCTGCCATAATCCTGACTGCTAAGCACCTCCTGGACCAGACCTTCTCTGGTGGGTGGATCTTTCTCTGTCTTGGTCTCTAGACTTCTTGTGTTTTGCAGACTAAGGGTTTGTCTGAGACACTCATGAAAGCCAAGACAGATTCTTGACAAAGTAATATTTGTTGTGGGAATTGTCCATGGCTAAGTGAGATGAAACTGGAAAGGGAACTTTCTGTGAGCTTCATCTATCTAGCAAGGGCAAAAGGACTCCAGCCCATAAGTTGTCGGGGCTGATCAGGAGGGCTTTAAACTAGGTTTGAAGGGGGAAGGAGTTGAAACCAGGCTCTCCAGAGATGAACCTAAGAGTGGAAAGCCTGAGGTAGAAGTGAAATCAGCAGCCCAGCTGAAGTGCATGTACACCAATGCATACAGTATAGATAACAAACACGAGGAACTGGAAGCCACTGTGCAGCAGGAAAGCTATGATGTAGTCGCCATCACGGAAATACGGTTGGATGACTCACATGACTGGAGTGCTACCATGGGTGGCTACAGGCTCTTCAGAGGGGACAGGCAGGGTAGGAGAGGTGGAGGGGTGGCTCTATATGTTAGAGAGTCTCTTGACTCTGTGGAACTTGAAGTCAGTAACAATAAGGTTGAGTGCCTGTGAATCAGAATCAGGGGGAAGGCCAACAAGGCTGATATCCCGGCGGGAGTCTGTTACAGACCATCCAACAAGGATGATGAAGGTGATGAATTATTTTACAAACAGCTGGCAGATGTCTTAAAATCACCAGCCCTTGTTCTTGTGGGCAACTTTGACCTGCCGAATGTGTGTTGGGAACTCCACACAGCGGAGAAGAGGCAGTCTAGGACATTCCTAGAGCATACAGACGATAATTTCCTGCTTCAGCTGGTAAATGAGCCTAGCAGGGGTGGGACCCTGCTAGACCTGCTGTTCATGAACAGAGAGGGGCTGGTGGGAGATGTGGTGGTCAGAGGCCGTCTGGGGCACGGTGACCATGAAATAATAGAGTTTTCAATATTCAGGGACACAAAGAGGGCCATCAATAAAATTTCTACCTTGGACTTCCAGAGGGCAGATTTCGGTCTACTCAGAAGACTGGTTCAAAGGGTACCTTGGGAAACAGCCCTTGAAAACAATGGGGTCCAGGAGGGATGGACGTGCTTCAAGAAGCAAGTCTTGAATGCACAGGAGCAGGCTGTCCCAGTGTGCCAAAAGGTGAGCTGGTGGGGAAGACAGTCAGCCTGCCTGAGTGGGGATATTTTGAGGGAAAATAGGGGAAAAAAAGAGAGCTTACCGACTATGGAAGAAAGGGCTAGCTACTCATGAAGAATTTAGGAATATTGTTAGGTCATGTAGAAAGGAAATTAGAGAGACAAAGGCACAATTTGAACTTAATCTAGCCACTTCTGTTAGGGATAACAAGAAGTGCTTCTACAAATACATCAATAACAAAAGAAGGGGCAAGGAAAACCTCCATTCGTTGTTGAACATGGGCGAGAACATAGTCACCAAAGATGAGGAAAAGGCTGAGGTACTTAATACCTTCTTTGCCTCAGTTTTCAACAGTAAGACAGGTTGTTCTCAGGACAACTCTCTTCCAGAACTGGTAGACAGAGTCAGGAAGCTGAATAGCCCCCGTGTTATCCAGGAGGGAACACTTAGCGACCTACTGAGCCACTGGGATCCTCACAAGTCTATGGGACCAGATGAGATCCATCCTAGCATGATGAGGGATCTGATGGAAGAGCTCACCAAGCTGCTCTCCATCATTTACCAACAGTCCTGGCTCACTGAGGAGGTCCCAGATGATTGGAAGTTGGTGAACGTCACACCGATCCACAAAAAGGGCTGCAAGGAGGACCTGGGAAACTACAGGACTGTCAGCCTGACCTCAGTACCTGGCAAGGTTATGGAGCAGATCATCCTAAGTGCAATCACACAGCACCTACAGAATGGACAAGCGATCAGACCCAGTCAACATGGCTTAGGAAGAGCAGGTCCTATCTGACCAAGCTGATCTCCTTTTATGATCAGGTGACCCACCTGGTGGGGGGGCAGTCTGTCTGGACTTGAGGAAAGCCTTTGACAGCATGTCTCATAGCATACTCCTGGAAAAGCTGGCAGCCTGAGGCTTGGAGAGGGGCACTCTGTGCTGGGTTAGGAACTGGCTGGAGGGCCGGGCCCAGAGAGTGGTGGTGAATGGTGCTGCATCCAGTTGGTGGCCAGTCACTAGTGGTGTCCCCCAGGGATCAGTGTTGGGTCCAGTTCTGTTTAATATCTTTACTGATGATTTAGATGAAGGGATTGAGTCCACCATTAGCAAATTTGCAGATGACACCAAGCTGGCGGGGAGTGTTGATCTGCTGGAAGGCAGGAGAGCTCTGCAGAGGGACCTAGATGGACAAGCTGGAGGGTTGGGCTGATTGCAGTGAGATGAGGTTCAACAAGGTCCTGCACTTTGGCCACAACAACCCCATGCAGCGCTACAGGCTGGGAACAGAGTAGCTGGAGAGCAGCCAGGAAGAAAGGGACCTGGGAGTTTGGATTGACAGGAAGCTGAACACGAGCCAGCAGTGTGCCCAGGTGGCCAAGAAGGCCAACGGTATCCTGGCCTGGATCAGGAACAGTGTGGACAGCAGGACCAGGGAAGTGATTCTTCACCTGTACTCAGCGCTGGTGAGGCCACACCTGGAGTACTGTGTCCAGCTCTGGGCCCCTCAGTTCAGGAAGGATACTGAGGTGCAGGAGCAGGTCCAGAGAAGAGCAACAAGGCTGGTGAGGGGACTCAAGCACAAGTCCTGTGAGGAGAGGCTGAGGGAGCCTGGAGTTGTTCAGCCTGGAGAAGAGGAGGCTCAGGGGAGACCTCATCACTCTCTACAACTCCCTGAAAGGAGGTTGTAGCCAGGTGGGGGTCGCTCTCCTGTCCCAGGCAACCAGCATTAGGACAAGAGGGCATGGTTTTAAGCTCTGCCAGGGGAAGTTTAGGTTGGATATTAGGAAGAAATTTTTTACAGAGAGAGTAGTCACACATCAGAATGGGCTGCCCAGGGAGGTGGTGGATTCACCGTCCCTGGAGGTTTTTAAGATGAGACTGGATGTGGCACTTAGTGCCATGGTCTAGTAACCACAGTGGTGTTTGATCAAGGGTTGGACTTGATGATCTCAGAGGTCTTTTCCAACCCAGTTGATTCTATGATTCTGTTCTATGATTCTGTGTTCCCATTGACCTACTGCCTGCTGCAGCCTACTACTGTAGAGGTTCCCAGGGAACCTTTCCTTGGGGAAAGCCTTAATGCATCTTCATATGCATGGCAGCTGTTCTTCTCTGGGCAACCAGAGTGTTCCGAAGTTGATTTTATATCATGTCCATTTTACTCCCAACCTCCCTCTCCTCTTGCACATACTTCTCCCTACACCTCTGTATTCCAAAAGGGGCATCACCCTGCTTTACCTCCAGATTGTTCTCAGCTCTGAGGGTACTTGCCCTCGGGATCCCTGTGTGCCTTCTTGCTTGGTAGCAGGTCCCTGTCTGCTGTGCTGCAGCTGCAGGTACAGCTGCACCTTGGCCCCTTGCATTAGCTGCTTCAGCCTGTTCACCTGAATGGTTCCTCAGAAGTAAATACCCTGTTTCTCCCTGAGATCAGAATACATGAGCATGTTCATTACTGAAAGTATTCCGTGTTCACAAGAAAAATGGGCATATGAAAGCTTTATGTTCTCACAGTCCTGATTCTTCCACAGTCTTGTACCATCAATCATGTCCCTGCAGAGAGTACAAAACAATGCCCAATGCTGTCTCTTATATTTACTTTGTGAAGATGCTAATGACTGTGGGAGCAAAATGAAGTGGGCCTTCTCTGAGGAGATAATACCATTTTGTTCTAAGAGGCAGCACATAACAGATGGGATGTATGTGCACTTACTTTCTTGCGTGCGTTTCTCATTTCTTCTTTACTGTTTTTTTACAGAATCAAAGTTAAGGGTGACTCATACCAACTGATGGTTGTCTGCAAGACAAATATTTTCCTTTTTGAGGGTTTTGTAAGGGAAGGAATAGGAATCACAACTCCTCTGTAGCTCACATCACAGTCTCCCAAGGAGTGGTAACTTTCTTGCAGGTGATGCTCATACTTAATCTTAACAATAGCAACTTGTGATTGATAAATTAGAAGTCAACTGATCCAGCATGATAAAAAGAACTTGGAGCTCATTGGGATTCTTGCTTAGTTTCCTTTGTTGGCTTGTATAGTAGTTGGACAAGCAGTGTTTCCTGGTTCTGATTCTATGGCTCTGTATTTCACAGCTACTATAAAAGCAGGTACTGCAGTGATGGGAACCATATAAATACCTGGACAGGTGATAAAAATATTGTTGCTGAGCACTTCAGGGTGTGTTTTGTATGAAGAGACACTTAATCTGAAGACTAAGGGATTGTTAACTTTTACTATACAGCATATGCAATACTAGAATTTATTAGTCTATTGTTCAGTAGAAGCACAGTAACTGATGTGCTGTTTCAGGTTGTTTTTTTTTAATACATGACATAAAAGAAGTTCCCTGTCTCAGTTTTCCTATTTGCAATATGTGAATGCTGGTGATACTACATGAAAATGCAGTAAATTAAACAGCAGAACACAGGTGGAATATGATTCATGTTTGGGTTTTCCCCACGTTAACAAAGGACTGATTTCTAGTTTAGCTACAGTAAGGTAAGGGCATACAGCAGACACCACTACAGCACTCCCCACACGCTGCATTTGAGAATGAACAGGAGAGCTGGTCCAGGTAACCTGTACTGTGGCACTCTTCAAGTTGTCAGTAACAAACAGTTAATAAAACACTGTTGTGTGGATGTCCAAAGCTGTTCCCAACCAAATAACATGCACGAAGGATTGATACAATTGCTTTTTGTGTGTACACAGGCCCTCAGCAGGCTAAAGCTCACACACTGCCAGGGGCAGTCACTGCTGTGGGAAGCTCACTACTGCTTGTGAAGTGCAATGATGAGGGGAAACAAATAGTAAGAACAGAAACAAAGGCAAAAAGGTGGTGTTACCACTGAGACAATTCAGCAACACAGTCTCAGAGAGCTGAGCATTCATTACTTGCCATATACAATAGTAATTAGTGGAAAGTATTGACAACCTTTTTTTTTTAATGAATGTCATCCAACACAATTTTAGATTTTTGCCTTTACATTCAGCTTCTGTTTTAAATCGACATGTTTAGCCCATAGCTGCTTTCAGCACGCTAGGAGAGGAGAATGCCATTTCTTTACCTCTCTGCCATTTGAGGGAAAAGCAGTTGTTCTTTACACAAAATCTCTATTGGTGGCAGTTTTTAAGGACTTCCTTGTGTGATGTCTGAATTTTTAAAAAATTTGAAGTGCCAGCTTTTTCTGCATAAAAGCTTCTTATCCCTCAATTGCAAGAACTTCAAACAGTTTGCTGACAGCGTCTAGGCAGCCTCAACTGAAATAACTTGAGATGGCTATAGCTTCTCCTGGCAAGTGGGGGAGATTAAGAGCAAAATCCCACAGTGGTGAAGATCATTATGCTGAAGTCCCTCTCTGCTGTTGATTTTTCCACATCTTTAGGCACAAACACCGCTTCCCACATTGCCCTGCCTTGCAGTGAGTGTACGTTGCTGTTGTGCAGATCCATCTGCAGCAGCAGCAGTTTGTCTCTCTCTGCTCTTTTGATACTGGAACTCGACTCAGCCAAGAGGTAGCTGGTGCTCCGCAGTGGTGCTTACACATGGCTGGTGATTTCTCACACTGCTTCATGCTAGTTTGCAAAGCTAAAGCGGTTACTTCACCCATTTCAGCATCTGACACTAATTCATCCCTCCTTCACGCCTCCAGAGTAGTAGAGGAACACAGTCCATTTATGTTTTGTTAAATTTGCATGAGAGGCAGAGAGATGCATTTTTATTATTTTCATCTGGGTATGTGTAGCACAGACAGAAAGCGTATTGAATTTTCTGTTTATTTTTTCCATCTCTCAATGAGTAAATCTTTTTCACTCAACAGCTGTATGTCCATAACCTCAGGCTTATCAATATTTGTCATTTCAGCTGACTCTTCCCTCCAAATTTCACCTGCCTGTTTCATACCTTAAGGATCTACCTTTACTGTAGATGATACTCATAGACTTAAAATATAAGATATACATTGATACCACACCCCCTATTTTCTGGAATCTGAAAGGAGAAAGCCACTAAAGGAATAGGGGCCTGCAGCAGATGGGAAGCTGGCCCCTGTGACTGCAGCATGTATAAGATGCCTGAGTATCTTTGGAAATATGAACCTTGATGTCTGTGTAAATAGTCTGTTGCAAAAACAGTACCAGAGCCTATTGCATCTCTATCTGTCTATCCATGCCCTATTTCTACTGGAATAAGCAGAGGCTACATAGGTCAGTGGTTATGGGCAAGGAGTTTTTCACTGAGGGATCTTGGAGGCAGATTTTGGATGCTGTTATAACACAATTTCCAGCAGCAGGTGCTAGTAAGACACAGCCATTCTTTCATCACTCAAGTCTGCATGCACGCACAGACAATGGGTGTCAAACAAGCATTGCAGGCTCAAAGCAAGCTGTTTGTCTCCTTTTCAACATGGTGCAAGCACTGTATGTCTAAGGAAATTAAAACTCCTTTCTAACAACTGGCACAGTCGCAAAAATTTGTTTGTATGGATCCCCAGTTTAGAAACTGTATTTTCACCTGGCTCACGGGGAAGTCTGCTTTTCCACCACAGCTGGAATCAAGATAGGCAGCTTTCACAAACCTCATGAAAACTTTACTTAGCAGGTAGACCAAGAACTGGTTGAAGACTGAACACAGAAAATAGTTTTTGAAGGGAGTGAAAATGCTGTGAGGTGGGACACTAGAAGCTGTGGATGCCCTGCTACTGGAATCATTCAAGACCCGGGAAGGTTTAGGTTAGATATTAGGAAGAGATTCTGTACAGAGAGAGTAATCAGGAATTGGAATGGGCTGCCCAGGGAAGTGGTGGATTCTCTTATCCCTGGAGGTTTTTTAAGATGAGACTGGACGTGGCACTTAGTGCCATGGTCTGGTAATCATGATGGTAGTGGATCAAGGGTTGGATTTGATGATCTCAGAGGTCCCTTCCAACCCAGCTGATTCTATGATTCTGTGATTCTATGATTCTATGATTCTATGATTCTATGATGTGTCCCCAAGAAACCTGCTCTAGTGGAAGGTGCCTCTGTCCATGGCCAGGGAATTGGAACTAGATGATCTTCCAAGCCAAACCACTTCATGATATCTTCTGGTTTTCATGCTTGAGCTGATAGTCCCTGCCTGACTCACAGGACCCTGGAAAACTCCAGCAGACTTGATGCAAACTGCTGCTTTAAACCTAGAGAAAAATGAGCACCTGCAGCCTTCTGGGCCTTATTTCGTAACAGCTGCTGTTTGCCAGCATGCTCTCTTTTACAGCTTATGAGTATTCCTTTCCTTTTTCCCCCTTGAGTTTACTTTGGGGTCCTTTCTTCTTCTGTTTTCATGCCCTCTGTGATTTAAAAGAATTGGTCATGAGAAATGCGGAGGACACAGCAACTTTTTTTCCAGCACCCCTACATGGCAGTGTGCTGGGAAACCTTCATGAAGCCCCTTAGCTCTGTCAGAAGATAAAGTTTTGTAAAGCACCAAGTCCCACCATACTTCTCTGTTTTATCTTCTTCCACCCTATGCATGCCATGGGGTTATCGGTACGAAGGTGGGCCCATGAGCAAAACCTTCTTCCCTTTGAGCAACCTGGTGTAGTGCAAGGTGTGTCTGCCCATGGCAGGGGTTTGGAACTAGATCATATTGAAGGTCCCTACCTTCTATGATCCTGTGATTTCTTCCCTCTTTGCTGGCAGCCCCACATGCAGACAACCCCAGGCACAGCTGTGCCAGTGCCAGCACAGGGGAAATCTCTGCACTGGCAGAAGGTAGTTCAGTAGTGTCTTTCCTTGTCAAGCCCCAAAGCATACCAGTCACTGGCGGAAGGTAAGTTGTGAAATGCTTTTCCTCTCTTTCTACCAACTCAACATATGAGATGGTGATGCTCTTTGAGGTATTTTAGTAGTTAACAAACGTTGTGTGTATGCTGTGAGAAAAATCCTACACGGAAATGAGATAGTGTATAACATATGCTCTCCTTTACAGCACCTTTTGAATTATTCCTTTTTTGTTTTAGGAAGTCTGTGGAACTGGAGCATAACACAGGAAGACAGGACAAGCTGAGAAGAGCCAACTGAAAGGAAAATCTGCAAGTTTGTGACTGTCAGAGCAAAAGGCAAAAAGGTAGGATTGCATCTATGTGGTTGTTAATCTTTCACCAACTCACACTGGCTATAATGGAACTGTTGGTTCAGTTTGTGCCACTGCCATCAGACCCTCACTTTTTAAAGGTGGAAGGGTACATTAGAAAGATCCAGAAATTCAGGGAGATGGGAGCGAGGCAAGCCAGAGAGTTCTTATACTGCTCTGCATGTAAGCTGATCCTCACAACCACTTTTACCACCCCTGTGTCACTGTCTTTTTGAGACCAGCCCAACTTCACCACCAATTCACATACAAGTACGTGAAAAAAAGCAAACCCTGCATTTCTTTGCTGAAGCAGCTACCTCCTTAGTGTTCAAAATGGTGGCTTCATTTCCATAATGTTAGATGGCAGCATCGTAGCCTCTAACAGCACATGTATCAAAAGTTGTCAGCTTTTCCTCTTCTGCCATGAGCCTTGTGATTCTTGCTGTGTGCTTTATTTTCTTGTGGTTAGCCGAAGCTTGCTTGCAAATTTTTCCGGTTTAGAAATGTCCATCATTTCCTGTGCTCTTTAACAGCAGAGGAATGCCAGCCAAGTCAGGCAACCTTTCCACAAAGCTCTTTGCTCATGCACACCGAGGGTGCTCTGGGTAAACAAGGTTACTGTCTCTCCCTGTCTTGAAGCAGACTGCAACAAGACTCCGCTTTATGCCTTTCCCCTGGTGGGAGTAGGGGACTGGGAGGCTAGAGGGGAAAACTGGCCTGAAAACATCAAAAAACAAACCAAACCCTAAACAACCAAAGAGAACTCCGCAACTTTTTCACCAGTTGTTAAAAAAAGTCTCATATACTTATGTGGAAATTTTCCTATTACTGTTATTATTTCAGCTTGTAGTTGGCCATGGGAACAATTCCAAAGAAACCAGTACTCTGTGAAACCTTTTGTTTTCCAGAAAGGCTGTTATTCAAAAGTAATTAACATAAAAATGTTAAAATTGTCTAACTTCAGAGACAGAAGAATGGAGGAAGGAAATGTGAGAGTGTGTGTGTGTGAGCATGCAGGAGGGAATGCAGCTGTCTGGGGTAATGCAAGAGGCAGAAGGGAGAGACCAGGGGGCTCAGGTCAGCATGGGATGGGTGCAATTGCTGAGGAGGGTTGGGGTGGTGAGACCTCACACCTGGGGGGATGCAGGAGCTGGGAGGACTGCTGGGGGCTGCTGTGACCTCGGAGAGTAGCGTAAGCCAAGGAGAGGTGTGCAGTCTGGGCCAGTGGGAGTTCGAGGAGTAAGGGTGGAGATGCCCAACAGTCTCCCCATTTTTCAGGCCAGGTATGAAATGTGTGTTATGTGTTTTGGCAGCTCTGAGTGCCTGTTGTGATGAGGTGCAGCTGTGGTGTCAAGACCAGGCTTGTTCTCAGCAGCCAGGGCAAGGCTTCCGAATCCTCTTGCTTCCCACTGACAATGCTGAGCCAAGGCATCAGCAGCAACAATATTAGGGGTTTTATTTTTATTCATCACAGTGCAAGATTTCTCCACCATTTTTCTAGTGTGTTTTGAACCAGCTGGCTGATTTCAGTCTCACTTGAGAGGGCAGAGGGTCAGTAGATATTAAGGTATTGTCTATTTGTGTGGAAAGGGAGGTCTATCAGGAATTTTCAGATGTCTCAAGGCAGATCTCTCTGACTTTTTCAAAAGAGTACAACTATTTTAAAGTCTGAACTGCACCATACGAAGTCTAAAGTAAGGTGCTTTCTTTTGCAAGAGGGGTGCCACAGCTATGAATTTACAGATTTTTAGGCTTTCTGACATTTCTATCCATCTTTCCTCCCCCTATGTTACCTCGTCTCTGACCCTGTTCATGTCCACATGTGTCATTCTCAGCCAGATAGAAACGTGGAGGAGATCTCAGTCCTCCTCAAAGGGGACCTGAAGGACTTGAGAATCAGCCAGACATAATGTTGCAGGCAAGAGATCTGTGGAAAGGAGAAGTGGCAGAAAATATTTGGAAGGTTGAGATCACTGGGAATGTGAGAAATGAACTAGAGTTGCTGGGGTGAAAAGGAGGGATGTGGAAGTTGGCTAAATGTCCCAAGCCAGCCGGGATTCCCAAGTTCAGTGACACTTGAAGGAACCCACGTGTGTCCCAGAAACACATTTGAAACAGAAATCCACAAAGACCTTTGATAAATAAAATTCTGAAATGCAAAAGCTTGTTCTAAACTAGACACTAGTCTTGTGCTCTGAAAAACACAGAGAAATGAGACAGGAAATATTGCATATAAAGGTGTGTGAACAAAGGGCTGGCAGAGCTGAAGGCAATTTCTAAAAAGCTCAGCGCAAAATGTCATGCTAGTGGAAGGGGAGGAGGCACCTGGGACTGTCTTTTTCCTGCTGCAGAAGGAGGCTTTGCAGGTTTTCAGGACAGTGTTTCTGTGCTGATGTTTTCCTGTAAGCTTTCCCTGCCATTAAAAGGGCAGCATAAACTTTTAATAGATCATCAGTAGCTGGTACAACAGTGTCCCCCCACTTCCATCCTTCTGACTTGTTTCAAGATCAAATTTTAATTGAAACAAGATGTGGCAGACAGGATGAGTGTCTATAAATAGGTTTTAAACTGTCATCTTAAGAGCAATGTATGTGACCCAGTTCAAATACCTACATGAAGAAAGAAAAATTGTTAAACACATTAGACACAAGAAGGTCTCCTTGTAAATTGTTTTATTCTTTGACAGATATGTATTTAGGCTGGTTCCAGCAAATGATAACACATTTTCTGCTTTGGTGCCCAGTAAATGCATTTTGATAATAGAGTCCATTTGTACTACACTTTGTACTATCACTGAATTTATGGTACAGGTAATGTGCATTATTACTAGTTTCTCCTTCTTTCACAATTTTTAAAGAGTTTAATTTATTTACTCTATTACCTGACATGCAGAAGAAATTTTGATTGAGCTTTTAACCACATCCTTATTTAAATTATGTAATTTTTGATGATGTAATATTCTACAATGACCATATGACTTATCTGAGAAACCTCTTAGAACATTGTAGAGGTTGTGAAACCCATGTAGGGTTTTTATACTTCGAATTGCATTCATGTAACACAGTATTTAAGTTGTCTGAGCCTCCAGAAGATTACCTGTATAAGTAGCAAAGGCAGACAGAATTCAGCTTTTGTTATCCAATCTCTTTTCAACATATGAAGTGCTCTTCCAACAACTGGTTACGTAAAGCAAGGTTTGTCAAGGTTATATATTTCAGTGCTTGACTCTTGGGACAAATTTCTCATTTGTTATTTGCCTCACTTTCTGAGGGATTGCATGTATCACCCTTATTGCTGAAGTTCTACAGCAGCATGTACATTTTGAGGAAAATATTTATTTGAAATGTAAGTACATTTTCACTATAAAAAATACAAAGCTAAGAGTGGCTGAAATAAGAGCCCTATATATATATATATATTTAAATATGCTTATGCAAGTTCAAATAAATGAAACACAGACTTTTAAACTTTATTCATACTCGCTGAGCTTGACATGGTATTACTATAGACAGTCAGCACTCAGAGCCAGCTACCATTTAAAGACCAATAACAGTAGTACTGTGATTCCAGATGTTTTATTAAAATAAACTGTTCCTTATCTGTTCTGTGAAGCTAGAGAAAACTTTACCCTGTACAACAGTGCTAGCTCTTTATGTACATGCTGCAAAACTTTTCAAATATTTTGAAGCCAGGGGGCATTCAAGTTGGAAAAAATTTCTTAATTGAAAGAGTGATTAAATATTGGAACAGGCTGCCCAGGAAAGTGGTAGAGTCACCATTCCTGGAGAAATTCAACAAACCAGTAGATGTGGCACTTCATGATATGGTTTAGTGGGCATGGTGGTGTTCGGTTGAAGATTGGATTTGATCATCTTGGAGATATTTTCCAACCTTAATAATTCTATGAAACCTGTGTTATATCTGCGTGAAATCCAAGTAGTTACATTACATCAAAGTTAAGAAACAACACATTCATAAATGCAGGCTGCAGGACTTAGTATTCAAACTATAGGTTTCTTTTTTTTTTTTTAAAGTTGACTGGTGGATTTAGACATAATACTTACCTTAGTGGAAGCTGTGAGTTTTAATATTCTAAGCAGTCTCTAGCATGAGAAGTCATGGAGTTTGAATTACAAAATGAAATATAAAGTTGCCTCAAACCACAGACAGCAAGCAGTTTGTTTTGATAAGGTTTCTGGGACAGGCTGACACTTTAGTTCATTGACTTTGCTATTGCTAGAATTTGGGCATTAATCTTGATATCTAATGGATACATCTTAAAATATGTTTTAAAACTTGTTAGCCTGAATACCAGGGTGTACAAAAGCAGGATAAGGGTATATGGTGGTGGAGGAGAAAGAGGTCCTCTGCCTAGAAGCATGTATTATGTCTCCTCTCCCTTGAACACTAAACACATGTTCTTCAGCAGCAAAATGCCAAAGACAGAAATCTCAGGGGAAAACAGTGTGCCCCTGTTTGACTTTCTCACTAGTTTGGAGACTTCCCTCTGGGAACCACATCAAAGGACCTCAATTGCTTCCACCTCATCGTGGTTCCTTGTGGTGGCAAAAATTGAGTGATAGGAGAGAACTTTGAGCTAAATGAGGCCTGAAGTTCCCAGGAACCTAGAAGATCCTTGGGTTCCTGAATGCTCTTGTGCACCTTACACACCTGGAAGTGCTGTACTTAGCCAACCACACCACAATATAAAGCAGACACAACCCATTCACAGAACCAGTAAATATGTAAAATAATATGAGGTATGTACCATATGAAAGTAAGCGTCTCTGTGAACCTTCAAGTTGGCATTTATATTTGAAAGCAGTAAACTGACCTGTAGGTACCTTTTGCAATAAAAAACTCAAAGTATACATGTACAAGGCAGGACTTGGAGCAGATATGTTGGGTTAAACACCATCCAGACAGATGTATCTGCAAGCGTAGGAAGAACATGGGTATTTTCAAGTCTGAACTGCATGTGTCTAGCCTTATATGAGGCATTTTCTTTTGCAAGAGGAGAGAATTTTCTAAATTTGACTCTCCCTATATCTCCTTTCCATGTCTTTTTGAATTTTCTGGGTAGTCCTGGCCTCTATAAGAATTTGGATAGGGAATAGGAATCATATTTTTTGACATGAGTAATCAGTTGCACGGCATATTTGAATCCTGAACAAAAACACTTGGAGATATTGTTACCATTCAGAAACCCATAGGCAAAAGTTGCTTTTGTTGAACCTCTTCACCAGATGGTTATAAGAAAAGACTGTAAAAAATGCTATCCATTTGTGGTCAGAAAAAGTATCAAGTACAACACATTACCCTTACTGAATACTTCAGTTACTGTACTTGGCAGTGAATTTGCTTTAACTCCAGAAGAGCATTGCAAATGAAATCTTTAGAAGAGATATGAACCACTTGTGCAATACTGGAATTTTTGTTCCTCATGCCATAGTCCTGCTCTCTATCCAAGATTCACTGTGCCTATCAAGAAATATAGTCTCTTCAGGCAACAGAAAATTTAAGCAGTTCCTAACTACAGAAGCCAGCGTAGCATCTAAGCTATTTGGGATGAAAACAGCATGGGACAACTGCAGTTCCAGCAGGATTTGGCTTGAGGATCATGTGGGAAGCCTTTCCATTGCCAGACCAGTGATGAAAAAGAGACAGGGGGTGAGGGGCACACAACTTCCAAGTTGTGAATCACCCCTCGTGTTGGCCAAGAAGTCTACAGATGGAAAGAGGAGGACAGTGATCACTGAGGCTGAACATTGCAGCCTCACTTTCCCTGATCCCCATTAGGAAGAACTGTGCTTTGTTTCCCTCTCTGAGATGTGCCTTCTCATACAGCATTCACCCTCATTAATTGGAGCATTTCCCTCCTGCATCCTAATCAAACAGTGCTGGCAAAGCAGAATCAGTATTAAGAGCGATATCTGACATGCTGGCCAAGTCAGTCAGTGAATTGCTTGCCTCAGGCCTGGCAGGTAGAAGTCTCCATCCAATTTTATCCAGGATAAAATTATTAACAGCAATGAAGTATGTGTAGACCATCCAGAAAAGGAAGGAGCCCCTGTCACTGAGAGAGAGCTTGGCTCTTAGTTTTTAGCTTTCTCTCAAATACGTTTAAAACATTGATGCTTTCTCCCACTGGAGCAAAATACCACCAGGTAAAAGATGGCAGAAAACATATTAAAATAGGTGTTACACCAAAAATCAAGAAGAGGTGAAAAAAACAGCTGAGAAAGAGGAGTTAAAAATCAAAACTGCCTGCATCTGGAGATATCCCACATCCTAGCAGGTACATCTTTCAGCCAGGGAGTTTCTACTGCAGAGGACAAGTACCTGTCCAGCCCTGTGCTAGACCCAAATGTCCTGCAAGAGGAGTCAGCTGGGAGTGGGATTTTGCCTAGGTCTGCAGTGGAAGTGCATGTCAGCCACAAAGCAGCTTCCAAGTCTGGGTTGTAATTTTCCCCAAATGTAGTACAGAAATGAGATTTTCCTAATTTTTGCCTCTGCCTGTTGTTGGGGAATTTATCAAGAAATGCTAGGGAGATGCACAGGTACTCATGGAATGAACTTTACTAGAATTTAATTCCAGCAAGAGTCTGGCTTTTCACGCTGTTTCCTGATCCCTAGAGAAACAAGTGGGGATAGTAAGAGCCTTTGCAGCAAACCTGACCCTGTGTCGTAAGAGATGGAACCACCTGTGTCTGTGTCACAGTGCCCAGGTCCAAGTCAAACAGCTCACTTCCTGGAGTCCCCGGCCAGAGGGGAATGTCGCGGTGCATCACAGCTTGGAGCGGAAAGCGGATAGTGCTGTGGAAAGCACACGCCGTGACTGGCTCGGATGTAGGCATTGCTCCGGTGAGCTCATGGAAGCAGATGGCTCATTCTTGTACTTGACGGCAGGAGAGAGGCATGGAAGTGGGGGAAGGGACAGGTTATTTTCCTGGAAATCTGTCTGTCTGGCAGATATCAAACTCAGCATCTGTGTTCTGGAAGGTTCAGATAGAGATGAGTTACACCGCTAATTCAGCCCCTGGGCTCCCCAGCTGCTTGGCTTGCGGTAGGTTTGGTGGACAGTCCTGTGTGAGCCTATTGCAAAAGTTAAAAAGTTATTTTGTCAGCTCTTTCTCCTTCCACATCCCCTTGCCAAGGCAGCAAACCTCTAGTTCCTTTCTCAGAGACTAACTGAAGTTAGCTAGTTTTGCTCCACTAAAACTTGGCCACCACAGAAAAGAAGGTATAAAATATAATGGTTAATATAACAAAATTGCTTTTCTCTAGAGAAATATGTTGCAGATTGGATGATATGATGCAGTCTTGTTTCTTTCCTTTTTCTGTTTTTCTCCCTCTTAGCCATGCACAAACATTTCTTCGGTAGTAGGGTTCCCACTACTGCAGTTACCGGCAATCTCCATCACCCAGTGCTGTGCTGGGGCTGGACTAGGACAGCTGGCAGCAGACTAGTTTTCTGGGACAGAAGCATTCCCCCCTGTATAGAGAGGGAGAGGAGAGGTTCAACATGCCTCTCTGTTTGTCTAAATCAGCATAAAGCTGATGATTTAGACAATGGTAGGGCACACTGAAAAAGTGTGTATGCCTTTTAATCTAAGATCGTCAGTATGGTCTGTGTAAAATACTAGATTTGGTGAGCTATGCCAGCTCTGGATGGAAAGGAAAAGATTTTGAGGTATTTCTGCCTAGCCCCAGTTTACCCAGCCTGGCTCCCTGCAGGAAAGCTGCTTTTTAAGGTGGGTTTATGGACAGAGATGCTGTCCCCTTCCTCTGAAGTTCAGTAGCTGGTTGATTACTTTTTATCGTGAGAGTTCAGAAAAACATTCTTAAACCATGATGTCTCCAGAGGCCCATAGTAAGAAAACAATGTTAATTTGCCCATTCTAGAAACAGAAAGATGAAAAAAGAGTAAAGTACACTGTGTTCTTTGTTCCAAATACCTGGAATTAGTGTCCTTGCTGGATACAAGTACCATAAATGGCTTTAATGCTTGAGGTTTTTTCTCTCGTTTATGGAGCAGTGCAGTATTGCTGCCACAGCACTGATGCACTGCACAGCACAATCCTCCTATTTTCACTTTTTAATGAGCAGTGACTCTAATTACTGTAGTTATTGCACTGGGTGTGCACTCATGTTTTATTGCAGTTTCCAAAGGGGAGTGTGTCATATCAGCTTCTAGAAAAGTTCAGGACAGCTGCCTGTGTCATGGAAAAGTAAGATTTGATTAACAGAGGATGTAGGAAGCCAAAGTAAATACTAGAAATGTGTAAAGCTGTTATGGTGGTGTAGATTAGTACATATGAAGGGATGTGTAAATATGAGTGCTTGGCATGATTGATTTTTACATGAAAAGGGAAGTCATTGTGTTACTACATTTTTAGTTGAAAGTCCCTGCTGACAGTGTTGGAGCTATTTCAATGTCCCACTTAACTCCAATTCTCAAATATTGTGAAGAGTTGGGCCTGTATTCAGATCTTTCCTGAATTTCAAATATGAAAGGACAAGTAACAAGAGAGGAAATGTGAAACTTTAAAAAGTGTACCTGTCAGCAAAAAGCACTGGTGTGTACACGCAGCAGCTCTCAGTTGAACCACATACCTCGGGTTTAAAAAAAATCTCCCCATGAGAGGTGGATGTGATGGTAGCAGTGTAACAGGACCATTTAAAAGGCAGAAGGAGTGCTTTGTGAGCCTATTGAGTCTTGCATAGCGTTTGAGATGCTCTTACCCCTTTCTGTGTTGCTGACACATAGAGCTGCAATACACACAATGCAGAAAACCAGCAAGGTGAAAAGCTGCAGTTACTTAAATCACTCACTGAGACACATCCAGTCAACTTGGTTATGAAGAAAGTATTTAAAGATAAATGTTTTACAGGGCAACCCCCATCATTATGTGTACATATTAAAAAAGGGTTGGTTTTTGTTTGCTTTTTATTTTTTTTTGGGGGGGGGTTGCTTTTACAGCAATCATAAGACTTTTAGACTTCCTAAGAAGTGGGTCCAACTTGTGGTTAAATCCTGTAGACGATAATCTTGCTGATCTCAGGATTTTCTAAATATTAAACCACACATGTCTGGTTTTCTCAAAACCCCACAAAACTTCAAATACATTAGACCCATTTCACCTTTCCCAAACCACTGGAGCATCCTGGCAAGATTTCTTGTAATAGACAGTCTCTCGAATAACTCCCAGTGGCTTATTAGCAATTTGATGTATTATATTTTGGCAAACAAAATCAAAGTTTATCCTTTAGCTTTTGCTTAACTACAACAAATTATTTATAAGGTGCAACCCTATGCAGGTGCAATAGTTTTTCCAGTTATGTTGTTTATATAAGAGTACCATTAAAAATGTCATGTAGAGGGAGAGGGGTGTTCTGTATGGAGATGTGTTTTAAGTCCAAGCCAAGAAAAATAAATCTCCCAGTAAACCCCAGCACTCTTGTAGCAAGTGATCATTGTGCCAATCCCCAGCGCTGCTTCCTACAGCAGCCTGAGGCCAAGGTGTGGAGGCTGATACCTGCTGGCTGCACAGCTCTGGATGTGGACTGACTGGTCTAGATGAGAATTTGTTTTAGCAGAATCAAATGGAAGTCCTTACCTAGAGATAAGACTGAAGTGCTCATGCAGTACTAAGTTCCTGGCAAAATCCTTTTGATGCACATATTTACACTCAGGGTTTGTATATAAATTTACACTTGGGGTTTGTAGATATAGTTACAGTGTGACAAATATCCCTAATCTAGACAAGTTGGCAGGAGAGAGGCAGTGTAAGAACAGAATAAGTGCCTGTGTTCCTGCTTGAGTGAAAATCTGGAAGGTCTCAGTGTGTGCCTGTGTTTTTTTCATTTACCCAAGTTGGTTTAAGTTTCTCAAGTGGTAATTGTGAGCCTTGGGTAGCCGTTAAGTTCAAGAAACAGAAATATGCTTGCTGAAATACAGTTGTACTATATTAGGACAACTGTCTGGCTCCATGGCAAGGCATTCTTTATTTTCAGGTGAACTCATTCCATTTTAGGCTTTACTTTGCTTCAATGGCCCTTTTAACAACTGTAGAGGATGCTTCTGGCTTTGGCCCACCCAGGCCTTTTGTTTATCCTCTGCAGAAGTCTGCCTTTTTGGCAACATAGGCCATTACCTTTCCTCTTGTGGTTTCAGCTTTTCTTCTTGCTTTTCCACTTGGGATTTTTCTTCTTCTAGTGCTTCTTTTCTCTTTTCAGCAAGCAGTTTCTGCAGATCTGCAGGTGAATTCTGTTCATTCCATATAAACACCTTCCTTTTATTAAAATGGTAATTTATTTTTCAATCATGTTTTTTCAGATGAGTAGCACAGAGCTCTGTTTTCAGAGCAGGAAGGGGAAGTGAGAGGTGGAGGGAATCATATCTCGCAGGGAAGGTGCCTTGGAAATTATTTCTTCATGGCTCAGATATAATTACTACTTGATCAAACTCATATGTGCTATTTAGAACAAAATAAAGCCTCTCTTTCTATATGACCCAAAAAACAAGCTGTCACTTCAAATATTCATTTTTAGGGGGTCAGGAAACTGCATCTGTAGTTCTTACATATCCTACAGACCCCGAAATCTTTCCCACAGAGGCCACCCCTGCAGCCTCCTTCTTACCCTCTTACCCATAGAGATACAGAGGTGCAAAGGAGGACTTTTAGGACACCTCTTAACTGCTGGATTCTGGTTGTTTTTTGAGAACTACTTAGAAATGTATGTTGTAGAACAGGATTTTTAACCTTGTTCATGTCTTATCCAGGTTGGAAAAAGCTGGAAGTAGAGGGCAGTGCAACCTAGGTCATAAATGTAGTAGGGACATGGCCTCAGAAGCAGAGAAATTCTGGAAGAACGACAAGAGGGCCCCTGTCTGCCCTTGATTATTTTCTTTCCTTCTCTAATGCTGTCCTTCTCTAGTGCTTTCATCACATCAGATCCAGTACTGGAAGCAATACCAGGTACCTTCTGGTAACAAGAAGTGTGTGCTATATGAGCTGGTCAGGTGATACAGGTGCTGAGTCAAAATTCACTGAATTGGTAAGATTCATTCCCAATTCTTCAGAGAGTTGCAGATCCCCAAAAGGGATCTGGGCTGAGTTTAGACAGTCTACAACTAAACCTGCCATCCTCTGTATCCTCACATGGCTGCTGACTGGATCCTGGATGAAGCTCTGCCTTTGAGCATGCCCAAAGTCATGTCAGCCTCAACAGAACTGAGCTGCTCAGTGAGAGAGTGAGAGCCTCTTGCCCATGTTCTGTCCCACAGCAGCAGATGCAGAGCTTTTCTAGATCACACTCTTCAAAAAGGGCTGTTGTAGGCTATTGCCCTTGTTTGAAGTACAGCAGGAATGCTGCAGTTCCTGTTCTCCTTTTCCAACCACCCAGGATGAGGATGCTTCTCCCCCATCCTGCCTAGTCCTCTCACATAGGCTCAGTCCCTTCCTTCAGCTAACACATTTAAAGCACCTCTCCCATTCACTGGAGAAATCTGAACTTCCAGGGCTGTAGAACTGTGTGTAACTGTTTTGCAGTGGGTGCAATCCCATGATTCTTAGAGTTGGAGGGATTAATTGCACAACTGTTAAGCGCAGCAAGCAGAGCATGTGTGCAGAAGTGGGAAGAACAGGATTCTACTGCTTCTTCCAGAAATCATCCTGGTGGCTTATGCATACTTTCTATGAAAGATACAAGCAGACCTCGGCATGACAGTCACTGTCTAAAGGCTCTGGAGAGGTCTGTGTGTCCCAGTGGACTTGTATACAGGAAATGTACAGGAAGAATGGCTTTTGCACTCTCTGTCCCAATGTGATCCTTCAGAAGGACATCTCAAGGTCCATGGAGAATTTGGCTTCCAATTCATTATTAGGCAAATTATAGCAATGCGGAGAAAGCTACTGAAATAAACTGCTGAAGGGAGGTATTTCATAGTGGGGTTCAAAGTGCTGTTTCCCAAGGGTTAAGGAAGCATGGGGCCAAACCGGGGTACTGATACGGAACACCTCATACTTCATTAAAATGGAGGTAATAATTCTCAATTTACAAAGCTCATGGGAAGGGCTTACATAACACTGTAAAGGAGTTGCTGGTAGTTATTTCTTAGCTCTCTGATTTTGTACAGTCTGGCACAAGGGATGCAGCATGAGAAACAAATTCTTGGTTGTTAGAGGAGAAAAATGTTTGGTTGATTGTGCTTTGCCATCAGTTTCAGTAACAAAAGCCTGTTTAGTAGGAGGAGAACAAGGCTTGTACCTATTAGCTTCTGTCACTTGTGCACACAAGACTGATGGCAGCCATTGACTCCACATCACCAGCTATGACATATACACACCTTCTTGAAAGGCACAATTTGAAGTAGTGATTTATGCTCTATTTAAATTCTTTATTTCAAATATAAAGCCACCATAATGCCATGTGTATTACTTCAAAGGATTACGAATCACCCACAGAATGTTCTATAGATGATTTCTCTTCAACATAGCCTTATATCGTCAGGGCAATTACTTCTGCAGTCCCACTTCCAGTCCTCCTACCTTAGTCTAAGGCCAACTCTTGTTGAAACCTCTGGGATTCTCTTTTATTAAGGTTATTACCAAACCACACACTACCACCATTTTCCCCCATGCAAGAACTGCTATTCAGGCACACTCCTAGAGGCTGCTGCCTTTTTCCAGTTGTTGGAAAGTGGGTGCCTGCATTTTGGTCCTGAGCTGGAAGGCTGACTCCCACCAGGAGATTGCCTGCATGCATTTATCCCCACCATGTCTGCCTATCCAACTGGTGAGGGATGCAGCTGTAGACACAGGACAGGAGAGGTGCATGCTGTACTGCCAGCCCTACCATGGCCTGGAGGTTTCACACAATTAATTGTTCTAATCATTGGGCTGGAGCTCAGACCACAGAACACACCTCTATGTAGGTAGGGTCACTCCTTCATGCCTTTCCGTGAGCACACAGGGGTTACCAGCATCCAAGCTATCTAAGAGAGGATTTGGGCCCACAGACAATTTATTAAAACATCCTTAATTCTGTCCCCCCTGTGTGATCTTTACGTATTAGTCATGGAACTAATGACCAGACACACAGTATGTAGGCAATGTGTGTGAGTTTATGGTGTCCTTTTAGAGGCACCCTTTCCTCCTGGGAGAAAAGAATCAAGGGAAGCTGCTGTCCCTCAGGATACAAATGAGATCACAGACAAATTCAAACCTCCCTATTTACCCTTGCTTACTCAGTGCCCAACACAGCTCAAGTATCGGCCAAGCAGACAAGGCCTTCATCTCTGCTCACAAGGGTTTATTGCTGTACATTTATCAGATCTATACATCAGCATTCAGTGTACACATAAACCATTTGTTTTGATACGATGAGGCAGGAAACACTTTCTTCCCATGCACAGGTAGATAGCTGTCTTCAGAAATTCCAAAACCTGATGCTGAGAACTTGCTTGTGTGTGACCTGTGCTGAAACAGAAGTACCCACACACAAGACATCTATTCTTCTTTACCGCAAACTATGCTTTGGATTCAAGACTTGCAGAGAAAAGGGACATTATTCTCATGGGCTATGCCTGGTTAGAGACTTGTAAATGATTTCTTCACTTGAGAGAAGAATAGTTTTTACATCCCAGGTTTGGGACATTGGAGAAGACTTCAGAAAGTCCATGAACCAGATGCAGTTTTCTGGGTGCTGTGCTGGGTGCACTGGAGTCAAGTAACTGAGCTACAGCAGTCAGCATGTGATAACTGATGGGAGCTCTTGCCTAGAGCAGAACAAGCTGGTAAACAGCAACCACAGCCAGCCCCAGAACCAACTTATTGTCTAATCCACTAGTATTATGTTTTTTATGTACAGATTATTGATTTTAGGCTGCAGTGTCAGAGACAGCAATGTTCTGGGCACGTGACCTCATAGGTCATAAACCATGTGCAATTACACAGGCACTACTTACCAGTATTTTAAACAGTGTTTGTTAATTGTTGTTATTATTCTCCCAAGAGATTAGTGCCATTGCTGTCTGTAGGCTGTGATTTACAGTAGTGTAATCATCTGAAAATACTGGATTTGTTAAGCTTCTCAGATAATACAAAAACAAGTCAAGCAATACTTACAGATACCCAATGGACTTAAAGAAAATGTTTTTCTTTCCTCAAGATGTATTATTTTATTACGTTCCAACCATCCACTGGCCAACAGGCCCAGTGAGACACATACTAAAATGAGAAAAATATGAAGGAATTTCTATGAATTCTAATATTAGTGGTATGATCATCTTAGTGTGTCTGAAGTGTTCAGTAACAATAGATACACCGCTTGACTCTTCTTGTTTAAAAATCAGGGGTTTTCTCTCAGAACCTCATATCAAGTCTGTGAAAGTCTTCTTCCTTGAAGTTATTCAGATAGAAAAACTATGTTCTATTTGTTTTGACTATATAAACCATGTACATTGTTAGAGATTGTAAGAGGCCTTAAAACCAGTTGCTAAGTTTTCTAATAAATAATAAATTATTGTTGTATGAATTTATTAAAGATTACTTAGCCCTTCAGAAGAAGATTGTAATCATGCTTTTCAAGCTTTTTTCTTTAATAGAGTAGACTTAGAAAAACCTTTTTATGCTTATACTGGTTAATTTTTCCTTTGATATTTTTCATCAGTAAAAAGCCCTCCCCTTTGTTTACCTTTATTTCCTTGTGGTTTGGTGGGGTTTGACACTTTCAGGCCTCTATCAAAGGAGATCAAGGCACATCTCCTTGCATGTGCCTGCTACTCCTATCCTCCACTGAAGCCCATACAGAGAAACTCCATAGGGATCCAGGAGGTTATGATGGGAGAAAGCCAGGAAGTATGGGATAGTGAAATGCAGGGGCTACAAAACGAGCTGGCCCAAGGCCTCTCTGAATTGAATTTTGCTGCTTTCCAGGATGTGGGGCCAAGGTCATTCCTATTACAGACAAAGCCAAGGGAAGGGCTGGGGCAGGAAGTTTCCATGGGTACACACCTGCTGTTCGAACCAGCAGCGAATAATAAAGGTAAGAGCCCTGGAGCTCCTGCACCCTGCTTTCCCATCCACTAAAGAGCATGGAGGCAGCAACTGCAGCTGTTGAGAGCTTCATTCCTCTCATAGCTCTCGTGAACCCCTTCCCTTGGGAGCAGCTGGCTCCAGAGTCCCAGAGCCCCATGGGATCCAGCCTCTGCCCCAGCTCAACACAGCATCCTTGCAGCGCCAGGGTTTAGGCCACACCAGACAGTTCAGCTACAGAGGTTCTGCTGCCCTGGGGCTGACCACTGCAGAGGCAGTTGCCTGCTTTGTCCTGGCCTTTGAGAGCAAGCAGATCCACCCAAAGTGTGGGGTAAATACAAGCTACTGCAGTCTTAAATAAAAACAGAAAACCCCACAGTAAGCTGGATGCAACACACCATCTCCAGTGTTTGCTGGACCAGTGGTGTGTGTTAGGTAGGTAGCTGCATAGGGAAACAGCAGCTTGGCCTCTGGGATAGCACAGATGAGGCAAGGAAAATATGTTTTCCACCTGCCAAAAAGACTAAGGCTAAAGCTTTGCCAGTTGGACCGCTCCTTGCAAGTTGCTGGACAAACTCAATTCCCATTAATGTCAGTGGGATTTCTGTGGGAGCTTAGCAACTGGTGCACTGTACGGCATTACAGGGGGATGACAGGGGAACGTATTAATGCAAATGCATGTGAGGCTGAAGCCATCCATGGTCTGTATTAAGTAATGCATTCAGGTGATACTTCCCAGATAGTAACAGTCATATTAGAACAGATTAGTCCTCGCTCTGACTGCTGGCTTTCTGCTTTATAGATGTGGCAGTGCTATTAGTCAAAACATATTCTCCCCAGGTCTGAAATGGTATTTGTTGCTGCTTCTCTTTTCTTTTGTTCTCTTTTCAATTTAAATTCAACTTACGTATATTTATCTAGATAACATCCTGTTTATATATAAATGTACTTCTCAATTTTCACTTCTTCTAAAGCTGTCAATAAGACACTTTAGAACTACTCTGTGGCACTGATAAGCTTTTCACTTATCCATATTTTCTCTTATATAAAGCAAGGGAGGTGTTGGTCTGTTCTCTCAGAGAGGGCACTGATGAGAGCAGCAGGTTCACATGCTGTTCCCAAAAGGAACCCAGCTGCACTGAACACCATCGAACATGTTGGCCGCTAGACCTGTTCTGTCCTCAGCTTCCTACTAAAACAAATTTGTTTTGATTGTTCCACATAGTAAACAGTCGTTGATCGATGTAATGCTGAATGGTGCTGGTGGCTGATTCATCACTCTTGGCTTGACTACTGCACAGTGTAAGGAGTAAAAGGGAAGTACTAACAACTAGGAAAAAATAGCCAACAATGGAAGAAACATGGAAAGGAAGAAAAGGGAATCTAGCAGCCATCATATGGATACAGAGCATTGAGAGAAGAGTCACTAATGTTTCTTCCAAATCTAAGATGTATTTACTTTATGATGCTGATTTATTCAGCAGGACACTTAGATTTTGAAAATGAAATGCATAAATGTTGCGCAGCAGAAATTAGCCAAGAGGCAACATTCTTAATATAGAGTGCAGTAGTGCATGGAGCACTTCTGACGGTGGAGGAGCCTGGGTTCCTACACAGTCATTCCCAAAGAATGTTAAAAATATTTGCGGGAGAGAACAAGCTCATGAAATTGATTTTGTGAGCTGCTGTCTACTTATTTAAAACAAAAATGATCTTACAGCAGTTCTATGTGTTTTCATATCAATGCTAAGCTTATCTTATAAACACATCTTCAGTATGTAAAGTAAGTTAAAAACATCCATTATAAAACTCGAATGCAAAGAGAATGTGGCTTGGATGCTTACAGGCATGCAGAGAGATATCCTGTCTTATTCTTTTTTGTACTGTGATACAGTTGTAGCCTTATCTGATATCTAGGGCTTTGAAGGATCTATTGTAAGCACGTCAAAGACTTAGAATTTGTTTTTGGCAATATTAGATCACAAAAACTGAGGAATGAATCCCACCGACTTTCATTAAACAATGTATGCCATTACTGCTTTTCCTGGTTTGGAGTTGAAATTAAACTAGCATAATAACACTTTGCATATTTATTCTTTCAATGAGAAAAAAATAATCTTAATTGTTATGTCTATAGAAATGTGCACTTAAAGTGCAGCTTAGAAACTAACTAGTAACTGCTGTGTGCTGCTTGGGCAGTCAAAGAGAAGAATGTGCCTTGCACAAGATCCTGATGTCCATGATGGAGCTTCTGTGCGACAGGAATGCTGTCCTGTGACCAGCACCTTATCTCCTCAGTGACCTGGGAAGACCAGAACTAACAAGCTATGGTGCAAGTCTTCCACTTGGCAGTTTTATACACAGGAAGAGAGCATTTCCACAGCAAGGAGTAACTTGCCTAGCAGCCCTGGAGGCTAACACCCACTGGCTCCGAGAGATAAGGGAGGGAAGTGCCACAACTAAAGGGCAATTCACGGAATATGGTAGTGAAGGCTGTGTGATTGGGGTCTAGAAGCAGTTGAGCCTGAACTTGGAGTCCAGATCAAAACCTTACATGAGCCTAAGGCTGGGACAAAGATTCAGAAGTCAGAAGATATCAAATCAGCAGCCTGTCATAAGAAAGACGACAGAAAGAAAGAATGGACAGAAAACCTTCTGCCTCCTTGGCCCCTAGACTTTGTTTCAGGAAGTCATGGTCATTCTGACGTTGGCATATACTTGTCAGCCACCACGCCAGCAAGAGTCCAAACTGTTCTTCAGTCTCCTTCCTCAAAAGTGTGACATTGTTCACTTGCTCTCACTTATTCTTTTGGTGTTTCATGGTGCTAACTTCAGTGCTCTCATGTAGAAGGTCTTGCCTTTCTGAAGACCATCCGGGTGTCAGAACACTCTCAATGGACAGTGGAACTCCTGCTTTTTAGCATCTTTTTTTAAAAGTCTGGGAAATAAGTACTTTTTTTCATACTAATTAGTACTAATACCGTTCCAACTAGGAAAGGTAGAATAGTGAGGTTGAGAAATGAAGCACTCAAAAACTGCAAAGTGTCACGATTAAGAGTTACCCAGTGATTTGATTTAATCCTGTTATGTGTATTCATTAGGGTACTTTACAAACAAGTAGGAGTCCAACTTTATTTATGTTGGCAGTGCTTCAATGGAAATATTTGTGTGAAGCTGTTCATTTCCACAGTGCTCAGTACCGTAAATAGTCATCACAATAGCAGTACTTGCTAGGTATTTTAGCTTCATTTTACAGATGGGACAAACTTATTTATAGCCAAGTGGCAAGCGCATCTGGTAAGGGGGTTTAGATGTTTGGGTATCTTGGTGCCTTTTCCTTAATTGAGATGAGGATTCCTTCTGAGCCAGGGCAGTACATAAAATATACAGGGTGGAGATGAAATCCTGTCTCTACAGAAATTAATATAAATGAGACATTATGGTGCAAATACATATCCTTAAGGTCTAAGTTATTCTGTTCACCAAACCAAATTGCGAACAAATTGGCAAACTAACAAATATCAGCATTTACGAAAATTAAATCCATATGTTCTTCAAATCCATATATCATCAACTACTTCCAGATGTAAAAATCCATGGATAGTTTTAAAGAACCTCAGTCCCACAGTCAGTTTCCATCATGATGCTCAAAATCAGCACTGTTCACAAGCGATGTACGACAATATTTAGTCTCTTCAGGAAACAATACTTGTTGCTTTCCTTAGAGCTAGGTATCCTGTAACCACATCTGAAGGGAGCATCCGAATATAAGCAAATTCTTCGATAGTACTAAATCTTAGCTTGCTCTGGGGATCTGTGTAATTTGCCTGAAAAACAAACAATGGTAGACACACTATTCAAATAAAATTTCAAATCATAATAGTAAAAAAGTATCTTAATTGCAAGACCACAAAATAGTGAGTTTCTGTTCCCAGTAACAGCACTGCTGTTCTACCATGTGACCAAAAGTTTGTCTCTTTTTCTTTCTCCTTATGTCAGAACTTATGAGGCGTTAACAGACCCCTATAAAATCACATTAGAAATGCATTAAACATAACAGAGGGCTGAAAGAAGTTACATATAAAACACGGCGCAAAAGAAATTCCTCAATTCTAAACTCACCCTAGCAACTCTGTGCCTTGTGCGGTCTCTCGCAAGGCAGCTCTCCAAACAGTTAGGCTGCTGCCAATAAATTACCCACCCCCAATAAATTATGGGTGCTCTCATAGCTTTGGACTGTTTTTCTCTTAGCTTTTAATTTACTTTAAAGTGGTTGTTAAAGCTAGGGAGTCTCAGCTTATGGTTCTGTGACTGAACCGATAAGAAATTTGAACTCAGCATTGTGTTTTGCTACAGATGCCTGCTTTTAGGATAACAGCCTGGCCAGCTCACCCTGGGCTATGCTTGTATCCCCAGCTATATTTGGACCCTGGATGCCTGGGAGCGGTGCCAGTTTCCTTCTATCCTCTCCCCTTCCCTGTTGCTACAGAAACCTGGAGCTCGGATGAGCTCAGGGGTAGGCCAGGAGGCTGTGCTGGGAGAAGGCAGGCTTCAGGGTATTGCCTCTCCACCTTCAGTCTCCAATACAATCACTGCCTGTTCAGCAATGGATTAACAAACATCTCCCAAAACTTCGAAAGTGTTTTCCGTACCACTCTTTAACACGAGATGGTGGTAGGCTGCAAGGCACAGGCAGTTGGGATCCCTTAAGACATTGCTACTAAAAATAGAAAAGGCCAGGAAAAGCTGGAGTATTCTTCCCCTCCATACTGTTATAGTGCAGAGGCCTCTACGATTTTTATGTTGAGAAGCACCTGTTGACTATGGTAACAATCCAGTTAATCATTTGGTGTGATATGACTCAGAAAATTTAGTGTTATTTGTAGTTTGTTTCTTTACAAAGAAATGTCACCAGGTTAATTAAATGTAGTCAGCTAACAGTCAAGCCATCAATTAATTTTCAAACATAGAACATTAGGAATAAATTTATCAGTGGTGGTAACTGCATGGTTACAGCAGGTATAAATTCATTTTTATTTCAAACTTTACCTCTGGCCTCATGTAAGAAAAGGCTAACCAATTAGACTGCTTTTCAAATGTGCATGATTCAGTAATAAGCTAGCCAAGCAATATCTGCAATTTGTATTGTGCACCAACCTAGGTTAAAAATACTATCGCAATTCTCCACCATTCTGATACTTTGTATTGGGCTGCACTGTTTGCAGACACTAATGTATGATAACTCATTTATGCCATGACTTCAGTCTGAAAACAAACTTTACCAATACTTCAGCAATAATTAAACAGATTAGAAGAGTAAAGCAAGATGATTTTGCAAAGAAAAAACTCTGTCATGTTTAAAAAACTAAGTCAAAGGCCAGAGAGACACACTCTTAAAACACAATAAACTAGTTATCTCAATCTGTTTCTATAGTAACAGGGCTGATCCATTTTCAGAAAAGGAAGAGAAATTTGAAGTTTTGGTGTTTTTTTTTAATCTCCTTTACAATAAATTACTCTGTTTTGCATGTCTAAATACATATCTTGCAAGTTTGGAAATAATAGGTTTATTTTCCAGTGTTAATATAGGAAATAATAGCTTTTGAATTCTAAGCTGCCTTACAAATATATATAGGCTGTTCCGCTGAGAACATTGGTAAATTTAATTCCATTTGTGTTACACACAGAGAGAGAAGAGGATCAGCAGAATTTAATTGTGGCATTTAATACAAGTGCAGGTATACTGATTGAGAGTGTTTTAATATACTTCTCTTTTTGTACCTGCTAGACCATTTAATTCTTCCTTAAATGGGTAATGCTAAGGAATTTATTTTCTTTTTTTTTTCTCCCATGGGGAATCCAGCATTTCCATAGAAAATATATTCTTACACAAATGCTTTTAGATTTTACACAGAAAATACAGGGGCATTTTTCTAATACTAGATTTCTAAAATATTCTATTGTCCTACATATCTTTCCACTAGGAAATGATCTTGAAAGTGTATTTAGCGCTTCTTATGAAACATTTCTAGACCAGCAATTTAAAGGACACACTGTCTCAGTTATTTTAATAAAAAAGATTTTTTTAAACACAGTAATTTTATCATAGTCTGGAGAACCTTGCAGGCCAGGTAAAATAGGAAACTTGACTCACAATGCAATTAGAGGATGGAAAATTAAGGGGAAAAAAAGTAGAAACAGAGAAGAAGAAAACAAAAGAAGCACTGAATGGATTTGTATAGAGAGTATTTATACTGAGCTAGAATACTTAGAGTACATAAATCACTGATGGAAAGCAGGAGATGGTAAAGAAAGCTGGGGAACTGAGAGAATGACTCTTATTTCCCATGACTAAACTGACCCTTAACTGGTAGGGATGTGGTCTCCAGTCATATTTACATCCTGCATCATCACCTTGCTATAGGTGCGACTGACTAGTTTTGAAATGCATCAAAGGTCAGTGCTGGAAAGCATTATATCTCCTTGGAGATGGGGCAGTGAAAGGAACTTATGCTCCTATGCCTTCTGCCCCACAGCTTAGCCCCAAACAGAGCAGAGATGTTGCAACAACTTAATAACACCTGGTGTAAGTGCTACTAACACTTGCAAAGCAACTCTAAGGGGAGAGGATAGGGAAAAGATGAGCACCACTAAGTGACCCAGTATAGAATTTTTGCTATGTTGGTGAAATCTGCTCATTATTATTTCATGTGCCCACCTATTCCCCATTCCTCTATCCACTGCATCTTTATATAGAGCAGGGGTACTTATGCAAAGTGCTTTATTCAGCTGATCCCTGCTCCTTCTCTGAAAACAAGCTGCTATTATATCAAAGCACTACTGCTACAAGTACAAGAATATAGTCTGACTGGCTGGAGGGAATTATTTTCCCTAGGTTTGTGAGCAGTCTCTTCCATTTGCTGTCTGCCTGTTCATCTGTGAGGGAAATGTTGCTTTCCCATTCCCTCTTGAACACCAAGGGTTACCAGCCTCTATCTGAGCAACCCACTCCATTTCCAAATCACATTAGGAGGCACAGGCTGCAAACATGCCACCTCCTAGGTGCCTTATTTAAATGTGTTAGTTATAAAATTAAAAAGTCAAAGAAAACACATGCTAGAATGTGCAAGATTACAGTTGGTGCCATAGCTGTTCTTTGATGCCTTACACTGTGTATGTACTATAAGGTAGTCCTTAATTAAGTGCTCACTCATTTTGTTTCCTAATGAGGACTTTCACCTAATGCAGTGTACAGAATGCAAATGGTATGTTAACCTGCATCTACATAACAAATGTGTACCTTTAAAGACATCTCTGTGAGGTGATATCAAGCCTGTGAAGGCGGGCTAGCGCCCTATGGATGAAAAACAGATTAAACCAGGAAAAGGGGACCCAGAAATTCTATCTAAGATTCTTTGGCATTATAAAGTTTTCATTACTGTAGTTAGTTAGTGTAAACATTACTTAAGCATTTTTTTAGTCCAAAATACAACATTCACATTCATTTCAATTGCAATAAATAGACAGGCTTCTGCAAAATAAATCATCGGGAGCTGACAGTGAAAAGTGAAAAGATATGCTGTTACTAACACCTGTTTTGTTTTAAGGAAAATTATTCATGTCACATAGGAACAGTTTCAGCAGCAGATACAAATTTTTTGCTGGGCAGAATTCAATGACTTACTCCTGTTTTGTGCCAACCGAATCTTTGGGGAATTCAGGCACCAAATCGTAACTACTGAGACTTTTTGGAGCATGTGCAAACTGTATCTAAGTCAAACGTGAGGGTGGGGGTTTTTTTCCCCTTTTTCTTTTTTCTTTAACAAAAATATGTAAAAGAGGCCATATGTGACACATAGGATATACATGTACCAAACTCCAAGTTCCAGCTCTGAAGCATGAGGGTATTTGAAATTCTCAAAAGTCTATGCCAAGTGTCGGTTTCTGGCTGATTTGTTTGAGGGAAAGTTTGAGAGCAATGATAAAAAAGATTTTTTTTTTAACTTGGGCCAATCAATATAATTTTGCCTAATCTCATTATTCAAAATTGCTGAGCCATCTTTTTAAACTTCCTCTACAAGATACAAAGAAATAGATCGGCCTCACGCAAACATTCAGTGTGGAAAGTTTCAGTCAGTGTGGTTATAGCTTGGCAAAGCTAGCAGTCATGAAGACTGTGGACTACCAGCTTTCAATGCAACGATCTGGAGAATTAGAAATCGTGGGGACCAGTGTAGATTCTACAGCTGAGGAAGTGGTGTCATAGTAGCCACCTGGCAGGACAAGCTATCTAATCTGTCCTGACATTTATTAACAACCTAAGGATTTTGTGATGTAGTGATAGTAGCTGGGGTTTGGCTCTAAATCACTGGATAACTATTAAGACCGAGGCTGAATAGGAACCTCAGCATGTTCATCTTTTACAAAACAATGCACCAGCACTACTTCATTGTGGAAAGTGAGATGCCAATTTTGGAGGGAAAGATAAAATACTTACCGGAAGTCCTGAAATGTCAGAATATTTCTTGGCAGGCTTAAAGGAAGGAGGAGCATCAATATTAAAATCTAGAGACAAACAAAGGGATAAACTCAGTGTTTTATGTATATTTTAATACATAAACCTAATTTCTGAGATCTCTTAATTAGCAAGACCAAGGCAAAAAAATATGAAACAGAATTACCTCTGAAAACATTTAGCCTGTTAGCACTGTAAATCACAGTCTGATCCTGCTCATCTCTCTAATAGAGTTCAGCAAGCAGAACTTCCGTCCCCAAAAGGAAAAATGCAAGACCTATTCAAAATGTGTTGATTTTTTCCAAGTCTTAATGAATTCCCTTGCAGTCAGTCACATGCAAAGAATAGCCTTTATCATATGCATGCTATATGTTAAGATCATGAAACATTGCTCAAGATCGAAGCTCTGAAAAACTATAATCCACAAAAGCAAAGTAATCTTTTAAATCAGTTAAATCTTTAAGCATGTACCACTTTAAGCCCAGTCAGTGACCTGGAAAATTGTCTGAATGTTTAAATTAAGTGGTGGAAATTGCTGTTCTTCGATGCCCTTTAGATGGCAACTCTCATTCATAAACATTTTTCAAGATACAGTTGGTATGTTTACGTAGTTAAATCCCCAATTTTGGATGTTTACAGAAATATCTTGTACCTGACTCATTTCTTTGTTCTTTCCTGATCTCATTTGCAACTCATTCAGATGCTAAGATCAATTCAAATGCTCCCTTCATATCAGATTTTTAACGTATCATCTTATAATTCAAAAGACCCTAATGCCACAGACAGCTGGTTTTAAATATGAAACTGAATTTCTCTTTCCTCCTTCTTAAAAAAATCCTGTAAATTTATGGTTGCAAACAGAGCATAGTAGAAATAGCAACATCAGCATATTGTCAGTTACAATAGCCAGGAACACACGGTAGTCTGCATTTTTCTGTAACAGTTGTGTCTAAAACACTTCAAAAAATGGCAAGCTATTTTTGGATAAAGTACCACATCTGGCAAAAAGTATATGCATATGCTCAATTCTGAAATGCCTCCACTTGCTTAAGTAAAATCTGAGGATCCCATTCTGCCTCCAGCTAAGTTCAATAGTATCCTACTTTACAAGTAGACTTGAAGTAAATCTAGATTAAGACCACTGCTGTAACTCTCCTCCTGTGGATGTACACCAGCTAGGACTCCTAATCGGGACTGATAATAATGTAGTTTCAGCTGTGCTGTACTAAAGAGGGGATGTAGGATTTAAATCTCCCAAGAATCTAGGATAAGGGGCTAGATAGGAAGCTTGGGCTAAGGTATAAGCTTCTGCAGGTATGTGGCTTAGCAGAATTAATTTGAAAATAGTTCAGATATAGCTAATCAAACAGCAGCCACCCATCAGAAGACCTCTGGGCTGTATGCAGAGGAAGGGCAGGCTCCTAACCAGTGAAGAGGTGACAAAAACCTGATGGGAATAAGGGTTTCTGACCTGGTTTGGATAACTATATTTCCTTTATTAAACTCTCTCTCCAAATGTATTTGAACTTTGTCGTGATACTCTAAATTATTTGCTTTCCCCTGCTTTCCACTTGGGGCTCACCATGGTGATTGGACTAGTCTTAAATATAGTACTGACCCCTGTTCAAGCAGGATATGGCATGCACTGATGAAATAATGTAGATTTGTTTTAAAGAAAGTTATTTGTGTGGATTCTATTATTTATAAATACATGCAAAGCGTCTAAGCAGCTTACAGCTAGGATCATTTAGTTGCCATGGCAATGCCCTTTCAGAAGCAAGAATTTGTTTTAGGTTCTTCCAAGTTCTGTTCTTCTTGCCAGCTGCTGCTCCACCAATGCCGGAGTGCTAGAATTAAAAATATGGTGTTTAGAGAAAAAAATAAACAAAGAATACTAATAACACTTCTATTTCATAGTCTTCCTGAAAGGTCTCATCTTGTCATGAACCATTTGTTATCCTCACTTATTTCATCAGTAGGATAATATACTCTACACTTTAATCTTGGCTGCAAGAAAAACAAAGCTTTCTGGACTGTTTCAAAGCTTCTATGTTTTCAATTAAATGAGGGAAATTAAAATCTGTCCTTTACATGGAAATAGAAAATCAACGTGGTTAGGTTTAGCCTGAGATTACAGGATTCTGTATGTACTCCCTTCGTATTAGAACTTATTACTATGAAGCTGTGTCTGAAATTGTGATTACACAGCTAAATTTTCTCTCTCCTTTTTATGGCATATTACAGGTGAAACTCTAGCTCTTTTACAAATTATCCATGACTGTAGCAAACACAACTGATCTTGCAAAATGTAATAAATACTATGAGAAACTTTCTGGAAATTTTATTTTTCTTTCAAAGGATAAAAGACAGGATAATAGAAAAAGAATAATAAATAGAATGTTGGCTGCCAAGACAATTTTGCATTTTGAAAGGTACATTAATGGAAGGCTTGTCACAGGTACTATAATGGTATTTTCAGTTATCAAATGTGATTGCTAAAGACTAATTTATTTATGTCCCTCCAGAGACAGAAGCTGCGCAACATACTGTAATACTTCTAAATGATCAAAGGACACAGATTTATAGCTCTACGTCAGAAAAGAAAATGTTCTTACAATTGGGGAGTTGTTATTTCTGTTAATAATTACTACCTGCCACATGAGTCTCATAGAAACTCAGCAAAGTTCCACAAACAGTTTTCTGCTGTGAATGGTTTCTAAATTAACCTGTTAAATTGATGAGAATCATAGGAGGAAAGATGCAATGAGAAAGCTTTTTTTTGTAGACATAAGATATATTAAGATAAGATATATGACCTGAGCTACTTCTGCACTAGTGAAGTTCAGAGAAAGCTGGAGCTAGGACAGGTGGAGCTACTGCTCTATAGCGGGTATTGCTCTATACAACTGTCAGAACGTCTTCTTCCCCTTCCCCATTGCCAAGGGATGTAAATTCCATTCAGAAAGTTTAGGAAAAGGTAATTTCTTCCTTATTCTATGCTCTTAAGTATATCCTCTGCTGTGAGCTAATGGTTCAAACTTTGGCATATGTATGAGGGATAGACACTATTTGATTTATTTTCTTCCTTTTAATGCATATTAGGTGAAAGGATGCAAAAAGTCATCCAAATTGTTACTACTAGGTCATACCAATGAAATGCTAGTTAAAACTCAATGCATTTCTTCTCAAATTAGTTACTGTATTGGAGAGGACAATTTCAGATTTTTTATTATAACCGGCTATTATTTCTGCAGCAGTTGCCAAAGGCCCTGTACCTTCATTATTATGTTAAGCATGCAGACATTAGAATTGCCTCTTTGGTAATAGTGACATTCTCTAAGAACTGAAGGATCAGCACAAGGCCTCTTGGCTATTTAAATCCTATATGGAAGCTACATGGAATGCCTCTGGGCACAGAAGGAGCTTTTCCAATAAGCCCCATTTCTCAAAGATGCTGGTGCTTGCTGGAGGATTAGTGAGCAAAGTATACAGTCATTTGAATGCCCCTCTCATGACAGAAGTCTGCAAAGCAGATATAGAGTGACTTGCATGTCAGAGGTAAATTTTATACCCCCTGCCAAACCTGTACTTAGTCAGCTGTGCGATGCCCAATTACCCAGGGTTTATGCTGTGAGATATTGTATCTTATTCATACAGAATGAAATCTGTGATAAAATCCTTCTTTCTAAGTACTGGCTTAGGACCAGCAGTCTGAGAAGTTTGCTTGTCTAGAAAGCATTTGTACAGTGTGCCAATGAGTTAGTTGGCTTTGACATAGCAAGATAAAAAGATATTAAAAACAAACTAGCAGTGACAGCATTACTAGCTGTAATCTTCCTTCACCTTCTCCCCCAGTTTAAATCTCAGAGTGTTTAGGAGCCTGTATTTCATCAGCTGTCAGCATTTACATGACTGAATGCCGGCAGGCCAGTCTTCTGGCATTTGCTTCTAAATCTGGCAATGACGGGAAGAAGACACCACAAGTCTGTTAAGAGTTTCAGAGACCAGAAGAGGAGCAAAATGCCATTTGCTATTGACTCTCTGGCTGATTTGTAGTTCAATTGCTTTGCAGCCTGCCTTGGCTAGGAACTGGAACATGGGATTCCTACCTTTCACAGTGGTGTTAATTGTTCCTCTCTAGCTTTGGTAGTTTGTGAGATACCACATCATAAAACTTCCACACTTACCTGGATCTAGCAGGTTTTCTGACTCCATTCCAGAATTCAATATAGCTGTTCTGCCTCTGGACCAGTGCCATTTTCATGTTATAATATAGTCTTTGGACCATAGACTTGAGGTGAATTTCTTAAAAACTGTCAACCTTTTATTTGGCTGTTAAGCTGATTTTGTTAATATTTACATTAGGAATATGATTATTGGAATCTTAGTTAATGTTTTATGGGAAAAGTTTAGAATTTCAAGTAGTTAAAATAATATACTTACGATGAAGTTTGGATCTTTAAATGGTAAGGGCTTGACGGTAGTTTCCACTGATCCTGTGCTGGAGTCTGTGTTCAGAAATTTATTTTCATTCATGGCCTCTCCCCCTGCACTCTGCAGAAAAAATACAATCTTACTGCTTGTTACTCTGAGCAAGTTTAACTGGACATGGAGCCGTCTGCTGTACTATCTACCTGTTGCCTTTTTAGCCTTCCTATGTCTTTTGAATCTTTAAAGATGTTGCAAGCCAAGAGTGAGGAAGCATGAAACAGAGCATTTATCAAGCAATTTACAACTGACACATAAAGGGGAGGAAGGGGATAGAGTGGCCAAAACCCACTGAGTAAAAAACGCATTCAGTTTACTTCAGTATTAATGAAAGCCATCTCTATATAAAGTGCAAGATGGCATGTGCAACCCGAAACAGCAGAAATGTACACTGGATCTATTTCAGAATGTTCTGTATAAAATATTAATAGGAATATATAAAATTTATAAAAAGTTTTTTTCTCAAGATTCTAGAGAAAAATTGATCAATCATTTTATACTTCATCCTTGGCTTCAACTGTGCCTGAGTGAGGACTGAGAGAAAAAGTATATTATTATATATTATTTTTATATACAAGCCTCACAAAATCTACATGTGTGCTATAGGGTTTTCTAGGGTTCTTTTATGGTTTATTTATTTAGCAGGAAGAGCAGTTGGAGAAGGTGTGTGTGTGACTGGAAAGCTAAAAAAGTTGTGCAGTATTCTAACCAATTTCTGATGGTTCTGCACGGCTGAGTTTACGTTTTTCTTTTATTTTGTCAGTGACCTGTAAGTCTCCACACTACCAGAACTAGCCCATGCTACGTACGTACATATTTCTTTTGAAAACCTTATCTATATGGAAGCCAATGAGAATTTTGTCTCTGAGTTTGGCATTTTAGTCAATAGGATATCATACCTTGATTTTTTTTTTCACTTGAAGAACAAAAAGCTTGGCTAAAAGCTAAGTCAATATTTACTGAATGGGTGGTTAAAATGCTCCTTTATTTTACCTTCAGACAGATAACACTTAGAACAAAAAATATTTTCCTGTAAAAACCTGTATTCAAAACCTTTTGTGTTGATACAATACTCATTTAAGTAGGAGAAAAAAGGATCATTATTATTGTGACTTATGGGAGTACCTCTAGACACTGAGACTATATAGCAAAGGCCATGATTCATCATATCCTTCTCCAAGTGATTACAAGGGAAGTGTTTTTACTCTTAACTACATGCATAAGTAATTACAGGATTAGGAACTAGGCAAGTTGAACTCTTCTTTGGGAAAATACTTCAGTGATTCTACAGAGCCTGTTTTTAACACAGCAAAGAGAGGTCTTAAATATTGAAAGTATCATATAAAACAAATGTTTCTAGTGCCTTATTAAAATAAAATATATTAATAGAAATAATCTATTTTCAAAACAATTGCCAGTCCTCTGTAAGTACGGGGGATACTGCCATAATATCAGCGGAAGCAACACTGAAGTCTGTACCTTAAACTTGATTCTTCCATTAAGAGAACAGACAACATTAAAAGACAGTGACTGTCAGAGAAACAGAAGAAATGCAGATGGATGTTCAGAAACACATACATTATGTGGCAGCAAGCAGAGAAAATACCTTAATAACTCCTGCGTAAAGTGGCTTTATACAATGTATTTCTAGGTTTCAAAGTATATTCTTGCACATGCATGCTTCCAGCACTTCAGATTTCAGCAGCAAATGTTAGTCAGCCTTAAGAAAGACAAGGCCTGAGATACAAGATACTTCCGATGAATTAATTATCTCTGATACTGCTCATTATCAGTGTAAATTCTCTAAGTGGAGGAATCAGCACTCACAGTTATTCTTCAAAGCATTCTTGCCTCTTCTTTGGTACCATCTGGTCTGTGTTAAATCCAATCCTACAGATAATTACTTTATCACTTTTGTCCCTTCAGTGATCTTCTCCTAAGTATTCTGTTTTTTATGAAACAGGCTTTGAGTAGTATTTCACTCATATCTCAAAACAGTAACTAATATAGTGAGACAGAGCAAATAAAAACAGTTAAATAGTAAAAGAAACTTCCTTACACATATAGTCCTTAATTTCTGCAGCTGGATATACTTACATACTACTCTGTGTGGATTCAGAGCTAATCTTGCTAGTCCATTGGGAAGGAAAGTAAGGAATTCTTCCTGGCAGGAAAATTCCTCAATGTAAATTCTATATGTCATTTCTTTTTCAGACCAACCCCTAAGGGATTTCAGGTATTCGTGCTGCTAAGAGTTGGGCTAACTCTCATTACAGGCCAGATGCTGATTTTGTTTTTGCCGGTATCCCTTGGACAGTGGCAGAGGCAGCAGGATCTGGAGCAACAACTTCTGCTTTTTTAGGTCATAGGGACACTCAAGTCATCCTCCAGTCACAGTGAGAAATAATGCCAGCAGTAGCTTCTGTATGTGTCATGGACAATTTGAGAGCAGGGGTTTCCTCTCCAAGGCAAAGGGTGCAGGCTGGTGTGCAGGACTGTAAAGCAGCTTGCATACTGAAGTATGCAACTGATACCATGATTTCAGAGCCCTGTGATAGACTGGGAAGCATATTAGACTGAGTACTATAATACCAGTTAATGCTGGGAATTGAGATAAAGACATACTGTAGAAGCATGCCAGTTCCCTCACTCAACACTGCTTGTATGAAAACTCTGATTTTTAGCAGTGGCACTATGGAAAAGACACACCCACCTAATATGCTTTTCTTTCTGGAAAAACATTAAAGAGTTGAGAAGAAGCACTGCTTCCAGAATAACGTGCAACTGCACAGAGTCGTGAACTTCGGCAAGTACAGAGCTTTGAAATGCTCTTTCCATGCAGCCTGCAGAAGTCTCAGCTGATATCCTCTGCAGCTTTATAGCCACAAACTGCAAATGTCTCCAGAATCTACAAATCTGTCCAGCCTATGTTTTAAATGCCAGGATTTAAAGCATAGGAAACATCATGTAATGCTTCAGGACTGTTTTTGCAATGTTTTTTTAAAGTCAGGGGATATGGATCTATCTTTGTACTGCAAAACTCATGTTTCCTGAAAGTGAATAATACAGTGATAAAACAAACCGTTATTTACAGCCTGATGAAAGATTCCTCAGTGAACAATTACTGCATAGTAAAGGTAATCTTTAACTTTTAACATCAGTTGAACAAATCTCTCCCAAATGTGCTTGTTTTCTTGGTCGTCCAGATTGAAAGACAGTATATTCTTCACTGTCATGTGTTGGGACAAACAAACAGGAAGAATTCAAGTCCCCTTTGTAGTCCTGTGAAGTGATGGTGGTCTCATGAGCACAGTGAGGAAGTGCCTGTCACCAGAGAACACACACTACTCAATGTGTGCTGTAACCCCCAGTCACGCAGGGGGCAACTTCCCCTTCCTGCCCATTTCACAGCCAATCCCCAGCACATTTTGCCTACCCAGCCAGTCTCTTAGCTAACTCTCTCACCCCCAGAGTTATAGGATAATCCCTAATGCTTTGCTGTGGGGCTAGAAAGAAGGTGTAACCATGTGCTGAAACTCTCAAAAGCTTCTTTAAAGCTTCTTTTTAACTGATCTTGTAAACAATCTTTATGGAGAATTCAATATACACTTCAAGGAGAGAGCAGCTTTTAACGTGCACTTTATAACTAAATTGTGTCTCTTAAATGGTGGTTCATGTAACTAGACCTACAGGGAATTTGCGCTACATTAGTCACTAAGCAGTATATGTTTTCCTCCATAGTCTGTTGAAGATTATAGCAACAAAGACTTTGGAGTGGCTTTACATTTACAGGGTACACCCGCATGAGAAAATGAAGGTGTGACTTCAGTACAGCTGAACATGCTTATGCTAGTTTTACCTCAAGTAATGATAAAAACACTGCAGTAAAGACTTCATCTAAGCCATCAGTAACTATGTTCATCCTCTCCCATTAACTCTTGCTCTGGCTGTTAATCCTCACTGAAGTCCACACCGCCACATCTTCTCACGTTACCCCTCTCTGTTCTCCTCCTCCTCCCAGTATCCCCCAGGCGTAGAGCAACCTTGACTGGAATAGTATGTATTAAAAATCATAGGCAGCGGGTCAATTACAGGCTTCTTACGGCACCAGTTGTGCAATTTTATTCCCTCTGTAAAGTTGTGTTTATGTGCTTTAGCTGAATTTTAACTACAACCACAGGATGACAGGTTGTCAACCCCTATTGCCTTGGACAGACGAGAGCAATAGTGAGGGGATTAGATTCTATTCTGCATTTCTTTTCACAAGACTATCTATCAAGTATTCAGTGCATCCCTGCAGGATGGGACACTGCCCTGCCTGGTATGTACTAGGACTGGGTGACAGTCACCCAAGGGAGGAAGCTGGCTGAGGACTTCACTTGGTTGACAGCAAAAATTTGACAGTGAAAACCTTCAGCAAACACTTGGGAGTCCCAATAAGTTGGTTGTAAGAGCAGCCAAGCCTGGGGAAGAGACCTGAGTTAAGCTTTGCTACTTTAACACGGGTTTCTTTTGAGTAAAGCCAAACCCCAGGAATGAGCCTAGTTTGGACCCCGCTGTATATGCTGCCTGCAGTGGGAGAAACCACACTGGGAGGCTGCCTATTCATATACTACTTTCAATATTGGGTTTTGGTAGATCGATTAATTTTTTTAATATATTTTGTTCCAAATTCCCTACTGCAGATGTTTTCACATGACTTCCAAAGATTGCTCCATCTGTCTGGTTTTATTTAGAGAGAGAAGAAGCAAAACTTGTGGACAACAGAAGCTGAATTCTTTGTTTTGGCTATTTCTAGGTGGAATCAGCATTGTGGGGTTTGGGATGGGTGTCTGTGATGGGGCTAAATACCAGGTGGATGAGCTTATTATGAAAGTGCTTGTTTGACTCATGATTTTTTTTTTTTTTTACCCAGCAAGGATTAAAACTGTGCAATATATCCTGAAGTATCATTTCTTACTTATTTCTGTTTTGATTATATTCTGTAAGAAGTTTTTTTTATTATTTCAGACTAATAGGATTTTATGAAGTATAAAAAACCCCTTTAAAATATGAAATCAAAAAGTCAAAGACATAAATATGTGCATTTCTGACATCCTATCACCGCATACCATGCATGTCAAGGCTTAGGAAAAAAAGGATTTGCACATCACTGAAGGTACGCTATGATCGCCAATGGCCATTTTCGCTAGGTGTTACAGTTTTACGTGCTAAAACAAAATTTAAAAACAGAAGGCAACCGAACAGTGTGCTGGTAAATCAAAACTTAAATGCATAAATAAACTCCATAAGAACTAGAAGGGGGGTTTCTAGTTTAAGGAAGCAAAAAAGATACCGAAAACATTGCTGCAAATCATTCATCAGTTTTAACAATATAATATATATCCAGGAATTATAGATGTAGGTGATTACATATGTTGTCTTTTGGTTTGGTTTGGTTTCTGCATTCAGTATTCCTGAAATGCTGGCTTTGTCCCACAGTGATGACTAGGGTGTTGAATAACATTGCTGAAAAACAAGTAATAAGAGGGGTCTGGTTCTAAATCAAGCCCTCACCCTTGGTGATAACTTTGCCCCAAGCAGCCGGTTTGGCTTACTGAGGAACCCACTTTTCTCCAACCTCTGTATGTGAAATTCAATAAACAGTTTATATTATTTTTACTTACTTTTGGTAGCTGAATTTCATAATCACAATACTACTACAATATTGTTTTAACTCAGCTTCAATAATGGCATATGTCTAATTATTTCTGTAGTAGGTTACTTCTAAAGCAGCAATACCCAACTTGTAGCAATTTACTCAGCTTTTAGTTGAGTGTAAGTTCTGTGATATCTTGACAGAGCTGTGGCATGCAGCCAGGGAAGAAAATGGTAATTTATAAAATCGATGGATAATACCTGTATTTTCACTAGCAGACAATTACAGTGAGTGAGAATGCCATGTGGAAACAGAGCACGAATGTCACTAGATGACAGCAGTGATGATATGAGCAGACTTTTTAAAATTGGGAGTAGATCTTGAATGTCAGCTATTTAACGGACTGCCAGCTAATACTGCTCATACTGGAACATATATTAAGCTGTTTGATTAATATATTAGCTCTCACTATAACAAGGCTGGCCAGGCTCTTGCACATTCTGAATATTTAAATCATTTAACTTTGCATGATGACATGACAGGAGCCATTAAAACTTGAACACGTACCCTCTGGCAGACAAAAATGCAGCTCTTTACATTGCTGGGAATAATTTACAGAGAAAGGTGTCAGAATTAGATGTGCTTAATCTCAAGTTAAAATGATGGCTAAAAAATTTCTCATTGCCAACATTCTTACTATAGTATATTGCTGAGAGCAAACTCACTGAAGACTCAGAATGTAAGAGTGAGGAAACAGCACTCTCTTGAACAAGGTTGACTCCACATCTGTGACATAAGGGTTTGCTGGAAACTTATTCAGTAAGATGTATAAACAAGTCTTCCTCATCTGGTTGCATTTTACTAGTTCTTGGGTTCAGCAGGAAAAACCTTTTCACTCTTCCTTCCATTCACTAAAATAAAGCCAAATAAAACTTCCCCAGCCTTTTCTCTCTCAGCACTCTGGTACATGGTAGCATTTTAGGAATGTCCTCCCTTCACAGAACATCTTACCTTATTTTGGGATAGGACAAAAAATAGTTAAGCTTGAAAATGTTCAAATGCCAGGAGGGAAAAAAACCCTAATTTTGCATATTCACAGCAAATTTTGTTCCACAGGGCAATGAAAAACTGAATCTACTAAACAAAAAATCCCTGAGTAGTAGCCAGCTGAAACCAGTTATGAAGCACAGCGCAGATCATTGTCCTTGTAGCAAGTAGGATTGACAATATATTCATGTATATGGTGTAAATTGGGACTAAACCCATTTAAGTCAGTGAGCTTAATAATTATCAACTCGTCTCAAAAGACAAAGGTCCTGGTATAGGTTTCTGCTTCCACTGACATCAAAAGTAAATCTCCCAAAGGCCTGACAACAAAAATATTTTTGTTTAAATTACCACATTGTGCTCAGATGCTACTGCTGCTTTCACTTACAAAGAAAGTTGAAGGAGGGTTGTTAAAAACAAATATAACTACACAAAGCTTGATATTAGATTGTTGGATTATATAATAATAGTCTATAATTCCAAGTACATGTCACTAAATGTACTTCTTCTTCTAAGCATTCCCCAGAGGACTTCTGGGTCACGTGCCAAACTACTTATCTATGTGAGACTTACAAAATCTGCCCTTCCTAAAGTTCTTTCATTCCAGCAGTTCTTTCCCTCTAACTTGCTGAGTATTTCTGCTGATTATCAGGAGTTAATCAACTATGCAAATTAACTCCAAACATGCGACTAAAATTTAGCTATAATCTCTGCTGTTAAGTATATAAGAGTTAGGGGGGACGTTTTCAAAGCAGGACATGGAAAATATTTCATCTGCAATCTAAATAAATAAAGATAATACATAAAGAGACATACGCTGTCCAGATAGCACTCTCTACCTTATGCTTTCAAACTTTTGCTGCTTTGAGGTGAGTTAAAACATCTCACATTTCAACTGCCTTAGAAAGGCTGAATAAAATTTTACTCATGCACTAAAAGACTGGACTGTCACAAAGTGATGGATGGCTTTCCTATGCTCTCTGTAGGGCATTTCAATACCATAGACTCCAAGCACTCTTGATTAAAAGGCGACATTCTCATTTAGGGTCCTGTCACTGCCTGAGCTTCAAACCATTATCATTCACCTGCACTGGTGCTTCCAGTGACAAAATACTTACAAAAATGTATAAAATACTAATTACTTTAGTCACTTTGATAGAGGTATAAAACACCCTAATGCAAAGCTCTATTATGCTGTGTGAGGGTTTGAATTGAAAATTAAAAATGCAGCCAAAGGGAGAATAAGATTTTAATTACACTCCCCACCTCTCAAACATTTCTTAAAAACCTAGGGGAAAAAATGTAGCAATTTCATGACACAGGATCTCCTTTCATAATGCTTACTTACAAAAACCCAAAAATAATCCAGAAAAACTCAAGTTTACTTTCTTCTCTTCAAAATTATTACACTATCAAACACAGAAAAAGACTAACAAGCTTCAATAAAAAGCTTGGATTTATTCTCAGGGGATTTCAGATGCCAAACATGTTTTTCCCTTTAAAACTTTCAAGTACTATGATAGGCAAAGTTTTATAACTTACAGATATTTAAAGGAAAAAAAATTACTATTTCCTGTGGGGAAAAGCCTCAAATAAAATGTAATTGGGACGCAACTGTGAATAGCTTCACACTATCCCAGAAAAGCTTGCTTTAATTTGCATTTGCCACAAAGCTGCCTTCGGCTTAAATAATTGCAAAGGATCTCTTACTTTTAGATTTCATTTGGTGGATTGGGATTACTCCTTGCTTATAAAGCTTGACAGTTTTCTTTATTAAGAAAATTGTAACTTCGACAAATTCACAAGCTGAATGGCACACTGAAGCACCTCTGAAGCTAAAACTTTCAGTGTATGCGGAATCGAAAAGCACATGTTAGGTCATACGTTCACCAAGGGTAAAAGTGACCCCAGTTAACAGAGTATTTTGATCCCTCTAGAGAAAAAAAAGGACTTCTAAATTGATGAGCTTTAAGACTGAAAATGGATGGAAGCATACCAGCAAAAAGGACTACAGTAAATCACAATTGAATTTTTATAAAAACTGCCAGTACGCTCCTTTCTCTATCAGAAAAATTCAGTTCAGTCAAGGACTTTGGCTAAACTGCTTCTTAAAGTTTAAAATACATCATTTGATACAGAACAGTTAAGGTCAAAGTACTTCTGGAGAAAAGAGTGGAGGATTACAATATGCTCATGTGCTGTTAACATTGTAATGCTGCTCAGGGAGCATACCAGAATCCCTCTGTCAAGTAACAGGCTTCAGCCAAGGCAGAAGAAGGATCCAAGTCCATTCATCTACATGTGACTGAATCAGGGACAAGCAAAGCAAAAAGTTATTGGCTCCTATGACTGATGGGAAAGTAATTTCATTCTGAAAAAAAGAAAAAGAAAAAGAATCAGTTTCCTGATTGTACATTATTCTGTAAAACATTATCCATTCTGACAGGAAACAATGTTTGAGTAACAAAGAAAAACAAAACAACATTTTTTCAAGGAAAAGCTATTAATTAGTTTCAAGTGAAAACAGAGTGTATCTTTCTTTCAGAGCTCCTATTCTATCTACTTTGCTTAGGAAAAAACACGCTGGGATTAGAATAGTCAAATTTTACCTTCAAGACGTTATGGACTAACTGGTCATAAACCTATACAGAAAACGAAACTTTACTTTTGTATTTTTCCTATTTTTTTACACATTTTAGCACTTTCTTCTGTCTTTCTTGTCCCTTTAAGTGGACAAAAATTCCAATTTTATTTCATTTCTGCTAACTACACTACTACTGCATTGCAGTCTAAAGTTACTCAGAAGGTTTTTCCATTTGTGTACAGGTACATAAGACTGTCATACTTGAACACTATCTCAGAAAGACAAAGTTTAGGTACACTGATGTATGGAACACTCCACTTCTACAGGAACTGAGAGTAAAAACATTCTTTCTACAAACCTTCAAAAAGTTATCAAAGGCATAACGTATCAGAGAGTAGTAATTGTTTCAGATGCCCCAAAGGTCTTTTAAGGAAGACAAGAAAAGAAACTATACCTTAGTTTTCAAAATCCTTCAGACTACAAATGCCATCCTTATTGTTTGCCTCATTTTATGGGACAAAAAATCTGGTTGCACATGCCCTGAATGCAGCATTCACTTTCCTTCATCTAGTAAACTTAACACCAACCATTCCAGCTTGAAGAGCACACCAAGTCTCCTGTACTCAGCAAAATTGTAGGTGCATTATCCTATGGATACCTACATTTAACTGGATAATGAAAAAAACCCTGACGACTGAACCAAAATAAACATACGGCAAATTCTAATTTAGATGAAAATAAGGTAATACAAGTATCTATTGTAGGTTATTTTGAGGCAGCTCAGGAGGAAGAGGGAGGAGAGAGTTGTATGGTAGAGCTAATTTCAAGGCAAATTTCTGAAATATTTCTGCAGAAACATTTGTACAAGTAGGTGGTTGTTTACTCAACTATAAAAGTTCTGTAGCACTTCACCCTGATACTATATATTGAAGTTGAGGAACTGCAGCAGATCTGAAAAGCGCCAGACAGTTTGGTGTTTTGCTTATACACTTCTATCCCGACTGCCTTTTTTGCTGGACTTGAAACAGAACAGAACTATTAAAAGACTTGACTTTTCCACTACATTAGAAGTAGTGAAGTTTTGCTATCATATCCACTATCGTAGGTGAAAGGGAAACATAGTATTTCATATTTTGTGTTGAGTTTAACAGGATTCTATTTTAAGATATTTCCCACAATGAATTATTCAGCAAACAAACAAAATACCTTTTGGACAGATAAAAAGTATGATAATAAAAAGGGCAACTCTATATCTGTACAAAAGGTAATTCTGGCTGTAACATATAGGTTTAACAAAAATTCAAAAGAAAATGGAATTTCTGACTTGAGAAAATTCAAGGTCAGTAATGTGAGACGCAAACTAGCATTGCTAGTTCTAGACTATGTAAACAAAGGTAATCAATTTAAGGAATAAAACCTTTCCAGATTATCAGTTTGGTTTGAGGAGCCTGAATACACTGCACATGTCAAGGAAAAATGGCCTTCTCCTGTTTCAGTTTGTTCATTTTAACAGTTAATTTTGCTGTAAGAATATTGTCCTGTTCTTTCCAGGGAAGAGCAGTTCTATGAAAACTTAACCATTGTTACAGTGTAGGGAGAATTAATACTGTCTAAATGAAGCCATTGAATTTTGTGGTCATTTTCATATTTGAACCATGGAAGGAGTGTACCGCTGCTTGTTGTAGAGGACGCACGCATCTTAATCACGTAAAGCAAATGTCTGAAAGTTGACATGATAACACTAAATCACTGAAGCTAGAAGGAGTCTAAGGAGGCCACTAGCCAACCTGCTGCTCAAAGCAGGGTCAAAACTGACCTTGGACTAGACTTACAGGGCTTTGTCCCAGCAGGTCCTGAATACTTCCAAGGACAGAGATTGCACAGCTCTCTATCTCCCTGGATAGAAATCAATACCCTAAAAAATAGAAAATACTGGTTTTATTAACAAAAAGATCTTTTCGTCATGAGCAGTCATATAACTCATGTTAATTACTGCCCTAATTTCTGCATGTCTCAATTCAGCAGTATTTTGCTGTAGTCCTGATGGTTTCAGGGCATAAATGTAACAAAGTTTTTAGACAGAGGGGTCATCTTTAATTAAATGTACCTGTTTATCTGGAAAATTAAGACAAGTTGCTGTGGATGGACTGCATACCAATACAACACTGACTCAATAGAGACCTTTTTATCGCACATAAATTTCACACAGTTTCCTAGTAGGTGCCAGGCTTTCCGTTTGTTTTCTTGGAATGTTTGAAAAATGTGCTTAAAACCCTCTCAGGGTACCAAACTAATATTTTTATTAGCCTTTCTAATCCAAAATGAATACACTGATATAACTACCAGTGCCTTGCTACAGTAAGAACTGAAGTTACTACCAAACACAAGTATTACACTTTAGAAAAATGTGAAAAACAGTCTGACACCTCTATAAATCTGCACCATCTAGACAGTTAAGTTATTCCACATTTTCTTTTGCTAATCTGAACCTTTTAAAGAACTAACTGGATTCTGAGACCACTTTTTAGCATTACTACTTCTCAGAAAAAATGTCATTCTAAGGTACATGCATGAGGTGTTTTACATTGCTCTTTCTTTCTCAAAAAATGACCCATCCTATTTTATCTCCTTACGATAGAAGCAGTGAGCCATCTTTATTAACTCTCCTAAGTTTCTTCCATGTTTATTATGAATCCTGAAATTAGGTGTGATCACAGTAAGACTCCATTTCCAGTTAGCTAAAAGAAAGATTATCTACTTAAAATTATCTACTAGGATAAGTGGAGAAGAGTAAAAAACCCACGACACCAGCATACTGACGCCCATAGTAAAAGCCAACACACACGTGCTTTTGCCTTTCTACAACATAACCCATCTGTGTTTACTCTAAATTTAAAATCTAATCACATTTGGTTGGGGAGTAGATAATTCTCTGAGATTGGCACAGTATGGTTTAGAAATTCACATACTTTCACAATTGCAGATCATCTGAAGCCTTCAAAATGTGATACATGTCAAGTAAAGTCAGTTCTTAGCTCTGTTTTGACAGTCTCCATTTTAACCTAGATTGCTCTATAAAAACAATGCCCTTTTTAAAAATGAAGCTAAACTTAAAATACACACAAATGTTGGCAGATTTCCCTAGAAAATCTGATAATTGTCTTTTAATTACCATTTTTCCCCATCAGGCACAGAGAGATTCTGGATCTTTAACAGATTTGACTTCAAATGTGCAAGTGACAAAAACTGGATAATCCTGGCTCTCATTAGTGAACTGCCTGAAAACGTTTTTTGGGATGAGTATTTCAGCTATTCACTTTCAGCTTTGTTGCAGCGTCTGAAAGGATCGGGAGATGAAAGCAGTGACTCTCTGAGAACTTCATACAGAGAACTGCAGGTTTGGGGGATTTTCAGTGCTCTGTGGTCTGGTGACATGCAGTGTGATGCCAGAGTATGTTACCTATGTGTAGGATAGCTATCTCAATTTAAAAGCTACATGCTCAAACTCTTGTTGAGACATGCCAATTTGTTTTAAAGTGGCTGCTAGTTTTGTAAGAGCCAAGACTCTTTGGTAGGGTTGGGAATAAGTGTGCAACTTACGAAGAGCTCACCTTAGCAGTTCTTACTAGTAACTAGTAATCACCTGCAATGTATCATGGTATCTATACTTTATCAAATTAAAGTGTCATTTAAATCAATTTAATTACGTTTGAATTAACATCCCATGGGAACACATTATATCTTTTAAAGATATCACTCCAAGCAAGCAATAGCTTCAGACTGGCACTGCTTCATTGGTTAAATTCACATATTTTCAGTTACTGTCATAATTTTAAGGGCTGAGAGACGTTTTAACACAAAAAGTGTAGTCTAATGCATAATGACAACAGCTGCACTAGAGCAGATATATGTCCCAGAACATGGAGAACAGTAGTTCACCTCAGTAGTTGCAGTGGTACTCGCCAATTCTGTAGTTAAACTCCTTCACCCTAACCTCATTTTCCAGGAAATTACAGTCAGATCAAATAGACTCTTTAAAACAAAGTTATTTTTCAACTGATTTGATGGTTTCCTACTAAAAGTGATAGGCCTGGTAAAATAGTGTAACAGGACAATTGATTAAATTTACTGATGGTTCAGGGTCCAATTCTATGCTATTTATGTACTAGGGTAAGCTCTCTCTTTTTAGTGGGCAGCTTCTGAGTATGTAACAGCAACCATGTATATATTTAAGTCCACTTGTTCAACTTACAGCTCTCTATCAAGAACTTTGAAATCTTCAGTTTAACAATATACAATCATAATTTAGTTACCTTTAAAATAAAAATGGATTTCTAAGAGTATCTTAGAGTCACTCAGGTTTTTTTCGCGTTGTGCATTAGAAGAGTTTATTTAAGAAGATGGTAACTTGAAACCATCTTGATTTTATTTTCTAATATTATTGTCTAGCTTTTATTTTTAAGCATAGAACAAGAAATATAGAAAGTGTTAAGTATACAAATGAGAGCTAGTTACATAAAATGAAGGTTACTAGTACTGCTGCAATAATCCTAACTGTAGATAAAATCCATATATTTAATAATTTAACTTCTAAATACCACTACAGAAGTTTGGCCTTTATTTTCTAAATGGTACCAAGATCTGCTGTTATTACAGCAATGGAGAGGAGGGAAGCAAAAAATATTCTCTGTGTATTTCTGTAGCTTACAGGGCAGTTTACATCAATTAAAAATGTAAGACAAAACACGATATCATTCTCAAAGTCAAGTGTTTATTACACTTCATCAGGTTAAGTCTAAAGTTGTTTCACAAATAATGCAAGCAAATATAGATTTACCACAATATTTAGCACATTTTCTCTTTTTAATTGTCCTATGAAAAAAAATCAGATTTTTTTTTTCCAAATCATTCTCTTATCTTACTGGAAATCTTATCTTTAAGCTTGTTGGATGTCACAGGCAAGCATTTTTGTTTCATTAATTACGTCCAGATTATACTCTTTTTAAAGCTTCCTGTTACTGTATAATTTATAAAAATAATGGTGTGAACATTAAGGTAGAAGAACCAGTGGCATTTTAAGATCAGTGTCAAAGATTCTAACCCAGGCTAAGTGATAGTAATTAATAAGACAGAAGACCTGGAGACAAGTCCGCACAAAAGCCAGCAATGGAGCTGAATCAGCACAGCAGCTGTTGGGAACCACTGGGCAGGGACATGTGACTGAATGGTGCTGTGTAAATCACTACACAGCATTGGTTTTGACACATTAATGTTACCATTTAATATACATAATAATCATCAACATTGCTGCAGCAAAGACGGAGGTCTTTTTCAGTGGCACAACAGCATGGGAGGAATAATTGTGTAATGCTAATGAAAGTGAAGTAATCAATTTGCAATCATACTTTCCTGTAAACTCATTTTTAATTTTACGTTTGGTAAATACAGACATTATATCCAAAAAGCATGTGTCTCCTTCTGCTGACATGACTGACAAGCCCTATGTACAATGTGCTTCCAAAACAAACATGGCTCAATACCTTTGGGTTGGTAACTCATACAAATCCCACAGAATGTTCTGAGTTGGAAGGAACCCACAAGGATCATCGAGTCCAACTCTTAAAGTGAATGACCCATATGGGGATTGAACCCACAACCTCGGCATTATGAGCACCATGCTCCAACCATATGATGAAGAGTGTTTCTTAGTAATGTTCCTACAGTGTGTCTTAGAGAAAGTAGCAATTCACATGCTGGAGAAACATAATCAAATTGGAGTTTAAAAAAATCTGTATGCTGTGTAATTCTGTGTGCCTTCTTGTAGGATTACTCAAACTAGTTGATTACATTGCCATGCTTAAGCAAATTTGTTATATAAAAATAAACACTTTTTTTAAATTTACACTCTTACCAGACTGGTGTGTCTTTCAGGGTGAGCACTGTGATAGCTACTTGTGACATAGCGCACACAAAGGTAAAAAATAAGTATGTGTTTTGCAGAACTTACAAAAATCTTTTTTTGTTTAATTTCACAATGATGGAACCAGAGATGTGGGTATGTTCACAGCTGGAACAATGTGAAGTGTATTTTCACATAGGCTGGTACAAGGTTCTCAGCAAAAGTTACTAGTTAATACAATGGAAAGTCCCCAGATTCTAAATTGACCCCTGCAAGTAGTTATAAACCTCCCAGTATGGATTCCCTTACCTGTAGTTTGCTACTTAACTAAGAAATAATTCACTATTTCTCTATCCCTTTCAGAATGTCAGTTTGCTTAAAATAGAAACCATTTAATGCTGAGCTATGGCAGGACACATTTAGCTTTTAAAGGGCTGAAAATAGGTTGTAAAAGGCTGTAAAATATCAAAGGGGTTAATTACGAGAGTGAATGGTCAGAAGATTAACAAATGCTACCTCCAAACTTGTGCTGAAACTGGTGTGCATGAAAAGTGTATAATCAGACTACCACATGAATGTCACTTGTTTGGAGTTAAAAAAATCAAAATAAAATAAAAATCCTACATGATTGGATATTTGGTATATAATATATTCAGGAAAAGTATTTAAGTCATGGATGACCTAGTCCCTGACTGACTGAGCCACTTAAAGACTGAGTATATTATAAAAAAAAGAGCATTAAGTGCTTGTTGACTGGCTACATTTTGAATAGCTCATTAGACTAGAATTATTGTTTCATTGTGTCACAGGTTCCTTATTCAGAAAAAGTATATTACTCAGCAATTAACCAAGGTCTTTTAAGAACTGCTGGAGATTAAGATTAAATAACATACGGCAGAAGAAGGTGCTTGATGATCAATGTTTCTAACTCAAAAAATGCAAAGCCCCATTTCATTTCTGTTTGAACTGCCTCACTCCAGAGCTAGTCAGCAACATTGAATGAGATTGCTAGATCAACAAGCTGTTCCTTGTCCCACTCCTGAGGTTACACTTTTTCTGAGACTCATTTTTTCTTTTCCTTATTGGATTGATCTGCACTGCTGAAGTCAATCAATGTGTACGCTGACTCGGACGCAGTGTTGAGAAATTACATCTTTCTCCACTGAAATCACTTGTGAGAAGAATTACAAAAACTGTTTATCAAACACTATTGAAACACAGTTTCAGTAAGAAAAGTCTCATAATACTGGAAGCTGTCCACAAGCTTTAGTCTGGCATCCACTTCAGAAAACCATTTTAGAGGCAGAAGGGTTTGGGGAAGTTTTTTAAATATAAATTATTCTATACACATTTAAATAATATATAAATAAATAATGTTTTATATCTGCATACACACACACATGCACACATGCACAGAGGAGCTTGCTCCACAGGGGAAAATCCAGATTGTTATCTGTATCCCACCTTGAAAAAGTTGTCAAACGTGATCTGGTGCAGTTTGTTAACGACATGAAGCACTACGGTGCATACTCCCTCTCCTAGGGATAAGCCCACTAGACGAGAAACCATGGAACTGCCACAGGGTGAAAACAAGTGTTACAAGGGGATCATTCAAACGAGGAAGGGTTTCTGTCTGTGCTCTGGCAGGTGCACAATGGCTTATATTTGCCTGGGGAGAAGATCTGCTGAAAAACGCATAAGCATTCCCCTGATCTGATGGCTCGTGAAAATAAGCAACCTAACTAGCAGCAGGGTATAATTAGTAGCTACTGTTATAGTTCATGAAATATGACTGAGAAGAGTAATTTCCAGGGGAAAGAAAAAAGACAGCCATTTTTTCCAACTCTCTTTTAACCACTTTAGCTACCAAAACCTTTCTTGAAGAAGTTATCCAAGACATGGCATCTCAAGTCTATACGGGTGTTGCATACACACTGATTCTGAAGAATCTGGGACTTAGTTTTGGAGCATGAGATGTTTCCTTCATCAAGAGGCAAATGACATTAACTGGGGATGGGTGTTGGTGTCACACGATGCAGAAACAGTTTGTATCGCCTGCTGTGACTGAAGGTTGGAGTTTAGAAGAAACTCACCTCAATAGCCCTTCTCCCTCCCCTGGCCCTGTTCCCTGAAACTCAGGCTCTGAGGTTACATCTTCATTTCACTTTTAAGTCTTCTGCCCACTTAGCCCAACTGAGACAAGGCCACCTGAGCCACACACAGCAGAACTAGCAGCTGTTGAACTGTGCTCTGTCCAGCACTAGTGTCTCCTCCGTGACACATCAGCTACCTCGAACTAAAATCACCATCGCGCACGATCAGAGGTTTATGCGTGGGGATGTGTGCACAGAGCTCAGGTACAAAGCTGAAGGCTGAGCGCGGGGAACAATGAACAGCCGCGGGGCGGTTTGATCAGAAAGTGTAACTGCACGCTTGTGTCACCATACACTTGTGACCACACTGGACATCTCGGTGCTTCCAAACGCAGCTCCCACCGCATCCCGGTTAAACGTTGCCTCTGACCCACACACCCGGCCGGGGAAGGCGTGAGAACGACACCACCAGTCCAGCTGTACACATCGAGGGCACACAACCTCCACGATACAGGGAGAGGAAGGAAGCGGCCCGAAACTCGGCATTCCAACGCCTGGAAGGGACCTGTAAGCCAGAGGGACACGGCGGCCCCCCAGCAGGCACTCAGTGGCCGGCCCTTCTCTGGGGCTCGGCAGCTTCCAGCGTGGAAGGAGTGCTGCGGGAACCCGGGCGGGAGGCGGTGCCGTGTCCCGGGATACCCGGCGGTACAGAGAACGGGGACAGTCCCCGCCGAGGGGGCGGGACAGGGAAGGGAAGGGAAAGGAAGGGAAGGTCGCCGCCGCGCATGCGCGCTGGTCGCCCGCTCCCACCATTACCTGTGAGCCACCCGGCGCCGCCGCTTTCTTTTTCTTGGCGGGGCCGCCGCCGGTGCCTGGGCTTGCCGGGCGCTTCTTGCTGCGGGACGGGGCGCCGGCGGGAGAAGCGGCGGCGGGAAGCAGGCTGGCCATGCCGTCCCGCTCGGCTCCGCGGCCGGCAGCGCTCCCCCTCCCCGGGCGTCGTGGCGGCGCTGCGGACGCGCATGCGCAGTGGCGGCGGCGAGGTCCCTCCACCGTCGGCTGGGCCGGGCCGGGGCGGGCGAAGAGAGTGGGTCACCGGCCGGAGCTTGTGAGGGACCGAGCTCGGAGCCGCCGCGGCCGGGGCCTCAGAGGGAGCAGCTCGGCCTCCTCCTCGTTGCCCTGCAGTGTCACGGGTCCCTCCTTAGAGGCCTGGCTGTGGCGGCAGAGCCGGCCCCGGGGAGCCCGTGTGCGTGGGAGGTGACAGTGTGTCGAGGTTTGCTCGCCGTCGGGGGTGAGCGAGGCTGGAAAGGGCACTAGGTCTGAGTCTTGTGTGCCACAGAGGCCTTTGCAGGTGTGCAATAAAGAGCTGTGCGAGACCCAGCTGAACTCAGGCTGTGGTTTCGGAGATGGGGACCTTGTCACCGCACAGAGCGGGCGCAGGAGTGTGTGCTGGGCCTGCGGGCAGCTGCTGCCGTAACCTGCCCAAGGTGAGATAAAGCTTATCGAAACGCGCTCATAACGATGAGAATAGTGTGCGAGTCTCAGACGTGTCAGCTTTTGTTCCAGTTGCCTCGATAAAATATTCAGAGGGCTTTAATTTCTCTCTTCAGTTCTTAGATGGTGAGCTTTGAGGACCCTCAGTAAGTGTTCCTTTTGGTCATCCACACTTAACTGTGTAAGCTGTTAAAATTCAAGTTGCAAGTAATTACCGTTGTCATTAAAAAATTCAGAATATAACTACAGATAGTTGGTACTTACTGCCTTTCTCAGTAATTCGAACTGTTACAGATTTGGTTGTTTCCACACTGTTTTACCATAGCTAGTGTCCTGGTCTGGAGTTTTTAACTCTTGTTGGAATCTGGAGTAGTTTTGCCCTGGAGAAACATACGAGAATAAATTTGAGAGGACTTGGACTGTGCTTCAAAGTGTTTTCACCGTCCTTTTACTGTCTGTGCTGTTTCATGCCCCAGAGAACCGGTTGGTGGTGATATGGGGTTGCACACAGTTCTTAAGCTGCTCGATGACTGAGAAAACTTTTTATGCTTGCGTGCACCTGCATTCAACATGCTGGTCAACTTATTACCATATTTGTTTGAGCTACTTCAATGCAACGCCTGTCTTCTAGGTTTCTAGCTACAGCTGTATGAGATCCTGCCCCAGCACATGCCTTGTGGAGAGGCAGAGGTCCAAGAAGTTGATATTCAGGCATAAAAATTAGGTCACATTTATAGACGGTGCTGTAATGAGGACAGAGCTTGGTCACAGTAGGGGTGCCAGGCAGTGCTGTGTAAAACAAAAGCTTTGAAGGTGGCCTGAAAGAGAGTTGAAGACAAAAGCCTGGACTTCCAGGCTGTGTTCCAGGCACCTGTGTATGTAGCAGAAAAGCAGGACAAGATTTGCTTTCCAGGGGCATAAGCAAGGCCTTGTACAAACATCCAAGTCCCATATTCTCCTTCCCAACTGTAGTTGCTGTCTTTCTGTGTGAGCACACAGGCTGCCAGCAGCATCACAAAGAAAACTGGTAAACTCAATTGCATTTGCCCCTAGTGATTGTTTCAGGCTTGTGTGTGCTATGCAGTACATGTTGCTTCTCGCTTAAATAGACAGCCTCCCGTCGCATGCTTGAGATGGTGACTTGAGTGTGGAATTAGCAGGGGCACTGGGAATTGCAGGGAAGTTGTGTCCCCTGACAAAGCCAGATCTGCTTTGCTGTCTGCTCAAAGTGTTGATCTTGTCTTAGTCAGCCTTTTCTTGTTCCCAGGACTGGGGCCCATCTCTTTCCCATGCACATGCTGTGTGCCCAGCTCTCAGGCATGACCAATTCAATAGGAAGCATACCTTATCACAGGGATGTTTTTACTGAGGGGAGCATCTTTAATGAAAGTGCATCATGCAGAGAATTAATGTGCTGCATCAGTGAAAGTTTTTAAATAGCACTTAGCCAGGTATTTTCTTACCTGTGCCCACTTTTATCAGTTGGTTTACTAAAAATCACAAGGCCCACGTGTATTGCAGCAATATTAAGTGCAATGGAATTTTACACGGTACCAAATGGTTTACAGAATCACAGAATGGGTTCACTTCAAAGGGACCACAGTGAGTCATCTGGTCCAACCTCCCTGCTCAAACAGGGTCATCCTAGAGCACATGGCACAGGATTGTGTCCAGATGGTTCTGGATATCTCCAGTAAGGGAGACTCCGCAACCTCTCTGGACAACCTGTTCAGAACCACCTGCCTAGTAAAGAAGTTTTCCCTCATATTCAGGTGGAATTTTCTGTGCATCAGTTTCTGCCTGTTGCCTCTTATCCTATTGCTTGGCACCACTGAGAAGAGCCTGAATCCATCCTCTTGGCACCTTCCTTTCAAATACTTATAGACATTGATGAGGTCCCCTCTTGGTTATCTCTTCTCAAGGCTGAACAGGCCCAGCTCCCTCAGCCTTTCCTCATAAGGGAGGCGCTCCAGTCCCTTTATCATCTTCATAGCCCTCTGTTGGACCTGCTCCAGGAGTTCCCTGTCTCTCTTGTCCTGAGGAGCCCAGAACTGGACACAGCACTCCAGATGTGGCCTCAGTGGGGCAGAGCAGAGGGGCAGGATCACATCCCTTGACATGCTGGCAATGCTCTTGCTGATGCATCCCAGGATACCACTGGCCTTCTCGGCCCCAGAGCACACAGCTGGCTCATGGACACCTTGTTGTCCACCAGGACCCCCAGGTCCTTCTCTGCAGAGCTGCTTTCCAGTAGGTCAGCCCCTAGCCTGTACTGCCTGGGGTTATTCTTCCCCAGGTGCGGGACCCTGCACTTGCCTTTGTTGAATTACAGAAAGTTCCTCTCTGCCCACCTCTCCAACCTGTCGAGGTCCTTCTGAAGGGCAGCACGGCACTCTGGTATCAGCCACTCCTCCCAGCTTTGTGTCAGCAGTGTACTTGCTGGGAAAGGATCTGCCCCTTCATCCAAGTCATTGATGAATAAGTTAAACAATACTGGGCCCAGTGTTGGATCTTAGGGGACATCACCAGTGACAGGCCTCCTACTAGACCCTGTGCCACTGATTATGATCTTCTGAGTTCTGCTGTTCAGCCAGTTCTCAATCCACCTCACTTACAATCCCAGAAGACCCATAACTCGTTGAGAAATAGCAACAACAGCAATGTAAATGGTGAGAGTGCAGGGATCAGTAGGAGAACTGAGGATGGGAGAAGGGCTGTGGATTTGCGTAGTTCCTTCTCCCGGCTCCTTGATTGGCTGTCCAGAACCAGCCCTGAAAATTAAGAGATGTTTTTCTGCTGAATAAGTGCCATGTGTATTTTGCTGGCTTCCTGTTACATGCTTACATAGGCGGTTGCTTTGTGATATGGACAAAGGTTCACCTGAAGAAGTGCAAATTGCAATTGCTAGTCTGGCTGGGTGTGACATGGCTCTACCTGCTGTTCATTTTGAACCTGGCTTGAGTTGAACACCTTTTCCCTTTCTAGTATACAAGGTCTATTTTTTTATATATTACCTTTCAAATAAGAAAATTAAATACAGCTCAGCAACAACTCTGCTCACTCTCTCACCCACCTGTAATAGCCTCAGAGAGCTGGAAAGGCTCCTCTTACTTTTTTCGATAATATGTGGGGAAAATTGCAGGTATCTCCTGAATTAGGGAAGAACATCTCAGGGTCCTATCCCAGGTTTGTGAGATGGGGGGTTGGGGTTTTTGTTTGCGGTTTTTTTTTTCACCCTTTGGCTGCATGAAAATTGACCATGATAGTTTTCTCATCATGCAGAGGGAGTTACTCCAGTGTAAAGCTTATTGAGGCATATGAAGAGTGGTGAGTGCCTCATGATTAGGATAATTTAAGTCTTAATGTTTTTAATGCAGGAAGAAAGTGATGAGAGAAAAAAAATGTTTGGAAAACAAGCCGAAGGATCTTTATCGTGAGTTGGGATAAGCAGAGTTGAGAGAGCAAGGTCCCCAGCAGCTGTGTGAGGCTCCTGTGCGGGCTGTGGCCCTGGGCTGCAGGGGTCAGGGGAGGGCTCTGCCGCGCAGAGGGCTCTTCTGTGGACTGAGAGGTGTGACATCAGCCACCGGGACAGCAAGGACCGACCTGGAATGGAGGAGCATGGCCTACCAGTAGGGATGTTAGTAATGTGTATCTGGAGGTGCAATGGCAGCTGATGGAGAAGATCCATAGGCAGAAATGGCTGGGGTAGCGTACTTTTGGTCAGAGCTGCTCCCTGCCCCAGCCCCAGGTGCAGCTTCCTAGCGAGAAGAGAGCTCTGCCAGTTCTCTTCCTATTGGGGAGCTGGCTCAATGGAGTGGCTGGGTGTGGTGGGATGCTTTCTGGCTGACACATTCAGGCTGCCTGGAAGTAAAAGTCTTGGATGCTTTTGGATGGAATGCTTGGGTACTCTTCAGCTCCATCAAAAGGAAAAGGCTGGTCTCTGAAACGGAATTTATTCTATTCCCAGCTTTGTTCTTAGATCTCTCTCAGGATCTAATTTACATCGCATCTGACTGTTTAGCTTTCAGTATTCCTACTGTTCATACTTCTGTACCATGAGAAAAAGGGGGGGGTTAAAAATTATATTGTCTGTGGCTTCACTTGTTGGCTATGTTGCAATTTGTAAGATTATCAGGTAGCTAAAATGGTGTGAGAGAATATGTATAATCTCTCTGTACATCACTGAATTAAAGTGAAGGTTTTACAATTCTTACATAACCTCTTTCTGCGTGTTAGTTTTTTGTTTCGTTTTGTTTTGTTTGGGGGGGTTTTGTAGTTTTTTTGGGATTTTTGCATATCTACGAAGTGGTAATAACTTTTTACTCCTCGGTAGGTTGAAATAATGCTAGGAAGTTGTCACAGTTCAGAAGTAGCTGCTAGTGATTGTTGCATAGTGATTTGTACTATTACAATTTCCTAGCAACAGTATCCAATAGTTTCAGACAACTCTGTTAATCTAGGCATCTCTAGCAGTGTTGCACAAGTGCAATTTGTGCTATAATTTCTAAATTTTTAATAAAAAAGACTTAGGTCTTATTAAAAATAAGAACAGCAACTGTTTGGTTTTGTGTTTTGGAGTGTTTTTTTTTTTCCTTTTTGGTAGTGTATTTGTTTACTGGGCGTCTTTTGCATTTTAATAGAGGCTCTGAAAAAAGTAAGGATTAAAGTTGTTATCTTCGCTGCTCTGTCAGGTAAAAAGCAATGGATTCCTGCAGGGTAGCTTGTGAGGTCTTGGTGGCATTTTGTACGTTATTCTTTAAAAGTACTTGGAGGCTTTGATGACTTTTCAGAGCCTGCAGTGTGAACTCTTGTGATTTGCATTTGTTCCCTGCAATTTGCAGCTGCAGGCACTGCACTAGCTTTGTTTAAATATAATGCCAAATGCCTTTAAAATAGGTGTTTGAACTGTGGATTAAGGAGACTACTTTTGTAATATTAAAGGCCTTTTTACTGTGCACATCAAATATCTAACATTCAATGCAATCTTCTTGAAGCCTTTTCTATATTCTTAGCAACACAAAAAGAGAAGCAGGGTCTTTAGAAATGCCTTTTGTGTCATTTTCCTAGTAGCCTTTCCTTCTTAAAGTTTATTTTAAAATGTGACAAATTTGGCACATCAGAAATGAGCAATAAGAGTCAAAGTGCTGTTCTGCTTGCAGTTTAGTTGTACTTTACTTGAATTTTTGCTAGTAACTCAAGTAAAGTTATGTTGGCAACACACCTGCCATTTATCAGTGTTGTTACTTGAAATGTGGACTACTGACCAAAAATTGTATTCATGCTGTGCCTGGCAAGTTTTACCAAAATACTGTGTAGGCAAGGGAAATCTAACCCTTTGTTAAATACAGATTTCACTATGGTAAAATAGAGTTATATACTGGAAAAAAAAATTACATGTAGTATTTGACTTTGATTTTAAACATTATTCTCTTTGCATACACTGTGAAGGGGAGAAACTGGCCATTGTGCAAGTTAATGCAATCCTGTATTCTCTATATCCTGGATAATTAATTATTACACAATATTTAGCATATTTACATAGTGTCTCAAAAAATTTGTGAATTAATTTATCATATTAAATTTAATCTTATCTTTTTGAAAGTGGAAACGGGTTAAGAATTTCCCTATTTAGTTTGCATTCAGAATCTGATTAATGTTTTCTGTAGTTATTCATGTGAACAAGTTCTTGATTTCCAAAATGCTCAGCTGAGAAAGATAAAAATGTCATGATACTCATTTGCATAATCTTTAGTGCAGTAACCACCTTGAAAATGCTGTGGGTTTGTAGACTGAAAAAAATGTGGATTAGCTGAGTAAGTAATCTGGTTTATGAACATAAAATCTTGGTGGGATGGCAAATAGTTTACAAGCAATCTGGAGACTGAGCATGGTCATGTAATTAATTTATTAATAATTTTAAAGAATAAATCCACAGAAAAATGTCCCGTTGAATTCATTAACAGAGCGGAGCTTGAAGTCACTGAATTAATTGCTCACAGGGATTAGCTCATGCATCTCTGCTTGTTAGAACAAGTTTTCTGGTGCTCTAGCACTGTTAGTTCTATACTAATTTTGCATTTGCCTGTAGATTAAGGCTGTGGTATTTTTATTGCAATTAGGATATAAATTTGAGTAAGTTAATAATGACAACAGTATCTCTAAGTGTTCATGGGCCATCTGTGAATGTTATCTGCTTTGCTCACTATTATATTCTCAATGCAAGAAAAAAACCCGAAAGACGAAGATGCAAAATGTAGTGCAGTATGTGACATCTGCTTGATGACATCTTGACTTTGTTGGTTATTTGTCAGTCTCACTTGTTGTCTTTCCAAATGCAAACTAGGAATTCAAGTGCTAGATAAACATTGTGGTGTATGCTGAACTAGTCAGACTGCACCCAGTGTCTTAGCCAAGATCTCTACTGAGTTGCTACTGTGCAGACCAAATGATTGAATAGACAAAAAAGCCCTAACTAAATTTACTCAAGATACTCAAGAGGAGCCTAGTTGGAGCACAAGATTAGAATTTAGAGAAAATGTTTCTGGGTTCATTTTTTTTTATTTAGTTTGGTTTGGGTTTTTTTTATCTTTGTTGGTTTGGGGTTTTTTAATATGTATATATCTATATATATAAATAAATCACAGACAAGCACAAATTCATACTTTATTTCTGCAGCCAGTGATTTTTAAAAGTCTCATCTGTTGATCCTGGGAAATCCTTAGACTCTGTGTGAAGTGGCCAAGAGAAGCAAATTGATACTGCTTAGCATCAGTGCAATTTTCGAGACAGTCCTAAAAAGATCATTTCTTCTTGAGTAAAAAGTGTTCCATAGGAAAGAAAAAAATTAAAATCATTGAAACTACATAAATCATGGGCTGGGGTAAAAATGAGTGGATAACAGTTGCAGTAGAAGGCATGGCAGAGCCTGGGTGATTTATGAGCTGGCTATGAATCAGCGCTATTGCCGTGCCTTGAAACACACACATCACACAAGCAGGAAGCCTGCAAGGCACACACTGTAATCCTTTTGCTTGTCAAAGCTTTGGTTAGGCTCAATTTGAATGCTATGTCTAGCTTTGGGCATTACACTTCTGGACTCTCTCCAAATCTTTCCTGTCTTTCTTGAAGAGAAGAGGATACTCTGAGGTCTAGGGAGCATAGTCTGTGAAAAGTGATTGAGAATTTGGGTTACCTATGTGGTAAAGGATAAGGAGAAGAAGGGGACTGGAGGAGATATCTGCAGAAAAGGAAGACTTGTTCTCTGTGCCTTTACAGATGGACTCAATTTATTATGCACTATAGGCCATTCTTTATATACTAACCATACCTCACACATGTTTGGGGGTTTTTTAGTTGTTTTTAGTTTTTGTTTGATTTTTTGGTTGGTTTTCTTTTTCTTTGTTGTCTGGCTTTTTTTTGTTGTTGGTTTTTTTTTGTTGTTTTGTTTTGTTGGTTTTTTTGGACTAGTAATGACCCTACTAGAAGAGTCTGTTTTTTTTACTTTCTGTGATACACTCAAGTGGGTAATACGTAGAGGAATTTTGGTATTTGCAAGGATGATGTTTGTTTTTTTCTTTCAATAATTAGGTGACTACAATTTGAGAAGTCTTGTGTTTTCTTTCTAGGTTTTGGTAGATAAGTCCAAGGATGTGAAAGGCCACTGCAAAGGGGGAGGGACCGTCTCTCTCTGTGTCTGTAACAATGAAGAAATAAAGGGATTAACTTTCCAGCAAGGAAGATTCAGGTTATATCACAAAGAACTTTTTTCAGAGAAGGCCAGAGAAGGCTATTCACACTAGAATAGCTTGCTTTTGAAGGTTTTGAAAAACAGGTTAGACATCTGCCACAAAAGATCATGCACAACTGATTCTACCGAGAGACAGGAGAGGAGATTAGATGACCTCTCAAGCATTTTTCCAGTTCTGTTTTCTGTGATTCTGTCAATTCCATCGTTATTCATTAAAGGCCTGTGCCTTCACACAGAGAAGTGAGCACTGAGGCTGGCTGTATGGTCAGACTGTTTAACCCAGTACACCATCCCCAGTGGGAGCTGAAAGCAGATGTGCAGGGAAGACTGTACAAACACGGTGACTACACAGGACGATACTTTTTCTGTCGATGGCTTCTGTGTATTTAGTAGCTTTTGTTAGATTCCAGTTCCATAAATTTATCTTGTGTCCCTTGAAAAAGTTTGAGCTGTTAGTATTCCTGCTATTCCACAAGCAGAAGCTCTTGCAGCTCAATCATGTGTGTGAAGACTTTCTCTTGGTTTTAACCTGACCCCATTTTAGCTTCATTTGGTGCTTCTCGGTTCTTGTTTTTTTAGACAGACATTAAAGACTCACTCTCTCCATTGCAGCTAAAGACTTTAAAGACTTTTACCTCATTCATTCTTAAACATTTCTGTGTCTAGACTCAAGAGTTCTAGCTTACTTAGCTATTTATTATATGGTAGATGATGCTTGGATTCTCCTTGTTGCCCTCTTTGGATCAGATGGAGGGAACAAACTGCAAGCAGAAGTTAAGATGCAGACTGTAGGTAGCAAAGAGATGTTTTCTCAATTTCTTTTCAAATAAGTGATTTTTTTATTGTACTTCTGTTGAGCACTAAGTTTATGTTTCCATTATCTGGCTGTCCTAACCTCAAGGCCCCCCTTCTTAAGTAATAATGGTCAACTTATTGTATATATGACATTTGGACAGCTTTATTCTCCTGTGTATCTTTTACCGTTTGTCTGTAGCAAATTTCCTGTGCTGGTTTATTGCTTAATTTCTAAGTCACATAAGGTGATTTTTCATTATGAGCCCTCACTTTCACTATCCTAAATAATAAAGTAGCGTCAGCAACTTTTGCCACTTTGCTACACCCCCTTTTCTAGCTTGCTTATAAATACAAGGAGCAGCATGAGTCCCAGGATAGATTTCTGTGAGGACTGTTTACTTCCCTAACTCTTGTAGGTAATTATATTCTAATTTTTGACAAGTTCTCTATCTGTGCAAGGGCCTTCTTTATTTCTTGGTAGGTGCTTAGGTTCCTTAAGCCTTCTGGAAATCCAGATAGATTGTATAAACTGGATTTCCACCGGCAATGTGCTTTTGGGCATAAAAATAAGACAGTAGTAGCAAACAAAGTGATTATCTTTTATATGAGAAACTGTTCTCTTCACCAAATACAAATTTGTTAGTTTAATTACACTATCACATTTCTAGTTCTGACACACGGACTTGCTGTGCTTTTTAATTCTCAGAACACAATTTCATCATCTGCGTCTTCATTTTTTGAATACTGGAATTGGTAATAATAAAAAAATATAATCATAAATGGATGCATTTTACTGCTTGAAGAAAGATTTTGATGAAGAACATTGTTAACTGAGTGCTGTTGAGTATTTCATGTTATACAATAAACAGTTTGCAAAAACATTTGAGTCTTTTAAATACTAATCATGCCTATTGAAACAAATGAAATAGTTTTTTCAGCACTGTTTAGTGTTGGGTTATTGCTGGAATTATTGACAAAAAAATAGGTGTGTTGTCTTTTATATTTCCTAATTTATATTTGAATACCACTCAGCAGACTGTGTGGGTGAGGAAAAAGATAAAGTAGCTTCAAATCAGGGTTATGCTCTCCTGTCATGTTCATTGCTCTGAGTTTGGTAAAAAGGGTGAGTTTACTTGCTTGTATTAGGTAGATATATGCAGCCCTTTGCAAAAAAGAAATTTTGCTAATTATGTCATTGTATAAGCAAGCTAAGATCTCTGCTCCTCTAATGGAAAAGAGTCTACGATTAAAAATTTAATGCACATTTTTAGGTAATTAAAAATGATACATCCAAATACTTTTCAAGGTTTTTCCCTTCCCCCAATTCCTTCCTTCCTCCAACACACTCCTGGCGTGGGAATGTGTTGTTTCCTGTAGCAAATACTGAGGGCTGATATGAACAGAAGATATTGTCTTGTTCACCTTTCATCTTTTATGATTGAAAGCAAATGTTTTCTGCATGGTTTTGATTAAAAAAAATCCCAACACGCTACAAATATTTAAATTCTTCTCATGAAATGTTCCAAGGAATTTGTCTTCTCCAGCTAAGGATCTGAAAATGCATATAATTATACCTAATAATTTCACCACTGTCAGATTAGATTGATTTTTAGTGACTTTTGTGCAGATTAGATTCAACTCAGGTGCTCAAGCTGAAAGGAGGTGCATTAATCTGCAGTGACGTTCAGTCTCTCCCAATTAGCAAGTTCTAAGAGATGTTAGATATTGCAAGTTTGATGATGTGAAGCATTTTTGTTCTACCATGGATTTAGTAAAGTTAAGGATGTTTAGGCCTTCAAAGGCACCATCAGCAACTTAAGTGTTGGGGCTACAAAAAAATTTAAAAAAAAGAATCAACAATTCATGGAAATAAAGAATATTCCTGACAGATTAAAAGGCTGGAGACAAATGATGGTGGTTAAATCGAGACTTTGAGGGAGATGTTTAAAAAAAATACATTTTCTGTGACATAAGGCTATAATGAACACATCTTTGTGCAACCAAAAGTGTCTTTTAAAATTTCGGTTCGTGTATTGACTTTTATAATGTGCATAACTTTGCATGTAGTGGTTTCCCTAATGCTGCATAACCTGGTTATCTGTCACGTATGTGTTTCTGTGCAGCTGAAAGTCACACATTAATTTCTTCAAACTGCATGTAGCCAGACCATAATTTTCATTATTTTCAAAGCAATAGTGCATTAGCATTACAGAAACGAACAGTGAAACACATAATACTGAAAAATGAAGTGTGAAGAAATGACATTGCAATGTGTGCATGTCTTCTGATTTGGCAGAATTAATGCTGGCAAGTCTTTGCTGTAGTTTAAAGTATGTGTGTATTGCTTAATTATCTCAGTTACTAAATATACTTATTGCATAATCTGGGGTAGCAGTAATTGAGTCCGTTACTGTAGATAAACAATTGACAATTTATAGTACTTCAGGAAAAGATCTTGACTGTAAACAGATGTCACAGAATCTAAAATATTGATGCTATCTTACTTTTACCATGATGAAAATCTTAATGTGTGCTCTGCCAATGCTTGTTGAAAATTGACAATATTTCCTTTTTATTTCTTGGAGAAAGCAGTCTACTCCAATTATATTAATTTTTTTTTTCCTCTTCACACTTCCCTTAATTTTTGAATAAGCTGTTAATTTATTTTTGTTTGTTTAATATTGGTATTAGCTAACATCAAAAAAACAATTCATTTTAGTAACTTAACAAGATTGGCTTTTGATTAAATGAGAGCAATATGGGATGTGATTTTAACTGATGGAGCAATGATGATTTTGTAGGTGGGTAGACAGTTTTCAATCTCCTACTTAAAAACATGTAATAGGTGGATTGTATTTCAGGAATGTTTGCATAAATCCCAAATTAGTGTTAGAACAAACAAAAATCCAACCTAGGAGGAGCTCAATATGAGTACTGGAAACTAGTTTGAAAGGCATGGCAAGGTGTAGGGGTTCTCCTGCAGATCATAATCCCTTGTAATTTTAAGGTTGAAGTCCTTATATTTTTCAGAATGTTAGCCTGCCTAATCCCAAAGCAGTGGTCAATATCCACTTTCCCACTTCCATAAAACTCTAACTGATTGTTTAAAATTGTACATTAGGTTCCAAAGAGGGAATTTTACTACATCTGAAATAATCCATATAAGAAATGGGCTTAGTTAAGTGTGGGTTGGTTTTTGTGTTGTTTGGGTTTTGTTGGTTTTTTTTTTTTTCCTGTATTGGTGATTATGGTGATTATGAAATATCTACTGCTTTAAAATATCTAACTTCTGCATCATAATCTTGTCTGAGTGATTTCTGTTTGGATGGAGCAAGGCCTAGGCTGATTCCTCATGGAAGCAGTGGAAAAGTCTCCATTGACCATAGCAGAAGCTAGAATTGCTGCAGAAAGAGAAGCTGCTTCATGTGCTTAAGAAGATGTCTCTAAAACTGGAAGTCTCTGATGTCTTACGAGGATGAAGTTATAACTTGTATGAAAGACTTGGTATCTAACCATCCCCTTGCTTTGTTAGGTTATGTATTCTTATTACATTAGATGCCATGCAGCAGTGGTAGATTGGATTTTAATAAATATATATATCTATATGAATATGTAGGGACTTCAGTATTATGTGACTGGAAGTCACATACCCAGGCACAAATATATATATACACATATATTTACACACAAAAAAATATAAAATATTTATATATGTATATAGAAGTGAGTGTATGTAAAAAGCACTTCAGAGGGCTCTCCTACCATCATTAAAACTTTGCTATAGAGTACAGTAGGAGTGAGTACATGCCTCCTGTCATGCATAATTTTTCTCCCAGTCTCAAGGGGCAATTCTGTTTTACGTCTGCAGTATGAAACTGATCTCACAAATACTTAGCCCAGAAGTGTGCATTTAATCTTGGAAGTAGGCCCACAGAATTTAATGAGCCCTCAGATGGTAAATTCTTTGGGGCTTTTATTTTCCTTTGTGCCTTATTCAATGGTAAGGACAATCTCCATTAGCTTTTACATTAGCTTCTCCTGTTACTTACAGCAAAATGCTTTTAGGTTTTGGCTTGAAAATGTTAATTGAAACACATAGGCACAAAAACTCTGAGGCAAAAAACAATTAAATTAGAATTATTCCAAAATTACATCTGAAGAATTTGAGTTGGCTTTCTGAAATTTCAAAAGCTACAATTTTGAATGTTGCTCCAGGAGTTGTCTGATTTGGCCTTCACTGAAAAAGGGTCTTACAGAAATAGTGATTTTGTTTTAGAGAGGAAGGATTGTAGACCTTGAATAGTAAAGATTCTAACCTGCTGATGAACATTGATAGTGAAGGTAACTTTGGCTTCTGTGTAGCTGGGAGTAAATGTAGAAAACCACAGCTTTTGTTAGCTCTGTTGCTGACAGACAGAGGTATCCGTTCTTACCCATCAGAGTCCTTTGAACTCCATCCAGTTAATAGCATTCTTCCAACTGATTGCACTGGCTCTGGTGAGCCTTCTCTTCTTTGCTTCCCAAATCACCTGCCTAAAATAAGTTTTCTGCAGGCTGGGTTTGCTCAGTAGAATTGCTGTGGTCTGACTATATATTTATTAATAAGCTGAATGTAAAGCACAAGCTTGCTTTAGATAATTGACACCTCATATTTTTTTCTTCCCAGAAGGTTTCAATCTTTTCTTTTGGAGCAGGGGGTAATTTAACCTTGCCAGCAGAGAATTTCTAAACTTTGTAAGTTTATAAACTTTGCAAGCTTTTTGATACAGTTAGAACAGCGTTTCTATTCTACTGATGTAAAACAATGACCAGAGCTCAGTCATGAGGCTTACATGATGATATTCCTTTAGGAGCATGCTTTGAAAGAATTCATGGGAAATTGTGCATAGTTTCTTGCGTATTTTTATCTTGAGGGTTACTCTGCTAGCATCTGTTTATCTTCTCTTTTGAGAAAAAAAGAGGGGAGTAGGAAATGGGAGGAAAAGGAAGCCGTAATAAATACAAATGTTGGCAATAAAAACAAACTAGTCTATCATTGTTATGAGGGAATTAGGTGAGATGAGTTAGTTTGTGTATTGGTTTTTATTTTAAAACTGTATTTGAAAGGCACATTATCTACTGCATTGGTTTTCTTGTTAAAAAATGGTGTTCTGGCTCAGCAGTGCTGTCAAGGAGTACAATATGTCCCACCTCATTAAGTACTACCTTTTTTCTTCTCCATCTGTCTAGAACAGCAGGAAAACTTGTTTTCAAACAGAAAAATAATCAGTTTTGTGCATTTTCTTTCTTCACCTCTGTATCTGTGTGCATCCAAAAATTCAATCAAATTTCCAGGGAAATGCCTCTAGAACAACAATCCTAATAAAGGCACCATTCAGAACATCAGGGCCTGTTTGGTATATAGCAAGGTGGTCAACTATGAGAGCCCAAACAAAAAAATATCATAGAGTCACAGATTGGTTTGGGTTGGAAGGGACCTTAAAGATCATCTAGTTCCAACCCTCCTGCCATGGGCAGAGACACCTTCCACTAGAGTAGGTTGCTTTTATTGGACACATGAGGGAAGGAAAATCTACCTATTTAATAGAAATAGAAACTGTGGTTGATTGACAGTATAGCTGAAAGAAATATAGAAAGGGAGGTATTTCCTGCTCTGTTTGAATATGTGATAAGGAATTCATCACTGTTTGGATGTTAGGAGCAGCGCAGCACTTGTGCCTAAAAATGCCTGATTTATATGGAAGTAAATAACTGTGCCATATACAAGAAAACTGCCGTGGAGGTTATTTGGTTCATTACAGAGAGTACTATTCAGATTACGGGCTTGATCCACCATAACAAAAGGGTAATACCTGTCACTTGCTTAGCTGGGTAGACAGCAGCAAACTGCAGATGGTGGTTTTACTACTGGAACTAAGAGAAAAACAACTCCAAAAGCCAGGAAGAAAAGACAACAGCAAAACCATCAAAACACTGCCCATGTTCTCAGGTAATTGCTTTCATCACCATTCAGCTTTTGGGAATTCCAGTGTTCTTCAGGTTAGGGTGATTTTCCTCATGGGACTCATCTGTGCTGTCTCCTTATTCTTTACAGCAGCAGCTCAGAGGTCCTGCAAGAAATCAATTTTAAACCTGTATTGTCTTTCTGAAGAATAGTCCCAAAGACTGAATGAGGGGCTCTAATTAAACCTTTTGCTTTCAGAGGCATCAGATCATACTGATACTTTTCAACTAGTTGGAGTTGTGATATTGAATGAATAAAACTGTTAACTTGAAAAGGTCACTCCTTTGCAAAGTCAGAGATAGTGGCTATGGGCAGAAGTTGGCTGCACAGGAGGCCTGAAGTTCTACATCAGAGGCTGGGTAGAAAATTGTATTTTGCATCTGAGGTAATACCAGAGGATGTGTAACTGTGTGAATGAGTATTGTTTGCAATACAAAAAGTTGTTTCTAAAAAGTAAATAAATGCAGGTTTAGAAAGCAGCAAATAGGCTAAAATAATTTAATCCCTCAATCCTAAAATATTTACATCCTTAGTTCTATTTTAGACACAAAAGGTAAGAGACCCCAGTGAGTAAACAGAAGAAATAAGCATGCAAATCAATTTCAGTCAACAGACACCAGTTACTAATTTGCCACTGGGTGATGTTTAACAATCTGAGAGTAATGAAAGGAATTTTCAGGGAGAATAATTTACTGTATTCTGGGCTATGCATGTGCTAAGGATGATGTCATACCCTGAAAGGATATCTATGCAGACCATAAATAGTCTTTCAGCTGCAGAGATTTAACACTTATTTTGCAAGATGAGAGTGTATTTTCAAATAAAATGCTTTTCTCTTTCTCTAAAGAAGGATATTTCAAACTATAAAACAAGTTTTATTGTTAAAACTGTGCTAAACAGTGATATGCTGTAATGAAAAGTGAGATGCACGTAACAAAATAGAAGCATGAAATGAAGCCCAGGAATGGAAGGGGAGGCGAGACCTTGAATCCTTTTGGCACTATGTCATTTACTTGCTTTGCAGCCTGAAGCAAGACCCCAGTTTGCCTCCCAAGAAGCAGGGACAGAGGTCACAGGGTTGCACCCTGCATTACAAGGTCGCGTGTAGTTCAGTTAGGATTCAGTGTGGTGTCTCCTAGCCTTGGTGCAAGTGTAGCTGTCTGTCTGAAAAGAGTGGGACTCAGACAGTTTCATCCCCAAAAGCTTTGAGAACCTCAGGTTAAAAATGTGGTGGATATACATGCTTGCTCTCCTAAGACTTGCACTAGCCAATGCCAATGCTCCCAGTATTTAATAAAATTCAGATCTTGTGTGCATTCAGATGAGTAGCAAAAAGCAAGACTTTGTTTAGATGCAAAAGTGTAACTTTAAAACAATATTTTAAAAATTATAATATTGTGCTTACTCCTGACTGATGATTAGCCCCAGCATTAGTATAGGACAACTGGAATGCAGTTAATAACCTTGAGCAGGTACTATTTTACCTTCCATGGCCACAGCCCATGCTGTTACTTCGTCAGACTGACAAGTATGACGAAGGCTGTCATACTTTGAAATGGTTCAAAAAGGAAACATAGTATTCCTGCACTGTCTTTGACTTTCTTCCATTGCCTCTTTTCCATAGCAAGCTTCAAGATCCCACTGGGACTTATGGTATTTGGGCATTGTATTAAGCACTTTATCTAAGCTCTCTGGAAATACTTACTTACTGAACTGTACTCATGCACATCTGCTGTTCACTTATTATACTGGAATGCTCGTAGACTTTTCGCTTTTGCATTATGGGAAACCATCTCAGAAATGGCACTCTGGAGAGTTAAAACTTTTTCTGGAAAAGACAGGAGGAAAAGAACGGTATGAAAATAGATTCATATAGAATTAAATAAATTTATGCTGCTCTGCTGGTTCTAGACTATATGCTGAATCTTTTTCTCATTTCTCAAGTGTTTAGCTCATTCTTTGCATGGTCTCCATGTTTGTTACATTTGGGGAAATGATTTTTCTGTACTGTCCATGTGTGCTAGAATTTCTGATACATGAGTATAACATATAATAATATATAATTATTTAACATATAATTGCTGAAAATAATGTGGCTTGTGTTTAATTTAACATAATATTTGACTGGGGATGGGAGAAGTAGAGGGAGGTTTCTGTGGCTTGTTTGTGTAATAGGGATGAAAACATAGTCTTCCCCCTGGATCCACAAGATTATTCTCGAGGTAGAACTATTTGCATTTTGTAAAGGAAGAGTTAAAGAATGCAGGCAAGCCACAAGGTGGGAAGGAGAAGTAGATCAGGCAGACCTTCCTTATTGTGTCTGTGCCAAGCAGTCCTGCTATGGCTGTGGCAGCTGCTGTAGCTCTAGGGCTAAAACAGCAGCTGCCAAGTACTGCCTCGAGGTGCTGGATTTTTTTTTTCTCTAATCCCTCCATTCTGGGCTTGTGCTCAGCCACAGTGCACTCTGTTCCCATACAGGATTTAGGGAGTGGGTAGTAAGCATTAAAACAGCTCCAGGTGGAGGGATTTTCATCCACCTTGTCTAAAATCAGTGCAAGTCTGGAAGGAAGGTAGTGAATATACTAAGATCAAAGATCATTGTTACACAGCAAGACAGAAGGAATGCCCTTATCACTTAAAGGTATCCTGAGTCAAATATTTTATACTAGTATATACTTTGAGATTGTGGAGCTGTAAAAATTTAGACATCTTCCTAATTCTTGAAAATTGTTTAAAAAAGAAGTCTGAGTGATGGATTATTCCTTGGTTTTACAGAAAAATGTCTTTGTACTTTGCATAAATTATTTGAGCTCCACACACTTGACCCCCACTGTTTCCAGAAATCAAACTCCTAGGGAAAGTATGTGAATTCCCATGGTCTGGGCAGACCATAAGAGAGAAACTGAATTAAGACACAGAGGTGAGTCTTGCCTTTTGCTTTTGCCAGCAGCTTGCATGTCTACAAAGCTCACCTGCAGCAATTACATATTGTCGGTACATTTCAGTTACATGTGTACTTAAGGAGAGAACTAGCTAAGAATCATCTTCAGCATTATTGCCCCTGCAGACTCCTGCAAGTTGTAAAAAACAAGTGAACTGCAAATTACACTTGTATTGAAAAGAGAAATGAAACCTAAGTTCATCTGGAAGCTGGGGAGGTGACACCATGTGTTTATAGTGGCCTGTGTAATCTTTTTGTGGGTACTCATTTTGAGAGGTGTCAGAGAGAGGATATGGAGTTAGACCTATGGTCTGACCCAAACCATACACTGGTGCAGGTGTAGCTGATTTGCAATGTCATTTTGGTAAATGGTAAATATAATTAAATAATTTAGTTGCAGTGGGTGTTGATCATTTTAAAAACCTAACAGGGCAAGCAAACTGGAATCTAGGTTAGGGGTGGAGTGCTTTGACTGAAAATAACATGTAGGAATGCTACTCAATACACACTTTAGGAACATTTTCCTAATGGGAAAACCTACCAATTACATCTTAAGGGCTTGTTCTACCTGGAAAGTGAGTGGTAAGTAGTGTATTTTTATCACATTAGTCCACTTCCTTCACCTGCTAGTAGTTTCTTCTCATGCTTGTAAACAAAAAAAAAAAAAGGCCAAAAAAAAAAAAGAAATGTTCTTGCTTTCTTCTACTGCTTGTGCTTCACAAGCCATATATATAAGAAATAGTTCCTAACACAACTGTTTATTAAGTTTCAATCATTGCCTCCACTAGAAACCTACTGAAGGCTAATGGACTATCCAATTGTCACTGAAGGCATAATTTAATGATGTAGTATCTCTACACTGATGAATTCAGCCTTTTTAATGTGCTTAATCTATGGTGCGTGAAGCTGATGGTACCTTTGCTTTGCAGACCTGTCTGTGGAAAGCCCATTTCTTTTCCTTTTCTCTTCTGCACGTGATAAACGGAACCTATTTATTAAAGAAGCCATCAAGGTACAAAGTTGAAGCCTCAGGAGCTGCTTTTACAGTCCCTTTTCAGAAGGCACCTCCTCCTTCAAGCAGTTGTTTTCCAAGTGGCCTCCGGCACCCCCTACATAATTGCCTTGTTTGACATTTGGCAAAAAATAATATTGCTGGCCCGCTGTGTGAACAGTGATGGTAAATAATGAAGGATAGATGGAAGCAGTTGGGTGAGAAATCTGTGACAGGCTTTTATGTGAAAACATTCAGTATCTGCTCTCACTTTAATCATTTATTATTTTTTAGTCAGTGACAAAAACATCCTGCTGAAATAGGAACACTGGGATCCCATCTGCGGGGAGAATGGGTGGTGTTAGACAGATCTTACTATCGTGTCGACGCGACAGTATATCAGGCAAAGATATTAGTTGCTAGTTTTACTGTTGTTTTTTAAGACTGCTCATGAAAAGTTCCTCTAGTCAGGCTTATGAACTTTCAAGTGGCTGCATAAAATTATATCTTGTCTTTGTTTATCCATATCATAAAGTTATTCCAGAAAAAATAAAATAGAGACTTCATCTTTTAGAAGTTTGCTATACCTTTATGTTGCCCTCAGGCCACTTCTATTTTTCTTCAGAGAAAGTGCATTCGGATTTCTTCCAGAATAGGACCACTTAGTAAAGGCTGGACCTGTTTGTGATAAATCTTCAGTCCTTTCAGTCACATGTATATTTGAATGAAATGTAATAGTTATTTTTCTTTCGTCTTTTAAACATACACATTTTGTTGCTGTGGATTAAGTATACTGAAACATATCATTGTTTTGACAAAATTGTCCTAAAAACACAGGACTCACCTTTTTTCCTGTTACAGAACTTAGAAATAAGTATAAAAGCAAGGTATGACATATGGAATAGCAACAGGCTGTGTAAGAGTGATGAATATGTTCCAGGTTTAATGTAGATGGAAATGGAAGCACTTTCATACCTGCCAAAACCTTTTAACAACATTTTGAAAACTGGGGTTTACATTCTTTGAAATGTTTATACCTAGAAGCAACCTCCTACTTTGGCAAACTTGTTTTAAATCCTCTTGGACCTCTGACAACCAAACTGACAAATATACTGATATACCCCGATGTTGTCTAAGAGCTTGTTTTCACAGAATCACAGAACCAACAGAAGGGGTATGGTTGGAAGGGACCACAGTGGGGCATCTAGTCCAACCTCCCTTCTCAAGCAGGGTCATCCTAGAGCAAGTTGCACAGGTTTGCATCCAAACAGTTCTCGAGTATCTCCAGTGAGGGAGACACCACAACCTCTCTGGGCCACCTGTTCAATAGGAGAGTTAGCAAAACTAAAAATTTAAGGACTGTGATTTGAGAAACTATCCCCCAGTGAGGAATTAACACTGTTATCCTCTGGTGGTTTCTTCCAGTAGGCCCAATAGGAAAAGTATAGTATCAGTCAAGATGAATTTTAGGAATATTGGAAAAAAAAATTGCAAGGGTCACCAACAGCATACTCTTTTACCAAATGCTTTGCTTAATCATTCACAGTCTCCTGCAACTCCTGATCATTCTGTGGTACAATATTACAGCATAGATGTCAGTAGCACCGTGTGGCTGCTATTCAGCTTGCACATGGTGCCAAATGATTTAATAGCTATTAGGCTGTCAAACCAACATGATATCTTTAGGGCTAGGCTTACCCAGTCCAGTTTTGCCAGTCCAGTCTCACTGTTTTTGTGTCCTTAATTTTCTCCTCAGACACAGAATAGCATCCTAGTTCTGGTCCAATACAGGGGAAGAAGTGGTGTGAAGGAGACCTGTTCTCCCTCTAGTCCTTTCCAGCAAAGGAGCAAAGCAGACAAGGGCTGGGTGCTTATGGGCTCGGGGAACATTCATGGGAAGTGAAAGTGCCTTGCATTCCTCACCTTGGGAGATGAAGTGGTATCCTTACTCTCCCTCTGGGTATCAGCACAGATCCCAGCTGTCCCCTTCTCCCACCCTTACAAGTCAGGTGAGATCAGATCAGCTGGGAGGTGAGATTGGGTTCATGAAAGACAGACACGTTCTTGTGGTGCTCTCTCTTTCTTTTTGCCATTTGCTCCAAAGGGTGTTTTTGTTATTATCAAGAAAAAAAATCTACTCAGTACAGCCACAGTTCTCTTGGAGCAAATCAATTATTTGGGTGAGGAGTACAGAGATTACCTGCTTCTGTTGTTTGGTTTTGAGCAAAGGAGCTTTTCCCATCTTTATTCACTGCATGTCATGGGAACAAATGGAGGACATAAAGCACTTCATTCTTGCCCAGGCTCAAGGGGAAAGAAAATAAAAAAAGAGGTTGCATTTAATAGAAAGAAGTCTGGGACCCTGGAGTGGAAGCTGTGTATGACTGCCTCTCAGATGATGCTCCAGTTCAGGAAAATTGGTGAAAGGACATCTGTTGGCAAATTGCTTTTTTGGGTTATTTAGAGCAGCAAGTTGAAAAACAGAGGAGATGAGGATATGTGGGATCCCAACTGACCATAAGAAATCAAATTGCACTCTTTAAAAGAAAACTGATTACTAGACATATTAAGCTTTAATCTTATTTGCAGTTAGTAGCCCCAAAGAGAATGCTTTGTTGGAGACCTTCCAAGAACAGCTATTGCAGACAGCTTGTAAAGCAACAACGATGCGATGGAAATAATGCAAATACAGTTCAACATTTGCTATAATAAAGTTAGTTTATGACACCCTTTGTAACAACCTCAACAATAAATGCCAATTTCTTCATTGGCAATTAGCTCTGGTGAGACAAACACTTCCCCAAAGTTGACATGAAGACAGTATTTACATATTTCTTTCTTTTTACAAAATGGACTGTATCTGGCACATAAGTGTACTTTTTATTTATAAGATTTCTAAGCATCATTTAAATACTGAATGAGTGAAAATGACCTCCACTAATGTACTGCTTCTGTGCTTTCAGTTCAAATGGGATGCTGCTTCAGATGCAGCAAGCTGCCAAACCCTGACACAGTGACCTGCTTCAGCGGGGCAACACTTTAATTCCGGTTCTGTGAGGATTCTTTGGCAAGGCTTCTCCTGGCTGTTGTCCTCATGACACTAAGCCATGCTGCTGACGTGAATTATGGTTAAACATATCTTATCTGTGGGATCTGGTCACTGGTGCTTCTGTTTACCTTGCAGATAGCCTGAACTTCAGTTCCTCATCTGCCCAGAGCCTGGTAGCTTTGGCATTTGTGTTGGTCAACCTCAGTTGACCTCTCTGCAGCTGTAGGTGGGCTGCAAATGTAGGATAGAGACTTATGTAGGTAACTGTGCCCATTAATGCCCGGTACAGTACAAATTACACAGGGGGTTCCCCTATATGTTTTCCTTAAACCTGGTATTTTGTGGGGTTCTGGGAACATCAGAGGAGTGGTACAGCTTGGGCAAACATGTAACCAAAGAAAGAAAAATACCTTTATTTTTTTTTCTTTCTCCCCTCCAGGCAACTGTGCAGTGTGTATGTTAGAGGAATTTGAGAGTCTTGTGAAATCAGAAGGCTACCATGGACTATAATTGCAAACTATCACAAGGATTTTTAAAATGTATTTATTTGTTCTCATGACTTGGGGATGTACATATTTTAAAAGATCCCTCCAATAGTAATTTTACAAAGTTGACTTAGTAGTGTTGCACAATCCATAAACCGGAATCCCAATACACTTCTCTTAATGCAAATACCACAAACTTAGTCCTTACAGACTACATTTTTGAAAGTTCACTTACTCTAAAATTACATCTTTTTATTTACATGGTTTAGTAAATTCATACCACTTCTTAAAGTGTCTTTGGCTGTATCTAGACATCTCGCATTGACTTTTTCTTTTCATGAAATTGATAATATTTTTGCTAAGTGAATTTCCTGGACTTGGTTGCAGTGTAATAAAATAGATAATCGAGGTGTCATAAAGGCATTCCACCAGAGGGATTTGGGATATATCCTACAGCATCATCAGTTGTAACAGAACAACTGTTAAGCTGCTTGTATACAACAAATCTCAAACTTTTTAGTGTAAATTGGAAATACACATTTTTTTTCCCCATGGGAAAGCCTGATACTTCTTGTATTATCTACCTGTGTATAAGCACACATATATTCAGCCCCCAGCCTATAAATGCTAAATGAAGGCAGCTCTATAGCTTTTGTGTGCATTATGTCTCACAGGGAAGCTACCTGTCATAGTAGACGCTCCCTGATGAATGTATCAGCTGACCAATACAGCAAAGCTCAAGCGTTTAAGTTGTTTAGGCACACAAGGTATCCCATTCAGCTCACTGAAGGTGAACATATGTGAGAGCCCTGTGCTGGGCTAAGAATGCCTCCTTGTCCTACTGTTTATGCATTGGCTACCTTGGTATTTTCACAGGACTGTTTACTCTGTCACCTGACTACAACTTTAAGCATTTTTCAAAATGTTTTTTATTCGAACTATTTCTGTCAATATTAGTCAAATCCTCTTTTAGTCTAATCCTCAGGTCACCCTGGCTAGATGTCTCCTCAGGAATCCATCCTGCACTTTTGACTCTTCTTCAGTGAGAGGAGAGCAGGCAGATGGAGTTCGAGTGCAACCACTGTGCTGCTGCCTGGCACTCTCCTGCTTAAAGAGGCTGGGCCTGAAACAGCTTCAAAATATAAATCAAAATATATGGAGAAATAGGGTCCTGTATGCTACCTAGCAAACTAAGTACTCATCCTCAACAGATCTGGATATGAGGATTCTGGTCTTGTCTGAAGAAAAAGCATCGCAAGTGAATGGCTTGAAAACCTAAGAGCCTTTAAAAAGGCCTAAGTTACTTTTGAAAGAGGCAAGAGCAAATAGCACCTGTGTATGTGGCAAACAGAATTAAAAAATCAGTCTCAGAGTTAGAAAAAATAAAAATACCATAGAACTAGTGGCACTGTGTGGTGGGTAAAGGGCTAGTACTAGTCAGCATCTGAACAAAAAGATCTTTAAAGAGAGAAATAAATGGAAGCAGCAGCAAAATTCCGCACAAAATTATGAGGCATCAGTCTGACACGTGTTTGGCACTCACCTAACTTTGCACATTTTTTTCCTTTCCCAGTTTAAATTCTATTTTGAATATAGGGTTTCTGCCAAGGAACTTGTTGAAAATGTTTATAATGAGCACAGCGTGGTTTTTGGGTTCTGTAAACAAATACCTCTTTAAAGTTGTACATCACTTCAGAGACTTAAGATTCACTCGTCAAGGAAACCCAGTGTTTTCTTCACTGAAACTTTGCTAGTTAGACTTTTCTAAAGAGGGCATACAAACTTTGATCTATAAGCTGTAAAAAGCTGAATTTAAGAGTAGGAAGATGATAAAACACTTTCCAGAATTCAAGTGTCAAAAATATTCTTGAGGGGGGTGTGTGTGTTTTTGTGCGTGATAAGTAATTTTCTAGTTATATTGAATAATCTTAGTCCACAAGCATGGTTCTAGGGCAGATGTCAACATTTTGATGCTGCCTTGCCCAGAGCCCACTGCTAAGAGGCTTGTTGCAGCCTAATGAGCCGCTGCAACATTCTTTCAGCCATGGTTCCCAACATCGCTGCAACATATTGTCATATAGGGAGATTATGGCGCACCACGTTGACGGTACCCAAGCTATGCCAAAGCCACCCGTGGCCCAGCAAGGAGCTGGGAGCTGCCGCTGACCCCCGTCTCAAGGCGTGGGGAGGACAACTCAGTACCACGCGGTTCTTGCAAGTCCTCACAGCCCAGACCTACTTTTAAGGCACACGTAGGCGCGGGTGCAGCAGGTGCCAGCACAGCAGGAATGACATAGGAAAACACCACACCTGCTCACCGGCTACAGACCCGAGACACCACGAGGAGCCGCAAGCCCGGGCGGCGGCCACGCACCCACAGCCCACAGGGCCATGCACGAAGCACCGCACACCCTGCTCAGTCAGGGGCCCCCGGGGCGACACGTGTTGGACCAGAACCGGCCCAAGCGAGCAGCGCCCCCCGCACGGCGACAGGCAGGGACCGAGGGTACTGCCGCCCGCCGGCTTTGCTACACCAGGGTAGTGGGCGGCAGTCCCCGACCTCGCCAGGTACCGGCACCGCCGCTACAGCGACCCCCACCCCACCACGGCGACCCCCGCACATCCGGGGCAGCGGCGGGGCGGAGCGGGGCCGCGCGGGGCGGTCACCGCCCCTTTCCTGGTCCCGCCTTCCCGCGCCGCCGCTGCCGCTGCCGCCGGTGATGGAGACGCGGCGCTGAGTGGGTCGGGCGGCAGCGGTGGTGCGCGGGAGAGCGGGCGGGGGCGCCACCGCCGGCGGCAGCAGCGGGAGCGGCGGAGCGCGGGGCATGCAGGGCGGGCGCCGCCGGGGGGCTGCAGCTGCGGGCTCCGAGGCGCCGAGGGAGGCGGCGGCGGCGGCGGCTCCGCGGGGCTCCCTGTGACCGCGCCGCTGCGCCCGGAGCGCGGCTCCCGGCAGCCGCAGGAAGAGGGGGGCCGAGGCGGCGGCGGTGCGGCGCTCCTTCCCCGGCCGAGGGGCGAGGCGGCGAGCGGAGGCGCCGGCTCCCCGTGGCCGTAGCGGCCGCCGCCGGCAGCGCAGCGGCAGCGGCGGCCGCGCCTCAACTTCGTGCGAGGCAGCGGCCGCCGCGACGAGCAGGCGGAGCGCGGCTGGTCCCCGTCCCCGCCGCCGCCCGGAGGATTTACCCCGCTGGACTCTGTTCCTTGGGCGCCCGGTGACAGGCGAGGTCGGCGGAGCCCTTCGCCTCTCCCCGACGCCCGCCCCGCAGCGACGGAGAGGAGGGCCGAGGTGAGTGTGGGCTCCGGGCGCCTCGGGTTCCGCTTCCCCCCGCGCTGGGGCTCAGGGGAAGGGAAGCGCCAAGTTTAGGCAGCGCCGGGCTTCTTCCCTCTCGGTGAGTCCGCGGGGGAGCCGCCGCCTCGGCCCATCGCCTCTTCCTCCGAGCGGGGTGGCCCTGCCGGTGCTGCCCCGGGGACAGCCGCCGGGGAGGACGGGCACACACAGCCCGCGGCTGCCTTCCGGCGGCTCCCCGAGGTGCTCCATGGTCGGGGGAGCTGGGGACGTCCTGTTGCTGCTTCCAGGGGTCGGGAGCTGCTATGTGTCAGCAGCCTCCGGCAGCGTGCCTCTGTGTGTGTGTGTGTGTGTGTGTGTGTGTGTGTGTTTGTGTTTGTGCAGGAGGGGGGTACCAGGGCAGCATCCCTGGCTCTACTTCTGCACCGCTGTCATATCAAGTTGGTTCAGTTAATGTTTATTATGTAACATGTGACTAATATTTTAGACTTGCTCTTATCTGCTGGAATCCGGATCAGCCTTATTTTATTTCCTTTTAATTCATAAAGCTGAAGAAGGTCGGGGAAGCTAAGACTCTCATTCCCAATGGTTGCCTACAGGAACTTGGTTTTCATGTGACTTTGCCCGTGTTAACAGAGGGTTACAACCTCCTTCCACTTCAAGAAAGCAGAAGTGTGTGTCGTCTGCCTTCTCCACCTCTGCTCCCCTTTTATTATTAAGTCTGGGCAAGTTTCTTTAGGTCCTACTCGGTTTTAGCAAACTCTAGAACCTGCTACTTTGTAAACTTACTGGGTGAGATACTGAAATAGAAACTGATTTTTGTGCGTCAGCTGCTGAGAGTAATAACTTCTATGGCGATGAACAGGAGTGAAACAGTCTCTTCTGTTTATATAAATGATGTTGGCACTACATGAACTGTAAATGAACATAGCCAACAGCTGTGCAAACCAAAACTATGTAACTAACCATGTATTATTATACACTGCTGATCTCAACTTTGCTCCTTTGCAAAGGCATTCAAGATCATGCTACTCTGAACACTTGGAACACCACAGAAGTTGTTTTTCTTGTAAATACAAAGGATCGCTTATATTGGGAGAGCACTTTACTTTCTAGTGCCAGCTTCATCGTTTTCTGTGACTTGGAATTTTGTCTGTGTCCTCCTGTGATGCTGGCCTGTTTTTTGAGTGGTATTGCTAGCACTCTGAATTTGATTTTGCTGCATTTTATCAGCCTTACCTGTGAAACATGAATGCGCATCAGAGGCAAATATTGTCAAATAGGGAGATTGGGGCAGCATGGTCATCTTAAAAAAAATGATACAAATGGTACCTGGCAAGGACACCACACACAAGCCACCCTTGAGATCAAGGTGATAATGACAACACATGGACTATTACTGGATGCTGTCTGTCTGTTCAAAACTGTAAGCTGCATGAATGAGTATACCTTATTCCTCATATACCTTGTTTCTATAGGAATAGGGCTATTCAAAGACATTAATTAAAGTAATGGAAATGCTTTAAAAATACCATGTGACAGTCATTGCATAGCCTAGTGGTGAGGTGGTACTGTTACTTTTATACAAAGATTTATTCCTCCCCCCTCATCATCTCATATTGGATTTTTTCAAATAAGTTCAGGAATAAGCTGTACAGAAAAAGAATAGAGGTAGTTTAGAATAAATTTCAATGTCAAATTGCTGCTTTAGTGAAGTAGTACCCTGCTGCCTTTGTTGCACGTGTCGATAAGCTATATGTTAGCTATAAACTTGTTAAATATATTTCTTTTTTTTCTGTCACAGAAAGAGCATAATCTTTGGGCTGAGAAGAAAATGTAGCTCAAGGGACACTCATCCAAAAATAGGGTACTTCCAAATACTTAAATGCTTTGAATGCAATTGACATTATGTTTAGTTCAAGAGGCAAGAGATTATTGACAGATTTTGCATTTTACATTTGTAGTGATTTTTTAAATTTTTAATTTAGGGCGCATAAGTGTCAGACTATCCACCTAGCAGAAAAGTTTGATTCACAGGACCAAAATGGTATGGTCTTTGGCTCTGCAGTCTTACCCAGCCTGTGTCTTTAAGTGGCTTCTATGTGGAAGTGCAGGAAACACCTCTAGATGCAAGTTGACCTGTATTGGGAACTGTCAGTACTTGTAAGGAAAAGGAATAGCCTACAAATTCAAATAGAACTATTTGCTTTTTGTGTGTGTGTGCGTAAGACGCATTAAAATACCTTTTAGCAGTTGTTGTGGTGCTTTTTAAAATGGTGCTGTTTCATACCTAATCAATCACTTTATCAAGAATTTTGGAGTTCTTTTATCCATCTTAAATTATAATCAAAATCTGGAAGTATGTGGTGCTGTCCTTCAGGCCAAGTTATAGTGCATGTTATTCATTCCAGTGTTACTTTTCAGGATCTTGATTTTTAAAGTTTGATTGGAAGGTGGTGTTTTTGATGCCCCCCTCTTTCCTTGCATGGTCAGCATGGTGCTTTTAGTATTGAAATTGTGACACTGGGGTTTATCTGGAATTCATCTGGATGAATAGCTCATGACAGAAGTGTTAAAGGAGGCAAATGTTGAATGTTTCTTTTATGGTATGGGTCCACAATAAAACTAGGCTTGGATCCTTAAATGGGATGCTCCTCATATCAGTCCATTTTTTTGTCTTCCTTTGAATACTGACAGATTGTTTATAATAAAGATGCACTAGAGATAACATTGAATATTTAATTATGCATTGTATCAAAATAGCATACCTCTGAACTCTATACTTCCCCTCTTCACCAAGCAGCATCCTTATTTCTGAGGATTAAATTATTTCCCTTCTGCTTACATTGTTTAGTCTTTTTGTAACTGTGGTTTTTCATATTTTGCTTTGTGAATCTTTGTATTTTATTTCTAATTCTTCACCTAATCTTACACTGTAGCAGCCTTTTTCAGGTAACAATTAAGAATGAAGCATTAGTTTTATATGAAGATACCACAGTTTTGCTAATGTTTGCCACTGCTGCTTTTGAATCTTGATATTTTTAATTTTCAACAGCAATGTTCTCATATTGAGCAGAGATCTTTCCTGAGTTCCACAGGGATGCTTGTAATCCTCTTGTTTATACTAGACCTACTTAATTTGGTAGGTTGCTGACTATACTAATAATTATTTAAGTTGCAGTGACACTTCTTCTGCATTTATTAACATGGAATTTTATCTGCCACTGTATTACCTGTACATCATGGTTGATTAGCTTCCAGTTGGTTACATTTTTGGTCTTATGTACTTGACTAACCTATATAAGTATTAAGTTTTCTACTTTCTTTTTCAGCTCATTAATTAATACCTTTAAATGTTGCTTGCTTTATGGATCCTTGAAGCATCCTGTTGTTAACCTTTTGCCGTGTTGAAGTTTGATTACGTATTCATAGTCCAAGCTTCCTGTTTCTTAGGTAGGAATAAAATATTTAAAGCAAAATGTAACTGGAATCTGCAAAATATATCTGCAGTGTTGAAATCATGGCTTTTACTCAACTGTTAGCATCAGGTCTATTCTTGACAGAGGTATTCTAAATTTAGCATTCCCAAATAAAATGTTTTAACTGTATGCTTGTCACAAAAGCACTTTGACACCATCTTCCACTAATTCTGGCAAAGCATTTTTCCCATTTATGGCCTTTCTAGCGAGCTGAATCCATTATGTGAAATCAGCCCATTGTAAAAATCAATGGAATTGATATACTTTTAGCTAATGTATTAAAGAGCTGGCTAACTGCTCTATTATTCACTTTTTGATTGCTTAAATACGGTTTTGCACTATGAAATATGAAGGTTCTTAAGCGGCATTTACTTTTGGCTAAAGTGGAATCTTGTGACTTTGAGTGCATAAATATCTCACGCATGTGCTGTTGTAGTAACTCCCAACTCATTGAGGCATTCTTACCGTCAGGTTCACATAAAGGTCTTTTTGTAATCCACAAGAGAGAATTAACTTGAATTCTGAAGACCTGGACTATTCACATTACTGGATAATGGTTTGTAGTTTGTTGTAGGAGATAAGATTTTGATTCCTTGTGTCTTTGTTTGAAGGGCCAATGAAACCATGCAGCCAACATTGAAAGGTGTGTCTAGTCGATAACCTCAGTTGTCACTGAAAGCAAATGTGCTTGGAGACCTAGTTAGTTGAGAAAAGGTACCCTTGGCAAGATAGTCTCCCAAGATTGTCTCTTGATAGAATTTACCACCCTTGCTTTTGTGATCCAGTGTTTTATTTTCAATTATTAAAAAAACCCCACATAACTTTTTTTTTCCTTTCACTTCTTCTGCCTTTAAGTAGTAGGTAATTGTGGCATGGACCTTGATTGGGAAGTAGCTTCCAAACTTTTTTTTTTGCCAAGGTATTTGGTTTTGGCATTAGAGTAGTCAGTTTTGTTTCTTTGGAATTAAAAAGTTATCCTCAACAATCAGAGCTTTGTAATGGTGCCTTTACACTGGAATGTGTGTTTAATGACCACAGCAACTCTCATTGATAGTTTCAGCTCACGTGTTTTTCCTTTTTTATCAGATGTTTTCCAGCATTTAAAAGAATGGAAAAGAACAGGTAGGGATATTGAACAGTGGATTGTGTTGCTATTCTGTGTAATCTGATGGTCCTCAAGACATTTGTGTTTGTTTTCCTGTGAGAAGTTACTGCTAGTGAAGAACAGTGTAAAGCAGCAGCAATTTGCTGCTGTGGAAGTTCAACTCTGGGACCAGCTGATGTACAGCTGCTGTGAAATTCATTCCTAATTAAGGGGGGAAGTGTTTTCATAATTTTTTTTTCCTCGTGCCATGCTGGTATCAACTTTCAGAAACTTATACTCTGTTAGAAAACTTATCCAAAAGATAAGCCAGTTCAGTGTTTTGCTGTCTAGCTGAAAGAGCATTAGCATCCTTTGTAGGCAGAATGTATGAACTGCTCTTTTATTCTAAAATTCTCATATTGCTTTGTAAGACTTTGTCCTGTAAATTCTAAACCAGTGTAATATTGTAAATGTTTTGGTAAGTCTACTTTGTTTTCAGTAGTACTAATATTGGTTAAGCTGTACAAGTGTTAGAATCTCTAGGAATTATATTTTTGGTGGGATTTCTTACTGTAGATAAAGTCTTAGCATTTTTTGTAGAAATAGTATTTCTTTGTAATGGGATGCAGTACCATTTTCATGTTGAATTCCAATATATCTTCATATAAGGGAGTTCCTGTTGTGTAAATGAAGTCATACAACAAAATTTGTCATCCTGGTTAAGTGGAACAATTGAGTCAGGATGATATTCAACATCCAAGTTGCTTGTGAAAACTTGTTAAAGGCAAGCGAGAGGGTATGACATGTTCCTTGACTTTTTATTTTTATAGTGCATTAGAATAGACTCCAGAGTTTCAGCTGGTGCTTCCTGTCAGCTACAGGAATGATGATAATAACACAGTGCATAAATATCTCACAGTAAGTAGTTCTACAGGAGGCAGGAATACTAGCCTCATTTTACAGTCACAGCATGACAACATTTATAGGTTGGACTTGATGATCTCAGAGGTCTTTCCCAACCTAGCTGATTCTGTGATTCTATGACAAAGGCCAACAGAACCTGAAGAACTTGAATCCCAATCTGTTTTCTTTTCCATAGCCACAGGTCATGGTTATCTTACCTTCTTTCATACCTTTTAAGCTTGTACTCTCTATACTAGCAATGCTTTAGTGCAAATTGTGAATGATAATTAGAATTATGCTGAAAATTAAAAGGAAATTGATAATGCCAGATTATTCCAGGGAGAGGGAAACAAATTTTGGGGTTTGGGGCTTTTTTTTTTTTTGTTTGTTTGTTTGGTTTGGTTTTTTTTTGTTGTTGTTGTTTGTGAGGAACAAACCAGGGGATGTAAGGAACAAACCAGGGGATAGGGATACTGGTAACAGGTTGTCAGTGTGTTGAGAGAGATTTGGAAGTGCTTATTACGTATCTGAATTAAGTAGCTGACTGAAAAGCAGAATGAGAAATTGAACAAATGACCATGGACGTCTGTAAAGAGAAAGAGGTATTTAGTACTGGTCTTAATCAGATGTCTCCACTACAGTGTTTTAAAATGAGTTTTACTACTGTGGCCAGGATGAGCAAGGACTAAGATCAAGTGTAAAGATGTCTCTCACCCCAATCAAAAGTGGATAACAAACAGATGTAATTTCATGTGATCAGTTCTTAACTTTGCTAGGTGATAGGTTTTTTTAAAACAAAAAACCCAAACCAAATGTACATCTGAATCTTCAGATGGTCCAAATGCTTATTAGTTGTAGGGGAAAAAATAGGACTGATCAGAGTTGTGTTTTGACTCAGTGACATTCATCAGTTTGATTACCATCATGAATAATTTAGCATTAAGAACAGCCCAGGCTCTTATGTGCATATCCTGTTCATTATGTTTCTGCATTAAATACATTCAAGAGAGAACATTCACTGATGGGGCATTTTTAAAGTATCTTTAAGGACTCATTTAAGTTAAAATTAAACTAATGGATTTATTTAATTTTTCAGTTCATTATGTACTCAAGGTAATTGGGATTGATACACTTTTCAAACACAGAAGCTGAATCCTAATTCTATATGCAAAACTCAGCTTTAACTATTATTTCCAGACAATACTTCTGTAAGGAATTACTTCAGTTTCTGCTGATTAGAATACTACCTTGAGGTCCAGTTGGTGAGTTTGCCATAAGGAAGTTAAGGATGCATTTTCACAGAACTTTTTTTTTGAGACAAGTTTGTGGTTTTAAACTCTATTGTCTATAGTGTCATGTGAATGAAATAAATGTCTGCTGTCTCTATCTTTGAAAAATGGTTAAAGACAACATACCAGAGCAGTCCTGTTTCAAAGAGATAACAGGTCTATTTAGAATAGCTAAGAAAACCCCTACCCCTGCTAGCAGTGTGTAACTTTGTTCATCCCTTTTCCAACATACTCTTGCAATTTTTTCTTCAGTACTCTCTGTTCAGAAGTTTAAGAAATGTAGGTACTTAAATTAGTAACAGTTTAGTAAACCTGTTTTGTTTTCAGTCTTCAAATTCTGGAGCTAGTGCGGACATGTACACACAGCACACAACAAATCCTAAGCTTCCTAAAGCGCACCAGAGGTACTATGATTTAAATACGTTTATTTTAAATTTGTATTTAAAGAAAAATAAAACTTGCCTCTTAAGGCTCTCTGCCTGCAAAGAATGGTTATAAAATTGAAGTATTTTTTCATGCTGACATTCCTAAATATTTCATTTTGTGGTTTATTTTTGTGAAATGAAAGTCTCAGAAGTGGCATAAAAAATACAAAGTTGTTCAGTAACTTTAGGGAGTAGAAAAGGACAGTACCACTTCCAGGAGCCTTAATATATGTCAAAAATCATACATTCTTTGTACCTTCTTAGAGTCTTTGAAAGGCATTCAGGTTCTTACCACGATCTGCTCCTTGCTCCAGTGCTGTTTGTGTGTAGAAAGGGTTACAGATAGCATAGGAAAGTCCAGTAAGTTAAACTTGGGTTTGCTGGAGACTTAACTTTAATGTAGTTATCTGTCGTCTTTAAAGAACAGCCTGGTAAACATTTGGAAATGTGGTCTGAGATAGCTGTGGGAAAAAACTCCAAGCTGCTCAGTGGTCCCTTTGCTTCAACTTCTACTGTGGTTTATTTGGGTGCTGAAGTGAATAGGAAGAATAATGTGACAGGAAGGATGCCCATGAATTCTTCACTCTTTGTAAAAGCTCAAGTTCCCTGCTAAAGCAGAACAGTGGGGCAGCTGCTGCTATGTTAAATGGCATACTCATCAGAAATGTTTTAGTTTGGGGGTTTTTTCCAGCTTCAAATTGGTTTTAACGTATAGTATCACAGGTTTTATGAACACTGGACTAAAGTAGTTTCAAACTGTATAGATCAACATTATCTTTAAGGACAGCTTAGGCTGCACAGAAGTAAATGGTTGATAATCTAGCTTTCAAAATAACTAATGTGCTGAGAGCTTAAAAGTATTGTTAGTATAGCTTTAGAAAAAATAGTGTTCATTATATGTTTTTTGTGCTCTAAAATCTGTATTTGATGTTTGGCTGTGAATCGATTCATCGAATTGCTGGGAACTGCATTAATATTTTATCTAGTCTAAAATAAGTTGTATGTTGGTAGTTAAAATACTACTTGGTTGTACAAAATGTTAAAGAATGAGAAAAAAATTGGTACCATAATTGTCCAATAACACTAACAGGCTCATGCAGAAAATATTAAACAATTCATCAAGTCTTGTGAAAGTTGGAAGATAGATACCTAAATGGTGTACATCAGAATCAGAGTTACTCTGACAAGAGCATATGAAAAAAGTCTTAACTTGCATGCTTGCATGTTCAAAAGGCATATTGTACAGTTTTAATTTTTTTTCCTTTTTTTTGTATTACAAATTCAAGTGCTTCTTCATAATATTATTCACATTAATCTGCTATGATGTCATCTCGTCAAATGAAAAAGGGTGTTTAAAAACATGAAGAATTCTAGGAGTCTAGTGAGAAACTAGATCTGGTTAAAATATTTTAATACAATGAGCAGATTGTGTATGCAGACTCAGCACAAAACATTTTTTCTCTAGCAAAATATACTTGTCAGGCTCTATATCTAATTTTGCACTGCAGTTCTAAATCATAAAATCTTTATATCTGCAGCAGTTAATTTTAAAAAAATTGAGGTAACCAATTCCCTGAAAGAAACAAAGTAACCTTGTATATGGAATTTGTTAAATCTTTAAAAAACTAACCCTGTAAAACCCAGAAAACCAAGCCCCTTGTTTACTAGACATTATTTTCATTCCTTCCTTCCTCATGTTTCTCTTTTAGTTGCTTTTGGATATTGCAGAGTTCTCAAATCATATATTTTATTTTGTCTTTCCATGCCCAGGAAAACTAATCACTTTTCTGCAAGTAGCTAATGCTTGAAATTTACTGTGTGTAAGAAACCAATTGACCCAATCTCAACTGTGATCTGATTCACAGAAGTACAACAATATGTAATTTGCTTGCTTTGGATCATATCAAAGCTTTCTTACGCAGTTTTAAACTATTGTAACTATTCATTTTTTCCCCAAAATTGTGCTTTCCCAAACACAGTAAGAACTTCTAAGAGCTGAAACAATAGTTCCTCTATATTTCACAAGTGTTATGTATATTTGAAAGGCATCTAACAACTCCTTTTCTAACCATATTTTCCTTTTTGTTGAAAACTTCATAAAACATCTTGGCTTCTGCCAGAAAAACAATGCCTTTTGTTTTATTTTTTTTATGGAATACCTCATGTTATTTGCAGTAGAGTTCAGTAGCAATGAGTTGCGGTCAGTAATTTCCACTAATCCAATAGTTTGGATCACTAGCACTTTTAAACAAAGAATCCACATTGGAATGTTTTTTTTAAATGAACAGGCTTTCTTTGTTATCACTTCTATGCAGAAGAGTTAAATAGCGTGCAGTTCAGGCACTGATTTCCAAATCAAATGTTTGATAGCTAAATTCATAGCTAAATTTTCAACTCCACAACTGTAAAAATATTTGATACCAACTTTCTTATAATAAAATTATCTTTTATTGCAGAGGCTAATGAAATTATGATTCACTATTGCTTCCATGTGCAGAGATGAGCGGTACAGTATATTTCTATGGAGCAAACACAAGAAGAATTTCTCGTTATTTTAAGAGACTGCTTCTTTATCTATCACTTGTAAAATGTTTGCTAATTGTTAGTTTGAAACAGTTCATATCAATTACTGTTGTAGCATACCAGCTTAAGTTTCCCATAATTTGTGATTTCTCCATTTCTTCTGTTTGTTTGGGTGTAACATTAATTTTTATTCAGAAGGATGTGGTAATGATCCAAGAATGAGAATGGAGAAATGTATATGAAAGAAATCAAAATAATAGAAATTGCTAGTAATTTGGGTTCTTTGATACATAGTTTCACATGTCTTAGAGACCTGGCTTCTGAAAATGAAGCTCAACGTTTTTCAGAACGTCATCACTTTTAGTGTAACTCAAGTATTTCCAAAAAAAAAAAAAAGGAAGGAAATTACCTCAAAGTTAGCTTGCTGAGAATGTTCATTTTACTGTACTGGTCTTGGAGAGTATTCAGAACAACGTAAAGTTTTGTGTTTTTCTTTGCATGGCAGTTTTCCTTTGCATGGCAATTATTTGACATAATTTAATTTACTAGAGATATTTCAATGTAATTTGAATAACTTAGAGTTTCTTTGTGTTTTAACAAGATATTAAACTGTTACATAAAAAGGTAAACTAGAATATGCCAGGGGAGAGAGACAAGACTTCTTTGAAAGGAGAAAAGTAATGACTCATTTTTGAAGTAAATTGAAATCTATTTATGGTCAGACATATTGAAGAGGAAATGATCACAATGGCCCAACTGACAAACACTAAGTTTAAAATTTCCATACCCAAGTCTTAGGTTTGAGGAAAAGGAGATTAGTTTCACTCTTTGGTGGTGTCCGGAACTGCTACTACTCTGGCATCATGAAATTTGTAATGCGCTAAGCAGTCACTTTCAGACACAAAAAGGAGAAATTTAGACAGTCTTATGCAAACGTGTTGAAGAATTATTTTCCTTTTCCAAAAGGGATTTATTTCAGTGGGAGGGGTAAAAATCATAAAGTATTTGTAAAATCTTGAGTATTTATGGAGGAACATAACTGGAAAACTAAGGAAATTTTAAGACGCTTCTATCGTAAAGCTGTGTATATGTGTGAAAATCTTTGTATCCACTGTAAATGAAGGTTTATTGAAGAAATATTATTTTCTGTTCAGCTTCAAAAAGAAAGCTTAAGATTTTTTTTTTTCCATGCATCCTTCAGGAGAGAGGAAAGTTAAAGACAAAACTTTAATACACAAAAAATGAATACACAGAACTTGAAAGCATTTGGCTTTGATTGCATCTGTATGGATCAAATGTCCAGTCTTCAAGTGATGGGAGGGGCATTTCCCTGGCTGTACCAGCACTGACTTGGGTTCTGTTCTGTGCCTGCAGTTTGTCTGTTTTCTAGTCGTATGTCAAATATGATGACGACATGCCTTGTGGTAGTCATTCTTGTAAAAGCTAATAGTGTTTTTAGTTGAATGCTTGCCCCAGTCAGGCAACAGAAATTGTTTTGGTCGGAGAGGAAAAGTTGCCTTTTTGAGACAGTTTGATCTCCTACTCTGTTTACCCTCAGCCCTCCATCATGCTTACCTTGTGCCACCCTTCTCCTCCAATTTTTAGACTGCTTGTAGTCATACTTAATGGGCAAAAATCCCTATAATATTAAATTGGCACAGGTTTGGAGAAAATTGATCCTAAGGAAGAAAGGCAACTCAACATTTACCAATTCTTTTCTATCCTACCAGTTCACCAGTGAGCTGAGCTTTTCACTGACCAGATGGCATACCTAAACCTTGGAGCAAACACTAGCTTCTGATACCTCTTGCTGATTTAGTAATTAAGAGACACAGGGAAGAGATCATAGTACTGTGTGGGGAATGGATATTTTGGAGGTGGAGGAATAAAGGAGAGCTCATAAGGGGCAGCAGCAAGGTGCTGGGGTTATGGCTGTCTGTGGGAGATCAACCCCAAAGTTCCGCTTTCCACAAGGAAGCATAACTTGTTTTAACAAGGGCTGTTTGCAGATAGACTGTAATTTGTTTCTAAGGATCAACATTACACAGACATTTTTTTCACTGTGCTACAGCTCCTACTGCAGTTGGTTCTTTTAAATTATATAAAGGTAGCCAGCTGCTGCTACGGAGTAGTTTTTTAGAAGAACATAGTGGTAAAAGTTAAACCACTTTCCTTGCATTAATAAGTAGTTGGTCATGTAGTTTCTTCTCACTGAAACAAAGTTTCCACAGTTTGCTAAGGAACTGTTCAATATGAATTTACTGAATGTGTTATTTTCTTATTTTTTTTATTTTTTAATGGGAGTAGTTGAAAGCTGTTCATAGAAAATTAGCTTTTAAAGTGGCTATTTTGTAAGTATGAAATCTCTTCTTGCTCTCTTGGAAAACCAAAGAGGAGAACAGGAGAGCAGGCTACAGACGATTCATATGTGTAAAGTATGTAAGCTGATATAATTAGGGAGAGTGATAACCTAGGTTATTTCCTTTCTGAATTGCATGAGGAAAAGGACTGAAAGAATCGCAATTTACTACAACTTTCAAAGTCAGTTGTTGGATACTTAATTATGAACTTGTATATTTGGTGGATGTGTTCTACCTGTTCTGCGTAGCATCACAGAAACTATTAGGAAAGACTTCTTACGTTGCAAATAATAGTATAACCACGATATTCTCTCACTTTTCTGAATGAATGCTACTAGATGATATGAGGTGACATGATTTTAAACTTGGCTGTTGCTAAAGTGAAGTGTTAATGTAAGAATGGACATACTTTTAACATCATTGTCACCTACCTTGCCTCTGCTTTAAAAAATAAAACAGAATCTGATAATGAGACGTTGCTTTGTTGAGAACTGTTACAGAAGTAAATTACCTCAAAGAGCAAATGTTTGAGACTGAGGAAAATTGGGACTGGATGGCATAAGTGGTGTTACCAAGCATCTTTTAGTGAATAAAAGTAGTTGAGGGTGGGTCACAATTAGAGGCTTTGGTAGCATCTGAACAGGTTTTAAATAGGAACTCTTGTACACAATCCTTTTGATGAGATTAAAGCTGTGATCTCCAGCCTTCCCTGGACAACTGCACTGATCAGTGTGACAGAAGTAATGACATTCACCTTTTCAGTTTTTTAATTTATTGCAGCTACAAACAGTATTGAAGAGTCTCCTGGTCAGGGCTTTGTCTAAAGGCATTGAGGGGCTCAAAATGAAGGCGAACAGGAACTGGGCAACATAAAAACTGTAGGAGAAGAGAACAGAAGAATTGGCAAGAGAGAATAAAATGTAAATTTTTGCTCTAGAAGATAATAAAAATATTTAAATGGCTAAATAGTATCTCCCTATTTCTTTTGTCAAATAGTGACAGTTATGGAGGTAGCAAGCAGGTTAAAGTTTTGACTAGCATGATTTGCCTGTCTAGCCAATCTCACAGATGATAAAATCAGTTTGACCTTCTTCCTTCTTGCCCCTCTTGACCCTGACAGGGGTAAAATTTACTCTTGACATAGGATTTAGTTTCCAGGAAAATACCAGTGGGATCTTTACAAGAAATAGGATGAGTTTATATACCCTACTAAAATGTAGAATAGATACACTATCTGCTTTCATTTACAGCATAGGGCACACCACTATAGCCCTGGGATGCGTTGGAGTAATTGTTTGGGAGGTAGAAAAGACAGTTGATGTATTTGGATGTGATGTCCTTTGAAGAAAAAGTTACGTGGTAGTCCAAACCATGGACCATATATAAAAAGTTACATGTACATTTTCTTTAAATACTTGTGATTTTCTTTTACATACATATAGTGAAGATAGTACTGAAGTATAGTCTTTTACAAACCTTTTTTGCCATATTCATTTTTGATGAGTAAGCAGAATGTTGTTATGGTGTGGAAAATAAAATTGAATTTTCCATTCTGTATATAATTTTTCCACGAATATGGAATGTTGATAAGGCTTTAGCTGAAAGGATCATATATAAGTAATCATATTTTTATTTAGAGTTTATGTAGAGCTTACTTTCTGGAAGTGTGCAACGCTTTCTGGTGCAAATCTAAGAGCAATGCTGACAAATCAGTGGTTTGAGCACGCTTGGTTTGTAGAACACTTCAGCTTGCAAAGCAAATAGCCATTCTCAGCATTTGCTACTCTTTTGAAGCTGATGAAGCACTTGAGCTGCTACTTATAAGTTGGTTCTACTTATTTTCTTTCAACATAATTTGAAGCTAAATGTTCATATATCATATCATAGAAATCCAGCTCAGGTATTTTGACAAATGGATCATCTTCTCTTTTGGTGGGAGCCTCACAGGGAGGTACTTGCAAGCCCCAAGTTTTCAGTTGCTGAGGAAGGTCTTAGAAATGCTGAGTCTTCAGCTGGTACTGCTTCTCTAGTTTGATGAATTGAATTTGAGTCTTTAAAAAACATAGTACATTTCCTAACCTATACAAAAAAGTTGGTTGATACTTTCCACCTGAGGAAATGTTAAGAAGTCGTTTGCTAAGCATATGACTTTGTCAAACAGTTGAGCTGGGAGCTGAATGAGTTGGGAGGCTTTGTTTTGGCCTGTCACAAGGTGTGCAAAAGTGTTGAAAGCTCCCTGCTTGCTTTTCTGGATGACAAGTTAAGCATTTTGGATAAGTAGTTTAAGAGAGTGTAGTACTTCCAAAGATTTTTCCCATCAGGAATAAAAGTAATCCAGTATTGATCAAATAAAAGTAGTGCATTCATTTTTTTAGTTTCTTCTAACTGTATTTTTAAAAGGTACCTTCTTTAATTTTGATGCTTGCTGAAGTGTCCTCTAGTATAGTATACCTGCTATCTAATAAAATGTTCATATTTTGTTCTTCTGTAAGTCATAGTTTTCTGTATCCTGACCTTCTTTTCAGTATAGCAAGTACCTAGCCTACTTGTTACATTATTTTATCTTTTGTAATTTTGGTTTTAGGGGCTGATTAGAAACCGAAATATTCTGCATGTTTTCATATTGCTGCCTAGCTTTTGATGTACGCTAGGATGAGCTTCTATATGGAAGATTACTGTTTTGTCCCTTTTTGGAATATTCAAACGAGAATAATTCCTCAATCCTGAATCAGTCAGGTGTTTTAGGGAGACAAGTGTTCATACAACTGGTGTCTTTCCAGTTACTGAAAATGCTGCATGGTCAAATTCATATCTGAATAACTGATGGAGATTTCCAGTAATGCAAGTTTCTCAGACCCTGAAGCATTCTGCCAGGTATCAGATTAATAATCCTTCCCACATGATGTTATGATGTAATTCACAATGGTTTTGGGCCACCTGCTAAAGACGTGTTTAAATTGAGGTGAAAAATTGATACAAAATAACTGAAAAAAACTAAAGACTTGGTGAAAATATAAGACATAATTACCACATAGTAGTGGTAATTATGTGATTTAGTGAGATTTAGTGTAAGATTTAGTGTAAGAACAGTGGCAACTCTCAAAGTTTAGGAATTAAATTGTTGGCTTAGTGAGCATGCCAGTCTGCCACTGTTGCTGAAGTAAACAGTCTTTTCCTGGCCATTCTTTCCCTTCCTTAAGCATGTACTGTGAAATAGATGGCAAAATTTTCTGGAGTCCAGTATACATCTGTGCTGAATTAGCTCTAACCTGTACCCAAATGAGATGTCAGAAAGGAGCGTGGGGATAGATGCTTAGGGACTAGAGGACATTGTCATGCATTCCTTGAGCTGCAGTGCTGATTTTCAGTATTCTTGGCTATATTTTTTCCTCTTATTTTAGGCATGATGTATATGTAAACTGCATACCTTGTTTCCTGCATACCAAAGTATCTTCTGGGTTCGTGCTTGCAGAAAGAAAGACACTGCAAACAGCTGACTGACTCAGCAGTTAGTAAACCAAACAGGATATTCCTAGGAAGAAACCTTAAGGTTTGCAGCATGAATTGGGAAACTGTATGCCAGATTGCTGCTTTGCCAAAGGCTGCATTAAAACAGCAGTGCTTTTTTTAGAAAAGCTAATTCATTGGCTTATTGTCGCAGTTTCCTCATCCTTGTTATTACAGTGTTAATAGCTCTCAGAATTCTGTTTCAACTACCTGTTACTGATTTTACAGAAAGGGACAAGAAAGAAATTAGGATCCGTATTACTAACTGAATCCATTGTTTTGGAAACTTGGTAACATTTCCTTTGTTCCTTTGTGGTAAACAAAACTTCCTGAATTAAGGTCCATTATCTCACCTAAAGCCAGAAAGAGTTTGTCTGCTTTATTCTACTTAGAAGAATGGAATATTTTTGTTTTGTTTTGTTTAAAGCAATCTTCCTACTCTTGCAAGTGAGAAATGATAGTCATTTGTCAGCTCAGCCAAATTTCAGATACTGTTGCAAGTAGCAGAGCTTTGCCTGGAGGCAGTTGCATGTATCCAAAACTAGAACTTCTGTGGGAGGGTTAGTATTTGTGTATGAAGACATATGTTCAGTCAAGCAGTTTGTTGGTTTGGGTACGTTTTCTCCTGGTGACACTGACAGACATTCTTACTGAAATGCTTTAAATCTGGCAGAAGACCGAAACCCATTCCCTCTTCATTTCCATTTATTTCCCTCACCACAAAATTTTGGTTTTAAATAGAGCATTAATATTTTTAAAGGACTGAGTCCCCAGGCCAGACTTTTTTCCTAGGGGAGGTTCTATGTATTACTTCTGTGCCCTAGGGTAACTTCTTTCTAAAGATTTACTTTTATGTACTGTAAACTTAACTGCTCCCATAGTTAAAGTCCCCCTAATAAATAGTGTGTTATTTTGGACTTTGGAGTTATGATATGCTTGCTCACTTTTTAAACAGCTGTGTCTAATATTTCCATTATTTACAGGGGGACTAATGTTGTAATGTGTGATAATATTGGACTTTGTAACAGCTTGTGGACAAGAATACAATTTTCTCATTTTCCTCTTTGATTAACAAGTGCTAATTACATATTGCAAGAAACTACTTCCTTTTTGATTTGTGAGCATTTTTTATGGTTTCATTTGGTTCCTAAGTCATTAAATATATAAACAGCCTTTTTTAGCTCTGTATACACCCACAAATTATTTGGTTTGGAACTCTAATATTTGTATTTCTTTTGCAATGAAGCTAAAGAGCTGAATGGATAGTAATCTGTCTCTTATGCCAGAGTACTGGAGGAAATGATTTCTCAGTGTCTAAAGAGACATAATTGGATGTGTGGAGCAGTAGTTTTACCTAGGGGACTTTCTATCACTTAGCACTTTGTTTATTATCTTTGTGTGAAAATATTAATATCATTGAGGTCCTTTGTAAATGTTGAGAAGCACTGTGTAAATTTGACATTTGCTTTTACAAATTTACCAGTTGATTTATTTCAAGTACTACCTCTTGTGAATGTCTTGTGAATCCAATTTAGGATCTTGCGTGGGTACCTTCCCCTCCCCCTTTTTTCACTTCAAGCAATGTGCTGCTTAATACTCTAACAGTGCCTGCTATAATACTCCCTGTGTATGTGTGAACTCAAAAAATCTAAGCCTCTTGTTAGAAGTAGAACATTCTGTAGTTCCCTTTCTCTGCATATAGGAGGGTTGCTGTAACTTTATTATCCCACAGTGGCTTGTTACCACTTGCAAACTGAGTTCTTGGCCCATGAAAGGCAGAGGTTATAGTCTTTTAAGCACCATTAAAGCAGCATATTTGCATGTTTGTAATTTTGAATCCCTCTGATCATATCTGAGGTAATGGGAAATATTTGTAGGTATTTCACTGTCTGTAGTTCCATTAGTAATTATCAGTGGAAATGGAGAACCTGGGTATGGCAATAAATCATGTACGTTTTTTTCCTTAAGCTCTGTTCTCCTGTGCCATCCACCTGTAAGCTTTCCTGCTTTCTGGAGTTTTTGCATCACATCAGAGAAAGGGATGTTACAGAATATTCATTTGAGTATTAGACCTGAGAATATAGCAGACAGCTTTTCTGAAGCCTTCTGCTTGCTGTTGGAAGAAAGCATTGATCATAGGGCATGCAATTTTACAGAATGTAAAATTTATGAGGGCAGCTGTCATTGATTTTAATGTAATTATGTATTTAACTATTTTGTATTCATAATTTAATAGGATGTTTTTCCTCAGTGGGTCTGGAAACTATTACTCTTTTCTGATGAGTCAGGGAAGACTAGAAAAGGTGAAACAGAAAGCACCATCTTTCTCAGTTGAAGGCATCCTCTGTTTGTTTGCCAGTGTTAATGTTATATGCACTTTTTCTAGCAAAGAACAGTATTCAGAAAACAGAAAATAAACAACATTTATAAAAACTAGATGAAGAAATCCACTTTGTGTACAAAGCTGTGCACATGCACACACCTATATAGGTAGCTAGGGTTGATGCTGGTTGGCATGCAGGAGGGGCTGATACTTCTGCCTAGTTGCTGCTGCTTGGTTTAAGGCTGTTGCCAATACTTGCATTTGTTGAGGAAGATGACTACATGAGCTGTTAGAGTAAGCGATAATTATCTGATTTCTCCTGAGCTTCGTGTGATTTCTGGTAAAGAGTTGTCAGTGAGGTCCAAAGTCTGTGCTTTTTACACTAGAAATGTGTTGTCTGTAATGTCAGGGATATGCATCTGCTGCTAGTCTCACCTCAGTTCACATGAGCAGGGGGCAAGAGAACAAGACTGAAATTATTGCAGTATTGGATAGGAAGGTGGAAGTTTTGAGAGCGAAGTACAGCTCAGTCTTTGTTTTCATAGCCTATTACAATAGAAATATTACTGGAAAACTAAACTACCCACTCTTTGTAAGCAAACAATGCAAACAAAAAACTTTGGTTGACACTAAATCTTGGTTTTTTGACTTCTGCATTCCTTCATAGTAAATGTTTTGTAAACTGAAGGAGCTGAGAGGTGTCTAATGCACTTCGCACTGTGGCTCGCATCCTCCATACGCACCCTTGCTGGTTGCTTTGCATACTTGTGAAACAATGAGGGTAGTGTTTTCTGGTGGCTGAAGAGAAGGTGCAGAGGGTGTCTGCCAGCTCACAGCAGTCAACACACAACTCTTTGTTGATAGTCCCACTGAAGGCAAGCGTGTCTGGATGCTCCATGCTCCTACTTAAAGCTGATGTAAGTTAATAATAATAATGGCCCATCTTCGCGAACGAAGATTTGGGGAAAGGTCTTTTACCTTTCCAGCCTGCGCAATGGATTTTTTAGGTGAGACACAGCCTGCGCTGAACTGAGCCCACCCTTTAATCCTAAGGTTCATCTGCCGGGGCCAAGCAAGCTTGGACAATGGCAGTGAGGTCCTCAGGACGTAGGTTTGTTTAGAGTGACCTTCTCATAGATGGATGGCCTCACAGGGCTAACGGGTTCCATCTGCCCGGGAGGGACTGGGAATCGAACCCGTGGTCGCAGCAGTGAAAGTCCTGCACGCTAACCACTAGGCCACCAGGGGTCCCTTGATGTAAGTTAATGCTATCAAAATAAACTGCTTTTGCTGATTGCCTAACTAATGTTTTGCATAACGATAGTTTTAAGAATGGCAGCGGTGCTGCTCGTGATTTGCAAATAATTTGGTTTTATGTCTTTCTGGAGAGCAGTTGTGAGGTTATGAAAGATAGCTTTTTTCTTTTTCGTGTTGAGCAATTCACCGTGTAGGTACGGTTTGAATTATAAAAAGCTGTTTCTTGCAGTCCAAAGAGATTTAGTAATGATGCTGAATATGACAGTAGACACTTCACTGGTAAAAGCAGTAGACTGTCTTGTGTTTTTATTTTTTTCTCATGTTTTCCAGCAGTGTAGTATTCTCAAGCAATGTGAAAATTAGCTTTGCAATGATCTTGATTTGGGGGTGGGGATTGGGGTGCATTATACAGTTGATCTCTGCAAATCATATTTACTTTAAAATACCTCTATGGGTTCAGTCACTCTTGGTCTCTTTCATACACTTCTTGTGTTGCTTTGAGTCAGTGTCCCCAGAAGGCAGGAGGCAGCAGGAGGCCTGTGAGAAGAAGGTGCTGCTGTGTTGTTTGCATGGCTGTACTTGCCAGAATCCTTGCTTGTTTGGTGAACAAGCTATTGGTCAAGGCCAAGAAAAGTAATGGCATACACTTTAGCTGTCAGTCTGATCAAAGTAAGTGTTAGCTCATCAACTTTTTTCTGAGTTTTGGGAGATAGTATCATAGCAGTGTGTACTTTACACTTGTTAAACACATACCTGTCTTTATGGTTTTGCTGATTCTATTATAAAGGATATCTATGAATCTTTTTTTCCTGACAAATTGCATGCAGGAAATAAAACTTTGGATTGTGTCCATTAAGAATTCAATTAATTTTTTTTCCCCTTGCTGTCTTTCTGTATAAGATAAAACCATGGAGACCTATGGAATAAAACTGTGGTGGTTTTGTGATGGTTTTTTAAATATTGTTGCTCACCTCAAGAACAACAGGTAGAAGATGTGGTTTTCTCGGTGTTATAAATCTGTTTTCTCTGGAGTTTAATGGCAGGCTACTAAATTTTTTTCTCCTTTTCATGTTTTGCTGTTCACTTTCTTGCGCTGATGTTTCTGACCACGTGCAGGGTCATACCGCTGTACTGATGTGGTAGAAAAATAAGTTGAAGCAATGGAGTTGGCTCCATACTTGATGGCAGCTGCATGGTTTTGCGTGTGTGTGTAGGAGTGTCAGTGAATAAACAGAAAGTGATTGAAAAAGCTGGGAAGATAATGTATGAATGAAAAATCGTACGGTCAATCCATATTATATTTAGGAAGAGGTGAAAGTGGTAAGTGAGGTGTTACAATTAGGAAAAGATGCTGTGCAGAGATAGCTCTGCATGATTGGTACTGTTATTAAATGTGTCAGAAGAAAGTTCTCTGTATAATAGGAATGAAAATATTGAGGCTATTCAGTATAGGCGCTTGAATATGAGACAATTATATTTTGCACTTTACAAATATTGTGCCTGTGAATCTGGTCAGCATATTAGAATGACTGGCTAAAATTTGTTTAGGTTTAAATAACAGCTCAGAATATTGGATTCTCCTGAAAAATCAATTTTCAAAAAAGCTTTTCTTCATTTTTAGGTTTTAACTGGGAAAGAATTAATTTTCTTTTTGGTAGCTAGTACAGAGTTGTATTTTGGATTCAGTATGAGAATAATATTGGTAACACGCTGATGTTGTAGTTGTTGCTAAGTAGTGCTTACTCCAAGTCAAGGACTTTTTAGTGCCTCATGCTCTTGACAGTGAGGCGGTGCACAAAAATCTGGGAGGGAGCATGGCCAGGACAACTGACCTGAACTGGCCAAAGGGATATTGCATATCATAGAACGCCATGCCCCATATATAGACCAAGGGTGGGGAATCAGCCTGGAGTACAAATACAGGTTGGGTGGAGTATGGTTTTGTTGGTTGACGAGAAGCTCAATGTGAGTTGCAATGTGCACTTGCAGCCCAGAAAGCCAACCGTGTCCTGGACTGCAGCAAAAGTAACAGCAGGTCCAGGGAGGTGATTCTCCCCTCTACTCTGCTCTTGTGAGACCCCACCTGGCATGCTGCAAACAGCTCTGGAGCCCCCATCATAAGAAGTGTGTGCATCTGCTGCAGTGAGTCTCCTCTCTGCTGAGGAGAACCATGAAGATGATCAGAGGGCTGGAACACCTCTCCTATGTAAGACAGGCTGAGACAGTTGAGGCTTTTCAGCCTGGAGAAGAGAAGGCTCCAGGGAGACCTTAGACCTTCCAGTACCTAAAGAGGGCCAGCAGGAGAGCTGGAGAGGGACTTTTTACAGGGGCATACAGTGATAGGACAAGGGGCAGATACGGATTAGATACAAGAAAGAAATTCTTTACTGAGTGGATGGTGAGGCACTGGAACAGGCTGCCCAGAGAAGTTGTGGATGCCCCTTCCTGGAAGTGTTTGAGGCCAGGTTGAATGGGGCTTTGAGCAACCTGTTCTAGTGGAATGTGTCCCTGCCCATGGCAGGGGGATTGGAATGGACCTTATAGATCATCTAGTTCCAATCCCAAGCCATTTAGTGATTTCTGTGAAGATTAGAAATGCATCATCAAGCCAGTGTAACATCCTCTGCAACAGGAAGCTTGTGGGCTGGAGAAAGCCACATGCGATACTCTTACTGAGCAAGCTAAGGAAACATGGCCCAGATAAAAAACGCTATTTTAGGATGCGTGTAAAATCATTAGGTTAACAGTAGCCAGAGGTTTTTTCAGTAGTTCACTTACAGCAAGGAAAGCATATTGCATGGGGTTTTGTGTAGTTGTTTCAGCTTACTGTTCTTGTTCATGAACTGGGTAATTAGCATATGGTTATGAAATCTGAAGACAAGATGTATTTGAGAATAAATGCAGTTACACAAACCTGGGATGGCAACTCAGGAAAGTCTTAAATGTTGGAAAGATAGCCTAAAAGAACGGGATGTGATTTACATAAATAAGTGAAATACTTTATGTTTAGGTCAAAATAAAATAAAATATGGAGAACAACTGTTCAGTCGTTCCTGCCATCCCATTCCTCACCACAGATTATAAAAGGAGAGTTGACAATGCAGAATTGTTCACAAAGAAGAGGTGTGTGTATGTATTGGTATGACTAAATGGTGGTATAATCTGGAGGATGCAAAGTTGAACCTTTTACTCCATTCTATCTTGTGGAATTCAAGTACTTTTATCAGTTTTGGCCATTACACTTCAAGAAAGCTGTAGGCACAGTTAATTTGCCTCAGGAGTATAATGGTAATGGCGGACAATTTAGAAAAGATGGTATGTGCAGAAGGAATGATTGAATTGGCATTTTTGTAACCCAGAGAAGAGATCAAGGGAGATCACAAGTTTTTAAGTGTGTGGAAGCTCACTACAAATAAGCAAACATCTACCCTTGGTAGATGTGCCTTGCTTACTAATGGCAATGTGGACCATTCGCTGTGTGTCCTGCTCTTACTGTTTGCTTTTTAGTTTTGTGTTTTATAAGGGCTATTTCTATTCAGTGTCTGGACAGCACTGAACAAAGAGCCTGCCATCTTAGGCTCCTTTGAAAAACTATATGAGTTAGCAAAATCACTAAATAAGCATCTTCATCTAACCTAATAGATGTATAGATAGATATATCAGTTAAAACTCTTGAGAAGATTGAAGAAAATTTGCTCCCAGATGCCAGCCACTTAGCCAGTAACAGACTAGTTTCCCCATCTGTAAAAATGAATCATGTTCTCTGCCTCTATAAGGCACTTGAGCTTTACTGAAGAAAAGTAATACACAAAAAGCTAATTTAACATAAGCAACACTGACTTTTTTGGTGTGTCTATTGCATGTTACAGTGCAATGTGAAGAATCTAGTCAGATATATCATGGAAGCCTGTGTTTAACCTTCATGAAGGCACCAACTAATTTGCTGTGATAAAGGAGGTTGGGTCTCTTCAGAATTATGTCATGATCTCTTATATTAACATGTTCAGAAAGGAAACAAACATGATTTGTGTTAGGTGCCCTGCTGGGTGTGTCTTGGATCATATTTTTCTGGCCTTTGAAACTTCCCTATTTTTTTCAGATTTGGTAAAAATTGGTATCATTTCTGGGAGATCCTTAGCCAGTTCTTTTAAAAATCAGACTGTAGGCCACTTCTGCTTAGTATTCCTATTCTATCAGTATACTTTACCAGTATTTTGGTAATCTATCCTCCAATAGAGATCAAAATTAGGAGTTGAGACATTTTCCCTTTCTACTTTGGTATGCAAATAAATGGGAAACTGCCAAGTACTATACTTACTTCACCTGCTTCAGTACTGGCATAATAATTTGTTTCAGAATAAGCAGTTGACAAACACCTTTTCTATCACTGCCAATCTTAGCTTTCCTTACCATGTACTTCCCCCATACTGTCATGTTGTCATAGTGTCAGCATCTTATTTTTTTTCTCCCTTGTACATAATTTTTCATCCAGACAGGTACATACAGCTAACAGTTTAAACAGGTAGAGCAATAAACTTGAATAACTAAGTAGGATCATATATAATATGGGAAATACAAGATATAAACTCATATAATATATGGCAAATATTACCTAAGTGCTGACAAATTACAATTGCATTAAAAATTGAACAAACCTCCTCTCTTGTCTGTTATGATATAATCTTTACTTTTCAGCTGCTTAGAATTTCCTTCAGACATTGCTGTATTAACTGGATAAAGGAAGGAATTCATTCAATATTGCTAAACAGATAAGAACTTGGAAAGGCTCAGGCATCATATTTAAGGTGTCACTTTTTTTTAGAAGTGAAAAAACATTACTTCTTAAGCATCAGGTCTATGTTAGTATAATATCACCTTTTTTTTTTACAAAAACTGTCATTATAAATGCTAATGTTTAACTTGTGGGCGAGAGATGAAAGAATGTAAAACCCCCTACATCTATAAACTTGAATATGTATGGGAAAATTTAGTCCAAAAGAATGATCATCTGGAGAGCTGCTCATGTGAATGCGTGCTGTTGAGGAGGCTGTTTTCTAGCCTTATTGAGAACAATTCATAGTTTGTTGTGCTAAGTGTTCATGATTGGATAGAGGATGACATATATAGAACTCAAAAATAGATAACTGCTTATTTGGGAGGACAGGCAGTCCTCCCACTTAAATCATATCATCTGAAAGGCTAAAAAATGTTGATGACTTGTTCCACCTCTCCACTCTACCCTGCATATGTTGTTTTCCTCACAAGCTCAGTTCACTGCCTCTTTTTAGAAACAATCTTTGACTCCTTCTCCCTTGCACAGGAATTTGGATTTTGAAATCTTTAATGTGAAACATTCCTCCCCTTCCACCTCAAGCTCTACCAGAGCTGAGCTAGGAACTTACATGAATTTCTGTTTTTCTTCTAGGACAGCCTTAAGACCTTGTGGTTGGAAGACCTCTTTTGCTTCTATGTTTATGTCGGAATGGCCTAGGCCAGTGTGTTGCTCTATGGTTCCTGCCACAGGTGCTCTACAGCAATGGATCGGGATTTTGCCACCGGTGCTAGTGGACCATCCAGATGGCTGTAAACCTGCAGAGGAGGTTTGTAAAGAATGTATTGCTTTGGTCAGATCTGTATGCTTTGTCCCTCAGAGCAAAGGGAGCACTTAATGACTGCATGTATACTACTGCTTTGTGTTTGGATTATATTGGGTTTGTGTGGCAAGGTTTTGGTAGCAAGTTAGTTACAGAGGTGAATTCTGTGAGAAGCTGCTAAAACTAGCCCTGTGTCCAATGGAGCCAATGCCAGCCATCTCCAAGAGGAACCTGCCACTGGCCATGGCTGAGCGTATCAGTTACGGTGGTAGCATCTCTGGGATACGTGTCTAAAAAGGGAGGGGAAAAAAACCCTGCAGCTGAAAAGAGGAGTGAGGATATGTGAGAGAAACAGCCCTGCAGACACCACTGTCAGTGAAGAAGGGGGAGGAGGTGCTTCAGACACAGAAGCAGAGATTCCCCTACAGCCTGTGGTGCAGAGCAGGGTAGGGTAGGCTGTCCCCCTGCATGCTATGGAGGCCCATGGTGGAGCAGATGTCCACCTGCAGCCCAGGGAGGACCCCATACTGCAGCAGGTAGATGCCCCAAGGAGGCTGTGACCCCATGGGAAGCCCACTCTGGAGCAGGCTCCTGTCAGGACCTGTGACCCCATGGAGAGAGAGAGATGCAGGCTTAAACAGGTTTGCTGGCAGAACTTGTGACCTCATAGGAAGCCCGCACTGGAGCAGTCTGTTCCTGAAGGACTGTACCCCCCATAGAAGGGACCCATGCTGGAGCAGTTTGTGAAGAACTGCAGCCTGTGGGAAGGACTCATGTTGCAGAAATTTATGGAGGACTGTTTCCCATGGGAACAGGGGTGAAGTGTGAGAAATCCTTTTCTTGTGGAGGAAGAAGAGGCAGAGCCAGAGCGTGATGAACTGGCTGTAAAGCCCATTCTCTGTCCACCTGTGCTATTGAAGGGAGGAGGAGGTAGAGAAAATAGGGAGTGAAGGTGAGCCTGAGAAGAAGAGACGGGTGAGGTGGAGGTGTTTAAGATTTAGTTTTAATTCTCATTGTACCCTGATTTGATTGGTAATAAATGGAACTAATTTGCCCTCATTGAGTCTGTTTCACCTGTGATGGTACCTGGTGAGTGATCTCTCCCTGCCTTTATCTCAACACAGGAGCCTTTTGTTATATTTTCTCTCCCCTGTCCAGCTGATGAGGGGAGTGATAGAGCACCTTTGGGCACCTGGCATTCAGCCTGGATCAATCCACCACATGCATATTCCGTATTATACTGTTCCTTCAGGGTCCTGTTGGACCAGTTCAGTTGTCTGCGGCTATTAAACAATCCATAAGAATCCCTTTAGATCTTAGTGCATACCTAAAGTACAATATCCAAGTAGGTAAAGCACCCCATTTTTAGTTCTCCTAAATTTACCCTCTCAGTATATCTTGAAAAGAATGATCGAGGACAATGAGCTGGAATTCAGATCAACTTTCCATCCAGATGAAACAAAGCCTGAGTTTTATTTTCTCTGTTTCTACAGTAAACACAGTTCCCTGAAAGCATCCTTGTCAGATAAGAGATGATTTATTAAACTACCGCTGGGTAATCACTGGCTGCCCAGTGAGGTGTTTAACAACCGAATCCTTCTGAAGCCTTCTCCGTGCGCATCTCCCACTTTTTTTAAGCTTGATTGATACAAGATGGAGAACCAAAGTTTAATGGGACAGACAGGCAAAGATGTAGTATGACCAGTCTGTTTCCTTTGGCAGAAAAGATTAACCAGTGCAGTTGTATTTAGTGCGTCAACTGGTGTCCTGCACTTGGTATCATTGGTATTGACATTTTGTGCTTATTTTTCATCTTGATTTTTTTCTTTCCTGAAACCTGTTAGCAGTTTTCATAGATTAGTTTCCACAGACTGAGATCTGAAGAACTCTTTGGGTCCAACTATGAAGTTCAGGTTCAGCAGGGTAAAATGGGAAAAGTCTGTTTCAGGTTCAAGTGGGTCATTTTCCAGTCAACTTCAAAAGATCCAACATGTACTCTTAAATTCAGTGCTTAAAAGGTATAGTTTGAACAAGCATCAGTTTAGCAGAGAGGGAAAAATATACTCCAAATTACTACCTAATACTGTTTATTAGTAGTAGAAGCTACTGAGAAAAAAAAAATAGGGTAAAAAAAAATAGAACAAATTTTTTACTTCTGGATTTACTGCTCAAGCTGTAGCTTCAGTGATACTGCTTTCTTGGTAGCCCAGTCACCTCTTCTGTGGTTGTTGACTCTAATGGTGAGTTTAATGAGATAAGATTTGAGTAGAAATAACTGCTGTTGAGACCCCGATTGGTCTGGGTCTGCACTGAGAAACTGATGTGGCTGACCAGACACAATTGTTCTTGGTTATTTTGCAGTTGTGTCAGTTCTCTAGTTAAGTTTCTTCATTGCTGTGTAGATTTTTGTTGGCAAAGCATAAGGCTAGCATGTCGGATTAGCAGCTACTTACACAGTAATAGTGTGTTGATGAATCCTTAACCGTGGTCTGATCATGTGGCCTGGCTTCTCAGACGTGTCTACTCTCTCTTCTTGTCAAGATTCTAGTATTTTCAGAGAAGTTGAAAATCTTGCAGAAAAGGTACTGAAAAGTAATTTTAAATGTTTTAGAGCACAGAATTTTAAAAGAGTCTTTAAAAAGTATCTGATCTCTGATCTGATTTAATTTAAATTTTTGAAGTGATTGTATTACACAAGTTCTGCGGTTTTCAATTAATGTGTAGCTAAAACTGCAAAACAGTTCGGTCATATTCCCTTTTTTAATGTTTTCTGACAGATTAACCTTTTTATGGTGACCTGTTTCTCTCTTGGCTTCTAGTCAAGAATTAATTTTGAATTGTAAAAAACTTAAGTTGCTACAAGCTTTGTACCTTCAAAAGTCGTGTCAAATTAAATGCACTTGCTGTTTTTCGCAAAGTGCTTGACAGTTTCTGCAAAACAATTGGTGAAGTAATAAGCACCTAAATATTTGAAGAAACTTAAGTAATTTAGTGAAGCCTGATACATTCCTGCCATACCTAATGTTCTGCTGATTGTTTTCTCTATGCAACTATGCAGAAAATTGTTACCATCTCTTATAGGTAACTGGGGAAACAAGTGAACTCTTCCATGAAATAATCTTTCTGCCTCAAATTACATATCGCACTCTTCGTATTTCTCTGGACTGATGCACAGCACAACAAATAAAATCTAAATTTTATTTACTTTTTTACCTTACTGATGCATTTCCTATATCTTGATATGGCTATTTTATTTAAGTTTTTCAAGCTTTTTTCATACTAGGATGAAAACTTACAAGTTAGGCCAGATGGAAAACCTTTTTTGGAATCACTAGCTGAAGAGTATAATCTTGAAATTTAACATGTGAATAAATCTATTTTCTTCTGCAATATTAAGAAATAAAACCCAGCAACATTTGAAAAGCATTTCTTACAGAAGAATAAAAAAGCAATATTTTCTTTTGAAAAGGATTTTGGTTTAATAATTTCTATGATCTAAGTGAAAACTAATATTTTGCAGTTTTACTGATTTTTGTTTTTCTGGCATTTTTTTCAAAAATGAACTCAAAACATGGTAGATTTGTTCTTATTTTTAAGAAGTGAAGATTTTTGAAGCTGTTAACAAAAGATAATTGCTGTTTTCTGTAGAACTCATCTTTCCCATGTTGCTGCTTTTGATAAAATGAGAAATTGAATGTCAATTTTTGTATTTTTTAATGAAGTTCAAAGTTGGGAAAAGTGCTCAGTGCTTTTGTTTAACCTTTGGAAAACCAAAAATGTACATTCAATCCTGCACAAATGCTGTGGTAACAATGACTTGATAAGGCTACCCAAGAGCTTATTTAAATTTATATCCTCCTTTTTGCAGACCTTTTTCTTTCTTGTTACATTTTGTCTCATTAATAATGAGATATTTTTTATATTGTTGTGTCCAGAGTACAGAAGAAAGTTCATTCTGAAAAACTACAAACCCAAGATATTTTGTCACACTGTTAAATTTAAATGTTCTTGGTCTCAATATTCATACCTTTTCTTTTTTTTTTTTTTGAGATTCAGCAAACCAGGTTTAACTAGTGGATTTTTTTAAATTGTTTGGAAGTACTACTCCAGTGAATGTGAAGTTGCTTAAAATATTTGCTGTAGTATTGCAGATGAGTCTAAGAGAAGCCATCAATGTAGCCAGCATTTAGTTTTTCTGGAAATACTGGCAAATGAAGTTTTGGTTTCTAAATTTTTATTTTCTTTTTTGAAAGTTATCTAATGTATCTGGTTTGGGACAGGGTGGAAGAGGACAAAGTGTAAAGTGTTTACAATGAAATTAATAGACTGGATTTCTGTAATTTTTAATCTTTGTGGGTTTTTTTTCCTATATAGTCTCAGTATTCTGCAATTAAACATGATTTAATTCTGCTGGCTGACCTTATATTGTCTTTTGGTTTTGCTTGCCATCGAACTTCTGCCAATCTTTCATAAACTACTTGGTTGGTCATTTTGTTTTCCTTGTCTACCAATCCACCTTTGTCACGTACTCTTTTTTTGTAGGGACTGCTAATGTAAAAATGGTTTCATTTATTTGTATTAGGACTGGCGTATGTGGATCAAACTAAGTTCTCTCCCCTCCACTTAATGGAATATTGAAGCTCTGCCAGTTAATACCTTATAGTCCATGGTCAATTAAAATTTCTGTGATCTGGTCCATCATTTATAATTGTCTACTTTTGCAGTTACAGAAAGGTGTTTCATGGATAGGTGAATACTGTGTGCACCAGCTTTTTGAATCACATGGGCTGCTTTATATTTCTCAGATAGGTGGGTTCTTAACTTCTGCTTCTTTCTCCTTCTTTTGTTCTATGGTCTTGAGTCCACCAGAAACAGAAGATCACTTTTCCATCCTGTGTCTACTTTACCTGTTTTCTTCGTTTTTGTTTGCATGGCAGCAAGCTAGGAGATGTACATGTAAGAGCAATGGGGAGGGAGAGTGCATCTGCTTGCTTGGAACTGAATTGGTCATAGCTGCAGCCTGTCTGAGAGTTAAGGATGGTTTGCTTGTTTGAATAATAAAGGGGAAAATGCAGTGAAAAGGAAAGGAAGAGTAGACCTCTGTGTTGAGAATGTCCCAAAATGTGAATCAAGCCTTTGTTCAAAATGGACAATACTGATACCTCTGTAAAAATTCTCTTGTACTGTCAGGCGTCACAGGTGCTTCAACATCTAAACCACTGTAGCTCACCTGAAGTCTGAATGCTGGAGTTTAAGGTCTGTTCCTGTGGAAATACCAGTACCAGTGGTGAAGAACAAGGGACAAAGTATCCAGGACGCTAGTGCAGAAGAAGAGCCATTGCTATATTGGTTTGTTTGCAAACTATTCTAGCAACTTCTCCCTTTCAGTTTCTTCTTTCTTTGTCCAGTCTTGCAAAATGATCCCAAGTTATAAAGGATTTCCAGAACTCTGCTTTTATTATTCTGCCTTTTTTAGCTTTGTATCTGACAGTTCTTCTTGTTCACCTATTCAAAGTAGAACCTAAAGTATGGATATTGTTTACTTCAGAAAGAAAGACTGTACATGGACAAGTTTATGGGTCCTTGAAGAAAATCTCGTGATTGTTCTTTTTATACCATCTGTACATTTTCATGGATTAGCAATTGAAACAATGAACTTAGAATTATGATATCTCCCAAGCTTGTGTTGTCAGTGATCTCTGGGAAGACAGAATTAAGAAAAACTACATCTAAAACAAGTGAATCTAAAAAGGAAAGGGAAGGATGGATGTGAAGAATCTTATCCTTAGTGAAATACTGTGCGTGTTAATTAAGTATAAAACAGTTGTTAGCAGCAGAAGTTACCTGCTGAGCAGACAGCTTTATGATGTGAGAACCGACTTATGTGTGAATGTAGGCTTAAAAGCTGTATGGCCTTTCTGTATAAATGCTGCCTTTTGCTTTCTAGGTAGACTTTATATTTGCATATGGATATAGCAAAGGAGCACAAGTCTTTGTGAGAAACATTGCAAAAATATCATGAGTGTATCACAAAATGGGATGATGCTAGCTTTCCTTTTTTTTCTCCGTATCTATCTGATCAGTCTTTTCTTTCTAGAGAAAGAGAAACAGGCATATGTTCTGATTTTTTTTTTTTTTTGATGCTAGGTTTTTTTGGAAGGAGATCTGATGTTTTCTCTCTATTTCAAAAAGTGGTTAGCCCTGCAAAGCTGCTGAGTTACTTTTGATTAGAATTATGGTGTTTCCCCAGACATGGGATGGAAGTAAAACTTGCTAACAAAACCTTTGAATTCTTTACCATTCTTCATTTTACTTGCAGTTAAATAACCCACTATGTGTTAAATTATTGTCGCCCTTATTTTTTCAAATTATATTTCCTAATTCTTTAAATCTTCACAATTAGTCACATGCATTTTCCTATCAGCAGTTTTTAACTCAATATCTGCCTGTATTTGATTTTTCAGCAAGTTCTGCAGTTACTCTAGGCAGAATTAAGTCAGCTTCTCTAGGATAAGCACCCTATGGCCCCAGCATGTAACTTAAATTTTTCTTTACCTGTATTTTTTTCCGAAGCTTTTCTTCTGAAACACAGTATTTTGAGTATTCTCCAAATATACTGAAGGCAGAGAAAATGTGTTCTTCAAAGTTATTTGGTATTTCTTCAAGTTTCCCTTTGGATTTTTTAATTTATAGTAGAAAGTCTTCAGGATTGAAGATTTCTACAGTTAATCACATAAGCATGATTCAGTCTTTTGACTGCAGTTTACCCAATGTTTCCAGAAGTCTCCTCTGTAATAATTTTTTTCTAATTAACTGACTGTGCTTTACTTCAATTCAAATTCTTGCCATTAGTGATTCATCCTTAATGCTGACTATTGACCTGTGTAATTTTCTGCCATCTCTAAAAGTGTTTGAAGATTTAATGAACAATTTTATTCCACTCTAGGTTTTGGCTTTGATACATACCTAAAAAATAATCAGAAACTTTATGGAGGTTGGTTATTTTAGAACATTTGAGACTTAGCTTGAAAGATTTTACAATTTCTCACAACATACGAGGAAGTTGTCAAGAATGTCTTGTATAAAGATTTATTCACTTGATTGTTCAGAGTCTGCTTAGGTCTTGGTCTATGAAAACTGTGTAACTGCTTAGCAATGATGAATTTTCCTGACCTTTAAGTAGTCAAAGATTTCTCCCTGAAATTTGTAATTCTTTAATGCTGATATCAGAGTTTCTAGTTTTCTTCTCTTCTAGCTTCTACCTTAATAGCAGAATAGCGAGTAAATTTGAAACCCTTTTGTCTGTGTTCATCAGTATTTTCAAGAAGAATTTGCTTATTCTCTCAAAATACTTCAAAAACAAATGCTACCTGACATTTTTGAGTGTTGACATGAGCAAACTGAAGAAAGTATCCTCTGCAGAAAATTCTGTTATTTGACATGTGTGTATGGAGAGTGACCTCCATACAGTGGATGAGGATAGTATTCATTTTAGTTTAGCCTTAGCTAGTAAATTCTGAGTTTGCAGTTGGACATTTTAATGTAGAACTTTTAAAATATTTTGGAAGTCAATTTGATTTTTTGGACCATGCAGAAATGTTATAAAGGAAGATGGAAAATATGAGCACTGAGAATATGAAACAGCTTACTATGGTTTTACTTCCACATGGCCTAATCTAGTGCATATGATTTCTTCAAGAAGATTGCTCACAATACTAAATTTAATTTTTTTCAGAAGGAATTTTAACTTTAAAAGAAGTCCTATTATCAGCTATCCTGTTCTACTAACAGCTCATCTGGCACCTGTCAAGGTATTTAAAATAGTCTATGGAATATAAGACTTCTTGATTATTAGAAATTAGAATATGCCTTGTAAGGCCAAGTGATGCTGCTTTTGGCTAGAAGCCTTTGTGCTGTGTTACATCATGTCACAAGCCTGAGCACTTAAGACATGTGGAGGTGTTTACAGCTTTTTCTTGCAGACAGCAAACTATACTAATAGCCTAATCCTGTGACACCATTCCATTGCAATATAAATTCTGGGTAGTTCAGCTTTTTATTTCTTAAAAGACCATTTAGATCTGGTAGGGAAGCTAAAATTACTTAGTTTTAAACTGTTTCTTTTGAGTAATGGTGAATTTGAACTGTCTGTAGCTCACATGACAAAATTGTTTTTCTTGAGGAAATGGAGGTCCTCACCTAGAACACCTGTGTTGATGTGACCTCGATTTTCCTCTAAAAGTCCTGTAGTGTTGGGGTTGAAAGACCAGCTAGCACAGCTCTTCAGGGATTTATTAAAGATTGGAGTCAGTTTATAGCTGTGGAATGCTGATCGGCAGGAGTGTTGCAGTGCTGAAAAAGCTAAGTGCTGGGTGAATCTGTGAATCTGTGAATCTTCAAAAAAGAAAAAAGCCAAAAAATTCCACCTCAGCCTTCTAGGCTGCTGTGAAGGGTAGCAGAAGGCTTGAATAGGTCTTACTGATGCATCTTCAACCAGTAATTATTGCATGTCAAGGGTTTATGAGCTTGGTGTTTAAATCATCTCATTCTGCTGTTCATAACGAAAGCTTTTCGCTCATGAATTGCTCATTGTCTTCATGCTGCCTGTGATACTCACTGATGAAAATAACACCTGTATTCTCTAGCTGGCTCTTATTCCTAGTTAAGCACACTCAGTAACCCTCCCAGAGTGTACATGTGAAGTAGGTATGGCTTTGAAGAGGGATGTTTGCTCTCTGTCAGCATCTGAGGTGTCAGTAGCCCAATTTAAGACTACAATTGTTTCAGGAAAAGAAATAACTGTCTATTGGCTTATAAATCTGCTTTTCTGAAAGTATTGCCTATTCTGCAGCTGTCAGGAGAGGCAATATCTGCCATTCAGTATGAGAAGGAAAAGATTTTAATAGCAGGGTTTTGAACTTCCCTGCCAGTACTGTAATACCCAATAACTTAATGCCTGCGCAAACACTTACTGCTGTTTGCTTCAAGGTTCTATATACTGTGTATTCATTTTGTGATGTATTGCAGTTAACTTGGACTAATGATGTACTCCAAATATTTGAAGCAGTACTGTAAAAAGATGTATAGTTGTTTTTTGTTATAGAATTTGCAGTATTAAGTAATGTATACTGATTGTTCACTGGACATAATAGAAGTATATTTTAAATTTTAGAGCAGTTGAGAGAGTGGAAATGTATGAAGGATCTCTGAAGGAGATGTCTATTTTTAGGTAATTTTCATTCAACCTGGAGAACAGACAGAGAAATAAAATTATTGCCTCAGACATTTGAAAGCTACTTTAAAGTTATAGAATACACATCTAGTGACTCTCAGCTGCTTATATGACAGCGGTATTCTTTGTACTTTTATTGTATTTTTAATTTCCAAATTTCAGCTATCCTCTTGAGCTCTTGTAATATTTACAGTGATATTCTGATAGGGAACAATTCGTCTCCCTCCTGGATCAATTTATTCTTTTTCTTGTATAGCAAAAATTGTTGTAAAAAGAATGTAAATCCAAAATCTGTGGATTGAATTCAACTAAAATATTGTTCATCTGGTTCTTTGAAACCTAGCCCATTCTTCCTGCAAGCAAGATAGGGCTTTCTTCAGGTCAATCTGAAGACTATTGACCTTAAGTATGGCTGGGGAAAAATGTAATTTAAGTCATTTCAAAGGTTTTCATTTGAGGAGTTGCACAAATAATCTTTTATTTCATTCTCAAAATTGATATTTTGAGGGATTTTGGCACACCTACTAACTCATTTGAGAAACCATTAAGCACTGATTTGCCAAATGATATACTGTTTTCAGAAGTTCAATGATTATAGTAAAGATGTTTCTGAAAACTATAGGTACCAAAATACCAATGTATTTTCAATTAACTTCTTGCATTAACTGAAATAACTTGGTTTTAAGAACCTGTTAACTCAGTTTAGAAATGTTATTTCCTTACTATGTATCTGTAGAAGTAATTAGAACTAATCTTAAAAGTTTAGAGTTTAAGTAAAGACTATTTAGGTAAGAAGGTCCCTTCCAACTCAAAGTATTCTATGATTCTCTGATTCTAAATAGGGAGAATCAGAACTTTAAGTACACAGTGACTTAGTTCCATACAGTTATAAACAGTTGGACAAAATTGTGGAAGGAGTGCATACCTGTTGTTCTGGTTTTGGTATTACTTTTCTGTGTGATGAGATAGATTTTAATCTCACGAGAGCTTCTGCTTTTATAAGCCTAAAATACGTTCTGTTTATTTGTAGGAAAGCGTGTATAAACCAATAGCTTCTGCCTTTGTATATGAAGTTCATCCTTGGTTTTCAGCTGTAGTCAGCTAGTCCTATATTTGTTCTTCCTTCATTCCAAGGCCTACAAGTTTTAGAAACATAATTGATATTTTTCTCAAATGTCAATTAGGAACTTGATTTATTAATTGAAAAATCTCTTCTGGTGAATTAAAAGTATAGTCTTCCTGCACAGAACAAGAATAGAAATTGATTTTACTGACCAACATTTCTCAGATTTTTCTAAGAATAAGATTTGATGAATTGTTTTCATACTGCTCAGACTAGTATGATGTTTTCTTTCATCACCTCTTCAGAACTTACTTACTGAACTCTACTGCACTAAAACCTTTCAAAATCCATCAAACGAGCATAGCCTGATGAAAAGTAGTTCTTTTTTATTAACTTCCAAACAATAGAGTACTGGCATCCTTGAACTCATGAGTATTATTTTTGCCTGCTGAAATTTACTGGATGCATTTGTGTTTCTGTGAAGAAGATGCAGAATACACACATTTTCCACAGGTGATGAGTTGACCTTCTGGTTTGAATGTTTTTTTTTTACATTTGCTTTTATAGCATTGAAAGGTGGTTTTTTATTTATTGTCAAACTGACCTGTTTACCGATGATCTGATAGTAATGAGCCCTCTGCAAACAAGCACTGAAACCAATTGAACAGAGCATGGGCCAGTAAAAAAGAAAAAATCCCCAAACAGCACATCAGCACAGTAGCAAAAGTAGTTCTGAAACCTGATTGTAGTGTTGGCATCGCTTCTGTTTTCAAATATGGGTGTAATCAACTGGATTGGTCCATTAATTGTTCAGAGATATGGAGTTGTAGACACTGCTCATGACAATTTGCATTGGCTTCATTTTTTAGAATTTTGCTCAAAAGTCCATACATATGCCTAATATGTTACCTTAGAGTATGCCAGTCTTTTCTCCCTCATTACTAAGTAGATTGAGAAGCTGAAAATTCAATTTTGTGTAGGCCATCAATCTTTCCTTAGATGCTATTCGGTTAATCATTTTTCATTTGATTTAAATTGATATTAATAGCTTAGACATAGCAAATGTTGTGTCAGGATTTTGATGAGCCCTTACTTTGTGCCAGCTTCTGTTTATTCATATCTGAAAGTCTAGAAAACAAACTTTACATCAGCTTTGTCTCGTTACGTGACACATCCAGTGTAGAATCCTGATTTAGCTGTATAACGGCAATGAAGTCCTTTGTCAAGTCTGTTACAAAGTCGTATTGAAGACTGATCACTAGTATAAACAAAGATGAAGTTGATCCAAAGATAAAAATGACTTAATAGTTATGTATCATACTGAAAAAAGAGTAAGCTTTCTTTCTTGTGCCAACTGTGTTTGTAAAAGAGGTCGTAAAGTGAAACAATGCTCTTTATATGAGCAGTAATTTTAAAGATGACCTTTTTCTATAGTGTCAAATGTATCACAGATTTTGTCACAGAGGAAAAAAAAATGCACTTGACCTTCAGAAGTAACAAGACTTGAACGTACCCATTTTTCCTCTTTTCACTTTATTCTTGATAAATTACAGCCTTTGTTTTTACCCTTTCCAAGCTGTTTTTAATACTCCTTTTTCTTCCATGGTGTAAGAGTTTTGTCGTCTACTATCCAGTATTTCAAAGGGATGAAAAATACTTGGTTTTGCAAAAATTTTCAATTTTATTACATTGCTCAGTAGGTAAATACAATTGTTAAACCTATATATTTGGGAATTATTTCTATGGTTACTGGACTTGTTTATAAATTCAGTTGACTTTCTGTGCCATAAGAACACACTCCTGATTCATGTTAAAGTTGCTATCAGGCTCCAAAGGTTTCTTTCTGCAGAGCAGCTTTCTAGCATGCTAATAGCCAGCTTCAGTACTGTGTCCAGTTCTGGGCCCCTCAGTTCTGGAAGGACACTGATGTGCTGGAGAGTGTCCAAAGAAGGGCAACAAGGCTGGCGAAGGAACTGGAGCACAGGCCCTATGAAGAGTAGCTGAGGGAGCTGGGGCTGTTTAGCCTAGAGAAGAGGAGGCTCAGGGGAGACCTCATCACTCTCTACAACTCCCTGAAAGGAGATTAGAGCAAGGTGTGCGTCAGTCTCTTCTCCCAGGCAACCAGAGGTAGGACAAGAGGGCACAGTCTTAAACTCTGCCAGGGGAGGTCTAGGTTAGACATTAGAAAGAAATTCTTTACAGAGAGAGTGATCAGACATTGGAATGGGCTGCCTGGGGATGTGGTGGTTTCACAGTCCCTGGAGGTATTTAAGAAGAGGCTGGATGTGGCACTTAGTGCCATGGTCTAATTGACAGGATGGTGTTGGGTCATGGGTTGGACTCAATGATCTAGGAGGTCTTTTCCAACCTGGTTGATTCTGTGATATATGGATGATAATCATAGAATCACAGAATGGTTTGGGTTGGAAGGGAAGTCAAAGATCATCTAGTTCCACTCCCCTTGCCACAGGCAGGGATGCCACCAGCTAGATCAGGTTGCTCAAGGCCCCATCCAGCTTGGTCTTGCATGGAATAAGGTTATTCTATGCTGCATACAGGACTTTGTACTTGCATTTATTGAACTTTTTGAGGTTTCAACCTGCCTGTTTTTCTAGCTGTTGGACGTCTCTTGAATCAGCCACCCTGGGCCATTCCTGCCCAGGTATTGTCTGCATGCTCCACCCCAGCTGGGTGTCACCAGCAACCTTGCTGAGCATGCATTCAGTCCCATCTGCCAGGTGCTCAGTAAAGACATTAAGCAGTATCAGCTCCAGTTTGCCCTCAGACAGTTACCACTGGAGATTGTCTGTCAACTGGACTTTGTACTGCTGGTCAGAACCCATAAAGCCTGGTGGGCCAGCTAGCTCTCCACCCTGCCGGTAGGCTACTTCTTCAGATTAAATTTCATTAGGTTCTGAAAAAGTACTCTGGAAGACTGTCACAATCCCTGTTGAAGTCAAAGTAGACAGCATTTACTGCTGTTTCCCTCTTTACCAAACCAGTTCTCTTCTTAAAGCAAACTGCCAAGTTGTTCAAGTACGGTATAGTTTTTGTGTTGTGGTGATTTGTTTGGGGTTGGGTTTGTTTTGTTTTGTTGTTTGGGGTTTTTGGTTTTGTTTGGGTTTTTTGTGGTTTTGTATGTACGATTTCTTCCATAATCTTTGCAGGGACTGGATTGAGACTGACTAGCAGATGGTTCTCCAGATTCTCCTTTTCCTTCCTGATGATAGCTTTTTTTTCTAATCTTGAAGCAACTCGAGGTCACCATGACCTTTCAGAGATGATAGAGAATGACCGTGCAGTAAGGTCAGCCTGCTCCTTCAGCAGCCTCAGATGCCGCCTATCTGGTGCCATGGAATTGCACGTCTAAGTGGCTTATGAGATCCCTGACTCAGTCTGTCTGTGCTGTGTGTGAAGTTTAACTCCCTCAGGCTCTGCCATGGACTCTGATCTAGGGCACCCAATAACAAAGGAGGCAAAAAACAAACTGAATATCTCGGCCTTTTTTATGCTGAGCACTGGACCTGCATTATTCTCAGTCTTTTTTTTTTTTTTGCCAGTATCCTTAAGGTGCCTTTCTTGTTGCTGCTCTTGTTTCTTTTGAACTTATAGTCCAGGATTATCTGAAAACCTCTCCATATGCTCAGGAAATGTTTCTGTATTCCTCCAAAGAAACCGTGCTTCCACTTTCTATGTGTTTCGCAGAAGTAGAGCAAGAGTTTTCCATGATGCCTCACTTTGCAGTTCCTGGCCAGCAGCCGTCATTCCTCAAAGCAGATCCTGTGGTCTTATAAGCCAGCCTTTGAGACCACCCACGCAGCCAGGTGTTGACAGGCTGTGTGCACGCTTGCCAGTATTTTGCCATCCCACAGGAGCAATTGAGGGGAGCAGTATCTGGATCCCATGCCTGCTACATTCTACTGTCACACCCTGAGCTCTGCTGTCCCTGCTCACATGCTCAGGTTCATGTGGCACCTGGCAGTGTCATTTATTCATACCTGAATGAACAGCCAAGAGGTGCTTGTCTAAAAGCTAAACTCAGGCAGATTCATCAGTCTTTCAACAGCGTCCCAGGAAATATAACTGTCCTGGAAAGGTGCATCCACAGGCTTTCCTTCTGTTGCCACAAGTCACTAGTTTCCCGGGTTTGTCTCACTCACTCCTCATCTTGGGAGTCTCCATCTACTTATCCATTGAGTGCAATGCCTAACTGTCTCTTCTTGCATCATGGGGCTCAGACTTGTGGCGCTGCAAGGTCTCTTTGAAGATGCATCTACCTACTGTTCATCATTGCTTACTTTGTCCCATAGACCCTCCCACTGAAAAAGCAACACCTCAGGCAAAGCATCCGTCCCATGGGTGAGGCCACCACCACTGCTTCAGCACTAGGGAGAAGAACCAAGCATATAGCCCAAGCTCTGGACAGTGGAGTCCTCTTCTCAGACCTCTGGGTCAGGGTTCTGGTATGCTAAGAACACTTGTTTCATCTGAGTTTCTGGGTCCCTCTGCTTCACTGCCGTGCTGTCTGAATTCTGCTGGTTAGCAGACAGGGGGATTGCTGTCATAAAATCAGTGGTAAAAAAATCATGAGATGGAAAACTGCCCAAGGGAGTGAAAAGCTTCCTCTAAAGGTGCAGGGAAGGGCCTTATCAATGTTAAACAGTGTGTTGAATTTCTGCATAACCATCTCTTCATGACTTCCCTGAATCCTCAAAGGATTCAAAGGGTTCACAAAGTGTCTCTTTGACATTTCACTGAACTGTCAAAGGAATTTTCTTGTGTTAGAGGCTGATATACCAGCCTGTGCATTCTAAAACACTTGATATATTTAGTATTTTTATGGACAGAAAGTCTAGATTATTATTACGATTTTCCTGGTGTCTTGCTAATTTGAGAATCCCGAAGCACTGTGTTCCTGTGTGTTTTACACTTTCTTTTATAGCCTAATATCTCACAAGTCTGAACTTCAAGAAGTCTGAGATTATAAGAATTGATACAGTTTTCTTTCAAAACATGTGATGTTTTATTAACATTTGTGTTCTTTAAGTACAAGCAGGATGGTGGTATGACTTGATTCTTTACCAAGTCATTTCTACAGTGTCCTGATTTGGGGTAAAAGAAAACTATTGTATGGAGAGTTTAAGTGCAGTCATACTATGTCAGAGAGATCTTGTCGGTATACAGTATTGGTTTCTGCTAGTGGTTGATACCCGTATCTAGGGAAGAGAATAGGGGAAATTGTAAGGATACTTCCTGACTGTACTCTCCTAGCATGCAGTGACTTGAGGTTCTGCCTGAAGTAGGGTGAGCACTTGGTATTTAATAGCTGATGAATAGACTTGCAGCACTGGCAGTGTATGGTGGCAGGCAGTTCCCCTGTGTGACTACACATTGTAGGGAATACGTTCCTTTTTGTTTTTTAACCTCTTGCTGCTAAATTCACTTGATTTCTGCCAATACGAGATGGAGGAGTAAAAGGCAACAGTTGATCTCAATTTACCATCTCCGTACAGCTTTGATTTTACAGACCTGCCACTTGATTTAGGTTACATCTTTTCAGCCAGGAAAAATGCTACTTTCATCTTATAATGAAGCTGTTCTTTGTTGAATTCATCCTTTTGCACTTCTCACTTGTTCCTTCTAATCCTTCTATATCCTTTTTGAAATGACAAGACTGAATGTTCACGCAGCACTCAAGATGAGAAAGCAGATACTATTTAATGCCATAGAGTTGGTTTGGTTTCTGCTCTCTACTTAGTAGTCTGTAACAAATTATTTTTCTTTTACTGCTACCAGTGGTTTTACAGAACTTTATAGTGCAGATCTCAAGATCCAGAGTTCAGGTCTATCCTCGTGTCTATTTAAAAAAAATAAAAGGCACCAAAAAAACAGCCAAAAAACCCAAACAAAACAAGCCCTAGGATTTTTTCTTAACATACCTCACTTAATGTTTTGTTGTGGTAATTTCATCCATTTTATCCTCAAATTGTTAATTACAGATACTTTTGCAGTTCTTAATTTCATACAGCCATCCCTGTACACCGAAACTATATGGATGCAAACTGGGATCCCAAACAAAATTCATTCTTGGCATTTGATGTTCCCTTAAGCAGGAAGTAGAGGGATGTATACCCTTCTAGCACTGTACAACTGAAAGGCTTCTATGTTGCTGTGCCATCCAAACCTATGCCAGTTCATAGTATATGGATACATGGATGTGTCTGCTGCCAATAAGAAGAAATAAGCTGAATTTAGAAGAGGGTTGTCATCTTATTTTCCCTTCAGAAGGCCAAGGGGAAGTAGGGGTCAAATTATGACAATGAAATGCTAAAGGAAGGGCAGTCTTAAATAATACAGCCTTTTTTGTGAGGTTTTTTGCATAATCATGGCTGATGTGGTTTAACCCCAGCTGGCAAACAAGCCCCGCACAGCCACTCACTCAGTGTCCCCCCACCCTGGTAGGAAAGGGGAAAGAATTGGAAGAATAAAAATGAGAAAATTCATGGATTGAGATAAAGCAAAAGCTACACAAACAAGAAAAATAGAACAAGGAATCCATTCACTACCTCCTATGGATAGGCAGGTGTTCAGACATTCCCAGGAAAGCAGAGCTCCATCACGTGTATCAATGGCTAGGGAAGACAAATGCCATCATTCCGAACATCCTCCACTTCTTTTTTTCTTCGCCCAGCTTTATATGCTGAGTGCGATTCCATATGGTATGAAATATCACTTGGACCAGTCAGGGTTAGCTGTCCCAGCTGTGGCCCCTCCCACCTCCTTGTGCACCCCCAGCCTCCTCGCTGATGGGGTTGGGTGAGAGGCAGAAAGGCCTTGCCTCTATGTAAGAGCTGCTCGGCAGTGACAAAAACATCTTTGTGTTATCAATGCTGTTTCCAGCACTAAGCCAAAACATGACCCTTACACTGAAAGCATGTACAGAAAACTGAGTGCATGTACCTTTTAAAATTCCAGTGTGCATTTGAAGAGCCTTACTTTCCCTTTATTTTATAAGTTAAGAGTATCTGCAATTCTAATTTTAACTGGTAAACTGTCCCCACTGGGAAACATTTCGGGAGCACCTTGAATTAAAATATGTCTGCAATGGCAGGAAACATGTTAGTATAAAAAAAAATAAAATTAAAAAACTCTATATTTTAATGTAAGTGACCAGGCTCAAAGCTGTTCTTGATTCTGCACTACCAGTCATGGAAATAGGCAGTCTTTGTAACAAAGTTCGTTTGTAATTTGAGTAGAGCAAAAGAGAATTTCAAAGATTGGCATTCTAAAATTCTAATGTATACATGTTGAAAAATGTATAAAGATTTGCTCTATGATCAAGTGTTGAGCTATTAAACTCCCTATGTCAGAATTACTAGTTGATACCTTTAGCTTTGAATACCTAGTAAATGATCATGGTGGCTTATGGGTACTTTGTTAACCTTCCCTACTGTTTAACTTTGCCAGAAGGTATATTTATTTTTGGTTTGCTGAAAGCAAAGCATTTGTCTTTGTGACAAATGTGTAATGTGCTGTTAGACCTATGTAAAATACAGGCATTTGTAGGCTAGAATTCTTAGTATGGGCCCAGAAAGTCAGTGTGTACTACATGGGAGGAGCATGAGAAATATTAGCCATGGGCTTCACACAGTACACATTGATACCTTGCTTCCTAGGATATTCCTGTTTTTCATTCATTTAGATTGTTCCGATTTTCAGAGGATCCGAAGAGTTCCAATTTTATTTGATGTGCCTACCTTCTTCTTCAGTGGCACAGGAGAGGACTCTTTTGATCACTCATTTTAACATTTCAGATAATGAATGTTGACATAGTAAAGGACTGGAGTCATGCTGCTTTAATTGACCCTGTTCCCTTAATCTCACTGGAATGTGTAGAGCATTCATTTTCTTACATACAGCATTTTGTGATTAAGTTGCTACCTTTAAAATGGAGTTAAAATTTCTGCTTTTAGCATCTGTTCTCAGGTAAATTTGGTGACTTTCTTTTTCTTTTTTGTTTTTTTTTCCAGATATAGAACGTGGTCTCTCAAACTGGATTAAAACAACCTGTTGATATTTTTATTTATACTTTTTTATTTTTTGTATTTGACTTAAAGTGCCATGAAAAAATTTGCATATTGCAAGGTGGTCCTTGCCACCTCTTTGGTTTGGGTCCTTCTGGACATGTTTCTATTGCTGTACTTCAGTGAATGCAACAAATGTGATGAGAAAAAAGAACGAGGCCTCCCTGCTGGAGATGGTAAGTTTTCTGCCTGAGTGTTCTTTAAATTATGGTCATTTAAAATTGCACTCTTTTTAAACATTTGGGATTGTTTTTCTGCAACAATATAGCATTGCGTCAGCATTTAGGTGTTGCAGAATGTTCCATGTTTCTTTGAATGACTAGGGAATAACCACATTGCCTGAGATGTATGATGCAGACTTAAATGCTTAAGATATAGCATTTTAAACACTAATGTAAATGAAAAAATAATAAAACTGTGCAACAAGAAGTTCAAGAATGTAAACTATGTTAATATAGTCTAAAGTATATTTTGAATTTCCACCGGTGAGGAAACAAAGGCACTTTTATCTTCACTAGACTTGGTAGTAAAACAAAGTAAACCAACAACCAAGCTTACCTGGCTGCCTGCCCCTGCAAAAAAGACCTCAACCAACCAACCAAACCAAAAAAAGCCCCCTGCCCTCAACCCTACTTAAGCAAAAGTTTGGACAGTGACTATAGCAACAAGGGACAATGAATATTGTAACGAAAATAAGTTTATGAAAATAAATATGATTAACTTGGTTGGAGAAGTGACAAATGAGCACATGCTTATGTATGCAGTTTCTTTTAAGTGACACCTATATTATTGCATGCTAAAGGTCTTCAAATAAGCTTTGTTTTGTTATTGCCCTCTACGTATTTGAGTACCAGTTAGATGAGCTGAGTGTGGGGGTTTTGGGGGTTTTTTTTGTTGGTTTTTTTTTTGAAAGCACTACTTTTTATGTTGCCAACTTTGTTTTAAGGAGGTCAACATAGTTGATCACATGGAAGAAAGAATTGGTGCAGGGAGATTTCTCATCCCTGAAATGTCTCAGTATATGCATTTAGAACTACAGGCGGCAGCTGCCTCCAGTTCATTTGTGAAACATCTAATTTTGTAATGTGGTGTCTCTCCCACCTGAAAGGCTGTGTCTGTGTTTCACTACTGATATGAGAAACTTATGCAGTGATACTAGTTGTTAAGTCTAATCAGTCAATTGTACTCAAGATTAATGCTTTCCATCACAAAAAACTTTCTCAACTGTTAACATCTGGTATGGACAACCTTGTCCTTCCTGGGAAATTTTCTGAAGTATTTTAAGAATAATGTTGCTCTGTTGCAGAATAACACTGGAGAGATATTTAGGAAATGTCAGGTTTGGTTTAGTTGGTTTTTTTTCCCCATGATGAAAACAGGCTAATAAATCTCCACAGAGAACAACAGTGTGTAAAAATGTAGAATTTCTGTGTGCAGTGCCTCTGAACTGTTGTTTCCACAACTGCATGCAAACATTTTAGAGAGGTTCTAATTTACCTGAATTTTGCAGAAGGAACTTAAATTTTCAGTTGCTTGCATTTAATCTTTTGGGTTTCTTTTTCAATAAGCAGGCAGGAAAGTGATGAGAAAATTAATTAGGCTTATGTAGAAAGTATGTATTTTATAGAAACTCAGTCTTTTTTTTGTTCCCTTTTTATTTTTTTTTTTTCAGAAGTTGGGAAATTTTTTTGATGGTAAGATGACTGATATATTGTTGTATAGGAATGGATCCACTTTTTGGATTCCCATAAAGTTTTTACCCCATGCTAAGTAGAGAATTTATGCCAGGCTTCTTTAGTGCTGTTGATTTTATTTTTTTTCTATTGACAAACTAATTAAAGTCAATATTTATCAAACTTAGTTTGATATTTTGATGATGCTGAAATGTTAGGTGACTTTATATGTCAAGTCAGTGGGGGGAACTTTCAGGTGAGAGAAAGTCTGCAGTTTTGACAGATTAGTATTATGACATTCCCTATGCAACACTAGCTTTACTTAGGTGAGTACAGTCTTCATTCTGACCTTTCACTAATCTGTGTGTGTTAAAATCCTTGATATCTTTTTAATATCTTATAGTTGACTGGTAAACAAAAACAAAAACAAAAAAACAAAACAAAAAAAAAGGAGAAAAAAAAACAAACCACAAACCAAGCAAACAAAACCTTGTGTATAGTTTTGTACGTTTTCTTGGGTTCTTTTTAACCGCTGATTTGTAATAAGGTATGTGCAGAAATAGGTCTGCTAGAAACCATGGTTGTAGATGACCCTGAGACACTTCCTTTTAACCATCTTGCATGCTTGATCATAGATATTTTTACTTGTTCCAGTAGTTTACCAGCTTGGAATCTCTAGTAGATTCATTCCTGCTCAGAATGTCTAGAATCTTTAGATAACATTGACGATATTTTTTCTGTGAAGCTTTTATCAAAATCTGCTTTTTCACTTCACTTTCTTCACTCCTATTAATTTCCATAATTGAATTAGTTTTCTTGATTCAGCATAAATTATATAAGAGTTCTGAATTTAATAGCCTCTTGTCCGTGTCACTCTGGTATATAGTATATACCTTCACTTTGCATTTCATGGAAGAATTCCATAGCATTTAATGAACCTACTTGGCATATAAGTTTTTCTGAAGAGTTTTTGTTTATTTTAGGTTGTGCTTGTCTAGTTGGAAAAATTAGTCTTTAGCTATTTCAGCAGAAGCACAGGATTTTGGAGATAATTTTGGACAGTTTGGGCTTTCATGAAGTTAGAATGTTTTCCATAGGAAATGAGTCCTTCTTTACCCCCACTTAAAAGTTTCTTAAAGGTATGATTGCAAATCAACTTCCAGCTTTGGCACTTGGTGTGTTTCTAAATAAACTTTCAAACTCATCCTTTTTCCCTTTTTTTTCCCCTCAAGGTGCATTTCCCTTGTTTAATTATTAGAAGCGCAGGATGGTGGGGAACCTTTCAGACTTAGGATTGGTTTTGCAAGAGTCTTGTAGTCTCAGCTTCTTGCTATTTATGCTCTTTTCTTGGGCAATGACAAATTTAAAATATGGCCGGTCATTTTTGTCAAGTACCAATCAAGTCTTGTGTTCTGAATTTTAAGCTCTGGTAAAGATAGAATCTCTAAATTGTGTCTTGGTTCTGAGAAATCTCACCTGCATGAAAAAAATCCTAAGAAAAGTGAGCAATTTCAAGATACAAAACACAGGTTGAATTTTTGAAAATGCAAACTGCACATGATAAATCAGTTTTGTTTTGTTAAGGCTGAGGTGTGTGCAAGAGACAGAACTTCTCTGAACTTTCACCTGTCCAAACAGCTTTCTTGTAATTATGGTGATGCCTCCAAAGGTGACGATTTTGGACTGGTCAGTTTACATTGTTGTAGCCCCTAAAGACATCTCACCAGAAGAACCCACTCCTTTCTCCTGGCTTTAAGTGGTCTTAGATTTTGAAGTATCTGGCTTTCATCAGGCATATTGCCTGGTAAAAAGAAATTTGTAGTCTACAGACATAAGGAGTTCCTTATTTTTTAATGAAGATCTGGAAGAGATCAAGCCCCCTTTGAAACCAATCGATACAAATAAGAGATGTCTCGGAAAACATTACTAAATTTCCCATTGGATCAGGTGATGATTAATGACTTAATTCATTTAGTTCTGAAACTTGTAGCTGTAAATTAAATTTCTGTTTTTTAGAAGTATGTCATCAGTACGTGCCTACAGTCCTTCAAAGGAAATATTTTTTTTCGTATTTAACTGACAAAAGAGTGCTGTGGTTTGAATGCTTAACAGTGTGTATTAGTCATTTTGGGAGAACGTTGTTGGTTTGTGTTTATGTGAAAAGTACGTGCTTTTATGGGAAAACAGAAAACCATAAAAAAAGGCATGGTTCTCAGAAACTTCAGATGGTTAACTTTTCTTGGAAAGTCATCACCCTGTCTGTGCACCAAGTTTGACTGTCTTTGCATTTAATGAGTTCCACAAAACATCTGGATCTGGTTTGTCATTGCTCAATTTTTCTACAAAAGAATGGAATACATTACTGAGGTAAAATGTGTAATCAAGTAATATGTATTTACTAATGAAATTTAAAAATTCAACTGATGAATTTGTGGAATTTGTACACCAGGATCCAAGTCACCGGTATGCTAAACTCTCATCTAACAGCAAGGTCTGCAAATGTGAAAGATGATTTTTCAGTTAATTTAGCTATTCAATTTAACTGGTTTAGTAAATCTTAAGGAACAACTGGAAGTGTAAATGAAACAGGAAATGATTTTTTCTTCTAAATAGGTAATTTGGTAGGATAAGACATTCATTCTTCAGAGTTCTGAAAAACATGGTGAATATACCTATATTCTGACTGTTTTGATTTAATTGTTTTAAGTCTGTGAAACACTCATTGTCTAATCATTTTATGTCTAAGCAAATTATATGCTCATTGCTACATGGTTAATAAAAATGGTTATGATAGTCCACATAATAATACCAAGCCGACTATATAAAGCCCAAATAATTACCTTATTGTATACCATAATTTTATGTTAATTACACCCAGAAAGGCACAAATTCTAATTTAAAAGGTTGTGCAATTGCAAATCAGAAAGTTTTGATGCAGGTTCAACCATACCTTCTTAAGAGGCAACGATACAAAGCAAGCTGTTTGTTCAGTTTAGCCCATGGCCAAAACAAACACCTAGGCCAATCTGTTCAGGATCTGCTTGAACATACTTATTCTATCAATTTTCAGTGTATGAGTGGCTGGCTTACAACTTGTAGAATTTTATAACTCAACTGGCAGTCGTGGGGAATTTGGTAAAAAGAAAGCACCCTTATGGTGGGAGGATTTTCTCTGCTAAATGTTACTGTGTGAATGCAACTAGTGCAATTTCTTCAGGTACTTGAAAATGAAAGTTTCTCAAGGAGCATGTTGTGCTTGTTACCGATTAGCGCTAAATGCAGGCTAGCAAAAAGTCTTATTTATTAGTAATATATATTTTAAGCCTCTGTGTTTCATCAAGGATGGAAGGCTTGGGCTTTTTTTTTTCTAATTTTACTTTTATTCCTTATGCGGCTATTTGCTCTTTAGTCACACTTCACACCTTTAATCACACTGTGCTATCCTAAGGTGGAAATTAAAGGTAATTTGAACCTAGGCTTATTTCTAAAGGAATTTAGTGCCTTTGTTTAAAAATACTTCCGATTACTCTGTTTAGATCTTAAATTACTATTTTTTAAGTTAATATTTTTGCTGAATTTTTAAAGGAGTAATATACCTCAGTTCACTATTTTGGCATTTCTTTTCAGAAGAAAAGTGAACGGTACTTGTAAAGAGAAGTGTAACTTTTAAAAAGACATTTGTTTTTCACTTATTTTGTTTAAACCTCCCAAATAATTCAAGAGTCTGGATTCCTTTTTTCCTCCCTCTCTTCCTCTTCAATTTTATCAGATAGTTGATATTTAAGATTTTGTTTGTTTAAAGATGTATAGTGTTACTGGTTTGAGTACTAACATTAAACTCCAAATGTAATTTTGTTGACTAAAAATAATGTTAGTGCAAACAGGATAAATTATTTCTAAACTGTAAATGCCAATGTCATTCTGTCAAAATAAAAATGTGGAAATAAACGTAAAGCTACACTTTAATAGAACCTTTAGTGGTCTGGGACATCAGACATTTATCACAGAATCACAGGATATTTGGAGTTGGAAGGAACTCACAAGGATCATTGAAGTTCAATTCCTGGCCCTGCACAGGAAAACCCCAAGAACCACACCATGTGCCTGAAAGCATTGTCTAAACAGTTCTTGAACTCTGTCAGGCTCGGTGCTGTGACCACTTCTGTGGGGAGCCTGTTTCAGTGCCCAACCACCCTTTGAGTGAAGAACCTTTTACTAATACCCAACCTAAACCTCCCCTGATGCAACTTCAGGCCATTCCCTTGGATTCTGTCACTGGTCACCAGAGAGAAGAGATCAGTGCCTGCACCTCCACTTCACTTCATGAGAAAGTTGAAGACTACTATGTGATCTCCCCTCATTTATATCCCAGATTTTTCTTGCACACACAGGCTTTCCTGGAAAAGTTGGATTTTCCTTTACAGAAACTTTACTAAAGTCAATTATGATGTAACGATGGATAGAAATAAATTGGTATTGGGGTTTTTTACATGAATTGTGGTGTCTGAGAATAGCACCTAACTATTTCTGTTAAACTCCCAAATGTGAAGATTTGTTTTCACTTTAAAAACCTGGTGGGGTTTAGGACTGTCTTAAATATGAATGCTCCTACAGCGTAAAATAATGTATAAACAAACAAAACCAAGCCTAAAAGTAGTTAGTAATGTTTTATTTATTATTAGTTCCAGAACCCATACAAAAACCACATGAAGGACCTGGAGAGATGGGGAAGCCTGTGGTCATTCCTAAAGAGGAGCAAGAAAAAATGAAAGAAATGTTTAAAATAAATCAATTTAATTTAATGGCAAGTGAAATGATTGCACTCAACAGATCTTTACCTGATGTCAGGTTAGAAGGGTAAGTACTCTATGTTGTATCAAAAAGGTACTTTTGTTTAAATGAAGACTGTGCAAAGAGTAATCCAAAACAACAGTACAGTTCTGTAAGATATAACTTTCAAGCAAACAGTAGGATAATTTCCTGTATGTAAGATACTTACTGGTAAAATAAGATTATACAACAGAAAACCAGTTTTCTTCAGTGTTATTTAACTTTGAATCTGATTACAAGTATGAAGCCCATTCAGGGAATAGAAATTAATTTGGTTGAAAGAAAGCAAAGTTAGTTAAGACTTGGCATTTCAGGAAAAAATTACTTATTTGAAAAATTCATGCACTGCTTGTAAGGAGGCAGACTAAAATTCTGCATTATATAAAATAGAAAAGATTGGATGATGAGAGAAATACTTTAAAATGTTGTTGCCTAATGAAATGTGCAAAGCCTCCTTTAGATTGCATTATTATGTTTTCTAATACCCATCTGGTTTGGTTTTGATCTTGCCTTTGAAATATTGATCCTTTCAGAGCTATTTGAGTCATAAGTAATTAAACAGAAAATTGTAGCCTTGTTTTAAAGAAAACTGAGCTTCCATTACTCTCCTGGGACTCCTCTGACAGAGTAGCTGAGGACTCCCCCTACCCCAACCTCTCTTGTTTATGAACAGGACATTCAAGTTGAATATAGCTAATGAAACAAAATTTTCCCAATTGTCTGCATTCTCATGCAAGAATCAGATGCTATAGAAACCCTATTTCTTTAGAAGCTCTGCTTTGCTTCTATATACACAAGGCCTAGCTTCTGGATGAATTTGTTTTCATCTCCTACCTCCGAAGATTAATATTAAGAGAATGAGATGAAGCTCTCTCTGCTTTTCTTTTTTAATGAGTGTTAAAGAGCTGGTTTGTGGATACCTTCATCTGTTGTGATGAAAGTGATTCTATGTAGTGTGTGAGTTCCTAGTAGTGCTGGTGTTCTTAATAATTGAGGCATATTTTTCAAAATATGATTTCACAATCTTGAATTACTGTAACTTTTAGTCGATTTTCAGATATATTTTTTGTCAGATTTTTTGGTCACTGCTTGTCTGTTTCTCACTGTAATGGAAGAATGCAAATCATGAACTTGCAGGGTTTTCTTTCCAATCTGACAGATGTTGTTTGGTGGGGGAGAGGTATATCCTTGTCTCATGTTATTGCTCTGGTCATTGTTGTAACTTGGCAATGGGATCTCTTGGATTTGTGCAAATTCATATGTAATGTCTGCCCCCTTTATCACAATCTATAGGGTAAGAAATTGCCTCCTTGTTAAGTGGTGACTTCCACTGGCAAAGAACTTGTAGTTAGGATTCTCAACTTCCTTTAGCTGCGAGGAAAATCGTCTGCTTCATTGGAGAATTTTGTCAAAGCTGAGGTACTAATATGAGATGATTTCTGCATGTTTTTCTGGAAGAGCATAATGGAAGGAATTAACAGAAGTTTGGGGAAGCAATAGTTACAATTTTTGGTTATTTGGATGGTAAATAGAAGTCAAGTCTTCATTATGACCCTGAAGTATGAAGAAATTAAATATCATCTTTTTTCAGCATTCATATTTGAAAACTTGCATATATATATTCTACCATTTCCATAATGTAAGTGAAGAGATAAGAAAATAAATTTGTGGATCTAAAAAGTTGACATAATCAACTTCAAAATTAAGCTTTGTGAGGTCTAGACTTTGAATTAGCCAAAAATGGAAAGAGAAATTGTTACAAACTATTAAAAAATTATTGCCTCAGCGTCACTCAAGCTTGCAGAAAAATGAAATTACAATTCTATAATGAAGTTTAGCTATAGGAAATCTTTGTCTTTCACACTTGGTTATGCTCTAGAATTATTGTGTTTTGCAGTAAGACATGCATTGTAAGTTTTGTAATGTTGCATTTCCTTCTCTTTTCCATTTGTCTGGATACAATACTGTCACTGTACTCTGTGTGTGAAAGTGGAATCTTAGAATAAAATTTTGGGTAAAGTCTCAGGGCACAGTTGGATTTTCTGTTCTTGTAAATTCCTGCCAAAATTTTTAACATTTACTTTCTGTGTGCATTTTTTAGTAGATTTTGAGAGAAAAATTATTCCCAAAAATCTCCTTTGTCTTTTTTCAACATATACTTTATAAGGTCATTCTAATTAAGAAGCTGGGGAGTGTGTTAGCATTTCCCCAGCAAATTTGAGAACAATACTGTCTTTACAATGAAAGGGTATCTTAATCTGTATGTATGGATTAGTATTACTTTTCAAGAACACTGTAAACATTTTCAGAATTGTTAAAACTATAAATATCCTCTGATGTTATGTGTATGTCTTATGAAACTATCTGATTAGTCAAAATACTCAAAGGTCAGAAATGCTTTGTGCTGCATTAGTGAAGTTACTTCTATTTTAACTTGTTCTATGTCCCTGACTATATGTAAATAGTTTATGGAGAAGGAGAATGGGTAGTTTTTAATCATTCCTTACCACATTTATGTGCCTACGGAACAGCTGCCAGTAGCACTTTCAATCAAGATTTTGAAAAAGCAGGATATGTTCAAAGGCACACTTAGCTGTTCAACCATGTAATTATTTTCTTCACAGGTTTTGTGGGTTGCTTCCTTTAATGTGGTATAGAGGGAAGATGTGATTATTTCAAGTCCTCTAATTCTCCAGCATGTCAGTTTTTCTGAAGTACAGAAGCCTGTAAAAGTTTTGCCTTACAGTTAATCATGGGAAAGCTGGTGGAATTAAGAGTGCCAGGACCAATTTGCCACATGTATTTAATGGGGATGGCATGACCTGTCAGCTGGAGAGCAACTTCTGAAGTAGTCTACATTATCCTTTAATTAATTTCTAGTTCTGCTGAGCCCACTACCATCTGTGTGAAGACAAGGTCATTGGTGTACGTGCTTGGTCCTAGAGTGCTCGTACGTTAATCTCTACAGATGACCCACTCTGGGCATTCTGTTTATGTTTTGGCCAAGAAATTTTGTTCCCTTACTAGAAGAATAAAAATATGAGCTGTTTTAATAACTTCTAGGCACTTCTCCAGCTGAGGGAACTCCTCAGTACAGGGCAGGTACGGACATTGACACCTCTGTTCTGCTGAGCTGTGCCCTAGTGGCATTAACAGGTTTATATTTATTTTTATTATTTGGCACAAAATTACTGATGCACATAAATGCCTTTAAAATCATTTACATGTGCCTGAATTGCTAGTCACCTTGTATCTGAAACCAGAAACATCGTTCTACTTATTCTTCTCATTATCCCAGCTGAATGTGTTTTGCTCAACAGAAAAAGCCAAACCAGAAGTCCTTTTTTTAGCTGGCTATTTCCCTGAATCTGGACTCTGGGGCATGTTGCTGTAACAAACTAATATGACAGACAGGACTACAACCTCTGGAGGAAAGTTGTTGCTGGGGAATAAGCAGCTGGGCATACCAGATTGGTTTTAAATTGTTAATAGAATAATTCTTGTAAGCATGTCTTATTCTAGTCCATGAATCAGTCATCAAAGTGGGAGTTGATTCACAGTTGCCAGGAAAATATGCAGCTGTGGGCTTGACATGACAGCAGAGACTAAAAGATGGATGATTAGGAACACTAGAGTCTTGCCTTGATTTTGCTGAAGATGAGGGAGGCAACAAATAAAATAGGTGTCAATGACTAAAGTGCGTGTTCGGCTGTGCCTGTGTGTCTTAGACTGTTATTCAGGCTGGAAAGTAGGGTGGTTGAAAGCATGAAATTTGCACACGTTGTATGACTTGGTTTGGCTCTCAATACTTGTTGAAGGTGACTTTAGAAGCTGGTTTGCAAAATGAAGAATGAGTATAGTGTTCTAAGACTGAGCTTTCCAGCCTGAATTCATTATGGAATAATTTGTGGAATATCTAAAATGTTTAAGTTGACATTTGCATTCCTGTTGTGAGAGTTTAAACCAAATCCTGAGGTTTTTACATGTACAAAGATCTTCTTAAAACACTCTTCTTTTTCAGGCACAAGCAATCAAGGCTGGAAACAATGGAGACATAGCTGGAACAGAATGATGTTGTTCACGTAAGCTCTGGTCCCCACTGGAGCTTATGATGCAGCACTAGGAGGGTGTCATATTTTGCAGGTTGAGATTTCTTGGAAGGGGGATGAGCTTCCCTAAGCAGACCTGAAGCAAGGAGAAGTATCCACTCTCCTTGCTGACACCTCAGCAACCCTTTCTCTAAGGCTGCAGGTTCTATACAATTTGGCATAAAAGATCTTCCTTGCCGTTTTTCCTTAGTTGGTATAATTTTGCCAGAATTAAGGGTATCAGACATCTTATTATACCTCAGTTAGTTCTACATAAAGTTTGGGATCTTTTAACTGTCCTTTTCTCAAACTGTCTGTATTCAGGAAGGTAGATGTGGTGGTGTTTTGAGTGGTATAAGTCATATTAGGGTATAATCAGAGTTTTTAACCAGATGGCCCTACATATTTGAGTGAACTGGGTCTAAATCCATACAAACTATGACTTCAGCCACTTAATGGAAAAAACAAAGTGCAGATCTCTGAGACCTTCAAGTGTAAGTGGTACGTTAATGTTATCAGTTTGTTATTATTGAAGGCTTTTTTTCTGAATCAAACCACCCTGCTCAGTTCCTGCCGCCAAGCTTACTTTCACAACCGGGAGGAAGTAGACAGTTTTCTGGGTTAAAAGCCATTCTTCTAAGTTGAGTTACATGTGTGTTGTGGAGTTTATAAGAATTATGCTGGGCTTTTTTCTGAGTAAGTCTAGTAGAATAGTAATTCTAACTAATTCTGTCATCTCTTTGATTAGAAAGAACAGAATTTAGATTTAGGCACTGTTAATTGGATGATACAATATGATGCTTTTCTGTTACGAGACCACAATCAGGTTTTCCTATCTGTGCTTTAAAAATGTAATGTTGATTTTAAGTATGAAATATGCACGTGAGAGTACACTGGAATTTGGATTTCTCAAAACAAACTTATTTGCTGTATACTTTAGGATACTATAGT